>NC_054381.1:121135970-121500137 GCF_017654675.1 Xenopus laevis | reverse complement strand
TATTCATAACATATCATACTTATAAGCTTTACTGTGTATGAACTGATTTCTTTATTACTGTAAAATAAATCGTGAGTAGAGTATGACATTTTCACATTAATTAACTTGTGAGTTTCTTGCCAACAACAAATGCTGTAGTTTAAAAAGTTTCTGAGCTTTCTTCTGACCTAGAGAATCCCTGCAGTAATACTGATCTATACACACACAGACAAACATATGAAAGGCATACGCACTGCAGACAACAAACAAATGTTTCAGTTTGGGAAGAAACAAACATGGTAATTTAAGAATATATTGGAAAAAAGCTCCTTTCCTGGGGGAGCTTCTAAGAATTTAGACAGCATCAGTTTTTCCCTATTTCAGTGATTAATGTTTCTATTTTCTGGTATATCACAACAATAAATCCTTCTGTCTATAGAGCATTTGCTGATACATTTGTAATGTGGAAACATAATTCCTTCAGTTTCGTTTACCTTCCCATACTATTATAAAGTCACAATAAGATCTACAAATCAGTCAGTCAGTGTCTGTGTCAGCTTGTGATTTGCTTTTTTTAGTAGCTGGTTTTGCAAAGCCATCAGATTTTTAGGAATTGCTTTTCATTAGTTTGTCATCCCTAGAGGCACTAGTAAATGGATTCACACACAGGGTAACAGTTTCACATGCAATGTGGTTTTTTTCTAGAATAAAGTGCCCAGGTGATAACCAATAAGTGTAGAACCAGAACTCTTTAAAATCAAAACACACAAAGGGTATTTAATGCTGGAAGTTAGTTTTAAATTCTCAAAATGAATTCTGCAAGTTGCATTTTGTCAGCAGATAATTCTGTAGACACAAAATTAATAAAGAATAAAATATAATTTTGTAGGTATAAAATTAAAATTTTTCTTGTAAACACAAACAAGAAAATACACCATTTTTTTAAAAAAACGTTTACAAAGAATAGTGTTCACAGCATTAATTTTGTTATTACAAATTTTTTTAAAGGATTTTTGAGGACAAAATTCATTTTTTTTTTATTATGAAATGTATTTTCTGACCACAATACCTTGTATTCAAATGGCACCCCATTTAACACCCTTCATTTTAATAGTAAAATATGGCAGGGTGAGCTAAATACATCAACTAAACTTGCTATATTTATAATTTTTGATTTCTCATCTATATGCTTACATATACAGATGGATAAGGATGAGAATTCTATTAATATCTATTCAGGATAATTGATAAGGTCAGATCAAGCAAAGTGGGCAACTGCTGAGGGATGAGTATTGATAGGAAAGCCCATATGACCCTGTTCCTGTTGTTTTGAGCATGCTTTTAATTGGTAGGTGAAACAACAAACAGTGTTCATATCTAGTGATGGGCAAATTTATTCGCAGGCGCAGAATTGCGGCGAATTCCCGCAATTCGAACCAACGCAAAAATTTGCCGGTGTTAAAAAAAAAAAAGCCAGCGTCCATTTTTTTGCACCAGCAAAAAAAACGAGATGCCAGTGTCGTTTCGAGAATTTTTCGCCGTTTCGCGAATTTCGTGGAAAATTCAAGAATTTTTCGGCAACGCAAAACGATCCATCATTATTCATATCACTTTTTTTCAGTGTTCATTGCTGTTCATAGCCCAGCACAAAATATTAGATTCTCTGGGTTTTAACTACAAAGTTCTGATATAGTAAGAATATTGTTCATCTGAGCTTTCCTAAGAAGAAACATAATGATACACAATTATACTTAAATCACTGTGGCTAAATTAAAAAAAAAAGTCAGGGAACTTTGCATTTCAATGTATAAGACAACAATTCCCAAGGATGCATTGGAAACATTGATTATGGAGATTTTTTTTGGTGAATACCAACCTATGGCAACATTAACGTTAGAGACAAGAAATAGAGAAAACCATAAATATATAGCTAATACTTCCATTTTAGGTAAACTCAACACCAGGAAATGAAATTTCCCTAAATGCACATGGTTTCCGAGTCAGAATGTACAATTTCTGGTAATAGTATTTAAAAAACTTTTCCCGCCCAAAGTATTTCAGGCTGGTCATGAATATGTAATATCTAAGACTTAACTGAACACTAGTGATGAGAAAATCTGACTAATTTCACTCCACCAAAAATTTGCCTTACACATTGAAGTTAAAGGCCGTTTCTATGTGCAAGCTTTTTTTTTATTACTATACATTAGCATTCATGGCTTTTTTTTTCATCATGGCAAAACACATTAAAACATTTTGCCCATCACTAATAGGAGGTAACATACTAGAAAAAATACTAAAACAGGTTTATAGAAACCTTTTTTTTTGTAAAAAGTCATTTACAGCATTTTACAAAATGTACTTGAAATAATCATTCTGTAGGTCTATTATCAGTTATACTTTATGAGGTCTATTTATTAAGGGTTACATTTTAGTGGTTTTAGAGGGTTTTGAAACCATGACTAAACTCACTCTCTCTAAAACCACCAATGTCATTTTATTAAAAAATCCAAACTGAAAAGGCACAAATGGGAAAAGCTGCAGAAAAGTTGCAAAGTCTATGACTTTTCCATATTGTTGAACAAAAGCCAGCATCAAAAATATCCAAAAAAACTCTAAAACCATGCGCGTCTTATACTTTATTCGCAAAGCAAAACGGGTCAGATTCGCCCATCGATATCAGTTGTAAAAGGGAAATTTTCTATTGGCTTCTTCATGATTTCAACAGGTTTTAGCTGGAGTATTTTTGTATTCAGAATTGTCACAGTTTTGTAGCATAATAAATAGGGATGTAGCGAACGTCGGAAAAAAAGTTCGCGAACATATTCGCGAACTTGCGCAAAAATGCGAGCGGTTCGCGAACGGTTCGCGAACCCCATAGACTTCAATGGGAAGGCGAACTTTAACATCTAGAAAAGACATTTCTGGCCAGAAAAATGATTTTAAAGTTGTTTAAAGGGTGCAACGACCTGGACAGTGGCATGCCAGAGGGGGATCAAGGGCAAAAATGTATCTGAAAAATCTGCCTGTGTGTGCTTGGAAGAGATAGTGTAGGGGGAGAGCTGTTAGTGATTTCAGGGACAGATGATAGTAAGTTTGCTGGCTAGTAATCTGCTTGATACTGCTCTGTATTGGAGGGACAGAAGTCTGCAGGGATTTGAGGGACATTTTAGCTTAGGTAGCTTTGCTGGCTAGTAATCTACTGTTCTCTTTAAACAACTGCCATACGTTGACCTTGTAGGCATTGTTTGCCCAGTTTTTTTGGACGCAGCCACTGAAGCACAGTTGCCAGAAAAAATATGCCATATAAATGCTGAAAATAGTCATTTTTCGCCATACGTTGACCTTGTAGACATTGTTTGCCCAGTTTTTTTGGTTGCAGCCACTGAAGCACAGTTGCCAGAAAAAATATGCCACATAAATGCTGAAAATAGTCATTTTTTGCCATATACGTTGAGTCAACGTATGGCAAAAAATGACTATTTTCAGCATTTATATGGCATATTTTTTCTGGCCTCTGTGCTTCAGTGGCTGTGGCCAAAAAAACTGGGCAAACAATGCCTACAAGGTCAACGTCGTTGACCTTGTAGGCATTGTTTGCCCAGTTTTTTTGGCCACAGCCACTGAAGCACAGAGGCCAGAAAAAATATGCCATATAAATGCTGAAAATAGTCATTTTTTTGGTCGCAGCCACTGAAGCACAGTTGCCAGAAAAATTATGCCATATAAATGCTGAAAATATAAATTTTTTGGTTGCAGCCACTGAAGCACAGAGGCCAGAAAAATTATGCCATATAAATGCAGAAAATATGCATTTTTTTGGTCGCAGCCACTGAAGCACAGTTGACAGAAAAATTATGCCATATAAATGCTGAAAATATAAATTTTTTTGGTTGCAGCCACTGAAGCACAGAGGCCAGAAAAATTATGCCATATAAATGCAGAAAATATGCATTTTTTTGGTCGCAGCCACTGAAGCACAGTTGCCAGAAAAATTATGCCATATAAATGCTGAAAATAGTAATTTTTTTGGTTGCAGCCACTGAAGCACAGAGGCCAGAAAAATTATGCCATATAAATGCAGAAAATATGCATTTTTTTGGTCGCAGCCACTGAAGCACAGTTGACAGAAAAATTATGCCATATAAATGCTGAAAATATAAATTTTTTTGGTTGCAGCCACTGAAGCACAGAGGCCAGAAAAATTATGTCATATAAATGCAGAAAATAGGCATTTTTTTGGTCGCAGCCACTGAAGCACAGAGGCCAGAAAAAATTAAACCAGTAGGGTTTGCACCCTAGTTTGTAACGGTGGCGGAGGGAGGAGGAGGACGCTAAAGGACAGCTGTGTGTGGAGTCATGAGGCTTGAAGAGAAGGACAGCTGCATAGAAGTCAGAACAAGTCTTCCGGCGTGCAGTAACCCTCCGAGATCCACCCCTCATTCATTTTAATAAAGGTCAGGTAATCGACACTTTTGTGACCTAGGCGAGTTCTCTTCTCAGTTACAATCCCTCCTGCTGCACTGAAGGTCCTTTCTGAGAGCACACTTGAGGCTGGGCAAGACAAGAGGTTCATGGCAAATTGTGACAGCTCTGGCCACAGATCAAGCCTGCGCACCCAGTAGTCCAGGGGTTCATCGCTCCTCAGAGTGTCGATATCTGCAGTTAATGCCAGGTAGTCCGCTACCTGCCGGTCGAGGCGTTCTTTGAGGGTGGATCCAGAAGGGTTGTGGCGCTGCCTTGGACAGAAAAACATTTGCATGTCTGACGTTACAGACTGGCCAAAGGGCTTTGTCCTTGCAGGTGTGCTCGTGGCAGGATTACTGGCACCTCTGCCCCTGGAATGTTGATGAGTTCCTGAAGTGACATCACCCTTAAAAGCATTGTACAACATGTTTTGCAGGCTGGTTTGTAAATGCCGCATCTTTTCGGACTTGTGGTATGTTGGTAACATTTCTGACACTTTATGCTTGTACCGAGGGTCTAGTAGCGTTGCGACCCAGTAAAGGTCCTTCTCCTTAAGCCTCTTGATACGGGGGTCCTTCAACAGGCATGACAGCATGAAAGACCCCATTCTCACAAGGTTGGATGCAGAGCTATCCATCTCCGCTTCCTCATTATCAAGGACTGCATCATCCACGGTCTCCTCCCCCCAGCCACGTACAAGACCAGGGGTCCCCAAAAGGTCACCACTAGCCCCCTGGGAAGCCTGCTCCTGTTGGTCCTCCTCCTCCTCCTCCACAAAGCCACCTTCCTCCTCTGACTCCACTTCTGGCACCTCTCCCTGCGTTGCAGCATGTGCCTGGGTTCGTTCTGGTGATTCCGACCAGAAATCGTGCGCTTCCAGCTCCTCGTCACGCTGGTCTACAGCCTCATCTGTCACTCGTCGCACGGCACGCTCCAGGAATAAAGCGAAGGGTATTAGGTCGCTGATGGTGCCTTCGGTGCGACTGACCATATTTGTCACCTCTTCAAAAGGTCGCATGAGCCTGCAGGCATCGCGCATAAGCACCCAGTAACGGGGGAAAAAAATCCCCAGCTGTGCAGATCCAGTCCTACCACCCAGTTCAAAAAGGTACTCGTTGACGGCCCTTTGTTGTTGCAGCAGACGTTCCAACATAAGGAGCGTTGAATTCCAGCGAGTCTGGCTGTCAGAAATCAAACGCCTGACTGGCATGTTGTAGCGCTGCTGAATGTCAGCAAGGCGTGCCATGGCTGTGTAGGAACGTCTGAAATGGGCCGACACCTTTCTGGACTGGGTGAGAACGTCCTGGAATCCTGGGTACTTGGAGACAAAACGTTGGACTATTAAATTTAACACATGTGCCATGCAGGGCACATGTGTTAAATTGCCTAGTCTCAACGCTGCCAACAGATTGCTTCCATTGTCACACACCACTTTTCCGATCTGCAGTTGGTGTGGGGTCAGCCACCGATCGGCCTGTGACTGCAGAGATGACAGGAGTACAGATCCGGTATGGTTTTTGCTTTCCAGGCACGTCATCCCCAAGACAGCGTGACAACGGCGTACCTGGCACGTCGAATAGCCTAGGGGGAGCTGGGGGTGCACAGGTGTGGAGGAGGAGAAGGAGGACCCAGCAGCAGAGTAAGAAGAAGAAGAAGACGAGGTAGAGAGCGATGGAGGAGTAGAGGTGGTGGCAGAACCGCGTGCAATCCGTGGCGGTGACACCAACTCCACTGTTGTTGTTGAGCTACCCATTCCCTGCTTCCCAGCCATTACCAAGTTCACCCAGTGGGCAGTGTAGGTGACATACCTGCCCTGACCATGCTTGGAGGACCATGCGTCAGTAGTCATATGGACCTTTGGCCCAACACTAAGTGACAGAGATGCGGTAACTTGGCTCTGCACATGTTGGTACAGGTGTGGTATTCCCTTTTTAGAAAAAAAATTGCGGCTGGGTACCTTCCACTGCGGTGTCCCAATTGCTACAAATTTGCGGAAGGCCTCAGAGTCCACCAGCTGGTATGGTAAAAGCTGGCGGGCTAAGAGTGCAGACAAGCCAGCTGTCAGACGCCGGGCAAGGGGGTGACAGTCAGACATTGGCTTCTTACGCTCAAACATGGCCTTCACAGAAACTTGGCTGGTGGCAGATGACTGGGAATGGGAACAGGTGGTCAAGGTGGAAGGCGGAGTGGAGGGTGGTTCAGACGGGTCAAGGAGAGCAGAGGTAGAGCAGTAAGATGCTGGACCAGAAGGAGTGTGGCTTTTAGTTTGCCTGTTGCCTTTGAGGTGTTGCTCCCAAAGTGCTTTGTGCTTGCCGCTCATGTGCCTTCGCATAGAAGTTGTACCTATGTGGCTGTTGGGCTTACCAAGGCTCAGTTTCTGACTGCACTCATTGCAAATTACAATGCTTTTGTCAGAGGCACACACATTAAAAAAATCCCACACTGCTGACTTTTTGGAAGTGTGCGATCTGGCGGTAACAGTAGAAGTTGGCGGAGTTGGCGGTATTGGCGGCAATGGCGGGTGCGTTGGCCGGCTGAACACAGGTGCCGATACATGTTGTTGCCCTACTGATCCCTGCGGGCTGTCCTCCCTGCTTCTTCTAAGTCTTATTCTCCTACTGCCTCTCTGACTCTCCGTCTCTCCATCTGAACTACCCTCCTCTTGCTCTCTTCTACTAGGCACCCACAAAACATCAATCTCCTCATCATCATTCTCCTCAGATGCATCAATTTCTTCTGACACATCACAGAAGGAAGCAGCAGCGGGGACCTCCTCCTCATCACTCATTATGTCCATCTCTATCGTGTTCTCTGCCAGAATTAAATCTGGTGTAAGGTCCTCATCTCCTTCATCTTCTTCTGGCAATAATGGTTGCGCATTACTCAGTTCAAGAAACTCATGGGAAAATAACTCCTCTGACCCCAGTGAAGAAGGGGCACCGGTGGTGGAGGAAGTGTTACGTGGGGTGGCCATAGCAGTGGAGGATGAGGAGGATGTTGTGGTAAAGTTAGAAACGGTAGAGGATGGGGTGTGCTGTGTAAGCCAGTCAACTACCTCTTCAGCATTTTGGGAGTTCAGGGTCATTGGCTTTTTAAAACTGGGCAATTTGCTAGGGCCACAGGATTGCATAGCAGCACGGCCCCTAGCACGGCCTCTGCGTGGCGGCCTGCCTTTGCCTGGCATTATTTTTAAAAAAACAACAACAACAACAAAAACTCAGTTGGTTTTTCTGGAAACGATAATACACACAGCTAGATGGCGGGTTGAAGAAAACACTGTGCAAATAATGCCTACAAAGTCAACGTATACACTACTACAGCGGTGGATACGGATTACGTAAAATATATGAATGCTGCTTGAAAAAAAGTAACTCAAGTGGTTTTTCTAGAGACGATAATATTATCAATATTTAGACAAAATGTGAACAAGCTCACACAGCTCGATGGCGGGTTGAAGAAAACAGTGTGCAAATAATGCCTACAAGGTCAACGTATACACTACTACAGCGGTGGATACGGATTACGTAAAATATATGAATGCTGCTTGAAAAAAAGTAACTCAAGTGGTTTTTCTAGAGACGATAATATTATCAATATTTAGACAAAATGTGAACAAGCTCACACAGCTCGATGGCGGGTTGAAGAAAACAGTGTGCAAATAATGCCTACAAGGTCAACGTATACACTACTACAGCGGTGGATACGGATTACGTAAAATATATGAATGCTGCTTGAAAAAAAGTAACTCAAGTGGTTTTTCTAGAGACGATAATATTATCAATATTTAGACAAAATGTGAACAAGCTCACACAGCTCGATGGCGGGTTGAAGAAAACACTGTGCAAATAATGCCTACAAGGTCAACGTATACACTACTACAGCGGTGGATACGGATTACGTAAAATATATGAATGCTGCTTGAAAAAAAGTAACTCAAGTGGTTTTTCTAGAGACGATAATATTATCAATATTTAGACAAAATGTGAACAAGCTCACACAGCTCGATGGCGGGTTGAAGAAAACAGTGTGCAAATAATGCCTACAAGGTCAACGTATACACTACTACAGCGGTGGATACGGATTACGTAAAATATATGAATGCTGCTTGAAAAAAAGTAACTCAAGTGGTTTTTCTAGAGACGATAATATTATCAATATTTAGACAAAATGTGAACAAGCTCACACAGCTCGATGGCGGGTTGAAGAAAACAGTGTGCAAATAATGCCTACAAGGTCAACGTATACACTACTACAGCGGTGGATACGGATTACGTAAAATATATGAATGCTGCTTGAAAAAAGTAACTCAAGTGGTTTTTCTAGAGACGATAATATTATCAATATTTAGACAAAATGTGAACAAGCTCACACAGCTCGATGGCGGGTTGAAGAAAACACTGTGCAAATAATGCCTACAAGGTCAACGTATACACTACTACAGCGGTGGATACGGATTACGTAAAATATATGAATGCTGCTTGAAAAAAAGTAACTCAAGTGGTTTTTCTAGAGACGATAATATTATCAATATTTAGACAAATGTGAACAAGCTCACACAGCTCGATGGCGGGTTGAAGAAAACAGTGTGCAAATAATGCCTACAAGGTCAACGTATACACTACTACAGCGGTGGATACGGATTACGTAAAATATATGAATGCTGCTTGAAAAAAAGTAACTCAAGTGGTTTTTCTAGAGACGATAATATTATCAATATTTAGACAAAATGTGAACAAGGTCACACAGCTCGATGGCGGGTTGAAGAAAACAGTGTGCAAATAATGCCTACAAGGTCAACGTATACACTACTACAGCGGTGGATACGGATTACGTAAAATATATTATGGCTGCTTGAAAAAAGTGACTCCGGTGTTTTTTCTGGAGACGGTAATATTATGGATATTTAGACAGAATGTGAACAAGGTCACACAGCTCGATGGCGGGTTGAAGAAAACAGTGTGCAAATAATGCCTACAAGGCCAACGTATACACTACTACAGCGGTGGATACGGATTACGTAAAATATATGAATGCTGCTTGAAAAAAGTGACTCCGGTGTTTTTTCTGGAGACGGTAATATTATGGATATTTAGACAGAATGTGAACAAGGTCACACAGCTCGATGGCGGGTTGAAGAAAACAGTGTGCAAATAATGCCTACAAGGCCAACGTATACACTACTACAGCGGTGGATACGGATTACGTAAAATATATGAATGCTGCTTGAAAAAAGTGACTCCGGTGTTTTTTCTGGAGACGGTAATATTATGGATATTTAGACAGAATGTGAACAAGGTCACACAGCTCGATGGCGGGTTGAAGAAAACAGTGTGCAAATAATGCCTACAAGGCCAACGTATACACTACTACAGCGGTGGATACGGATTACGTAAAATATATGAATGCTGCTTGAAAAAATTGACTCCGGTGTTTTTTCTGGAGACGGTAATATTATGGATATTTAGACAGAATGTGAACAAGGTCACACAGCTCGATGGCGGGTTGAAGAAAACAGTGTGCAAATAATGCCTACAAGGCCAACGTATACACTACTACAGCGGTGGATACGGATTACGTAAAATATATGAATGCTGCTTGAAAAAAGTGACTCCGGTGTTTTTTCTGGAGACGGTAATATTATGGATATTTAGACAGAATGTGAACAAGGTCACACAGCTCGATGGCGGGTTGAAGAAAACAGTGTGCAAATAATGCCTACAAGGCCAACGTATACACTACTACAGCGGTGGATACGGATTACGTAAAATATATGAATGCTGCTTGAAAAAAGTGACTCCGGTGTTTTTTCTGGAGACGGTAATATTATGGATATTTAGACAGAATGGGAACAAGGTCACACAGCTCGATGGCGGGTTGAAGAAAACAGTGTGCAAATAATGCCTACAAGGCCAACGTATACACTACTACAGCGGTGGATACGGATTACGTAAAATATATTATGGCTGCTTGAAAAAAGTGACTCCGGTGTTTTTTCTGGAGACGGTAATATTATGGATATTTAGACAGAATGTGAACAAGGTCACACAGCTCGATGGCGGGTTGAAGAAAACAGTGTGCAAATAATGCCTACAAGGCCAACGTATACACTACTACAGCGGTGGATACGGATTACGTAAAATATATGAATGCTGCTTGAAAAAAGTGACTCCGGTGTTTTTTCTGGAGACGGTAATATTATGGATATTTAGACAGAATGGGAACAAGGTCACACAGCTCGATGGCGGGTTGAAGAAAACAGTGTGCAAATAATGCCTACAAGGCCAACGTATACACTACTACAGCGGTGGATACGGATTACGTAAAATATATTATGGCTGCTTGAAAAAAGTGACTCCGGTGTTTTTTCTGGAGACGGTAATATTATGGATATTTAGACAGAATGTGAACAAGGTCACACAGCTCGATGGCGGGTTGAAGAAAACAGTGTGCAAATAATGCCTACAAGGCCAACGTATACACTACTACAGCGGTGGATACGGATTACGTAAAATATATTATGGCTGCTTGAAAAAAGTGACTCCGGTGTTTTTTCTGGAGACGGTAATATTATGGATATTTAGACAGAATGTGAACAAGGTCACACAGCTCGATGGCGGGTTGAAGAAAACAGTGTGCAAATAATGCCTACAGGGCAAATAATGCCTAAAAGGTCAACTTATACACTACTACAGCGGTAGTAAAATAAAAAAAGTAAAATAAAAAAAAAATGAATATTAAAAAAAAAAATTAAAGTTGGTGCTGCTGAACTACTAGGAGCAGCAGATTAGCACACCAGTCCCACTCCCCAACACTGCTAGACTAATAGCACTGGGCTCTTATAGTAGTAGTAGTAGTAGTAGTAGTAAAACAACAAAAAAATAAATAAAAGCAGTCCTTACAAGGACTACTGTTATTGCAGCAGTCAGCAGATGAGATCAGAAGCAGGACAGCTGCCCACTGCAGCTACATACAGAGCACTGCAGTAGAAGGTAGATTACTAGCCAGCAAAGCTACCTAAGCTTAAATGTCCCTCAAACCCCTGCAGACTTCTGTCCCTCCAATAACAGAGCAGTATCAAAACGATTACTAGCCAGCAAACTTTCAACTGTCCCTGAAATCACTAACAGGCAGCAGCTCTCTCCCTACACTATCTCTTCAGCACACACAGGCAGAGTGAAAAAACGCTGCAGGGCTTCGGTTTTTATAGGGAAGGGGAGTGGTCCAGGGGAGAGCTTCCTGATTGGCTGCCATGTACCTGCTGGTCTGGGGTGAGAGGGCAAAAAAAAGCGCCAACAATGGCGAACCCAAAATGGCGAACGTCGCGCGACGTTCGCGAACTTCCGGCGAGCGCGAACACCCGATGTTCGCGCGAACAAGTTCGCCGGCGAATAGTTCGCGACATCTCTAATAATAAATCTTGAAAAAGTTGAGCTTTTTTTTTTTTGCAACTTTTTCTGATTTTTGGCTGAAAAGTCAAACCCGAAAAAGTAGGGGTTTAATAAATTGTCCCTTATATGTTGATCTATTTACTGTTTTATTACATTGTTTAAGAAAAATAAAAAGTAGTATAGTATAAATGAGTTACATCAGCTTCGTTATATTTTATTCATTCAAACAGAAAATTTGGATGTTAGAAAATTGAGAAAGGAGAACTTGAAAGCTGGAATGGACATTTTACATCAGAGCAGCATTTCCCCCAATCCAATAGTTGCATATACCTTAACAAAGAGAATGATGAGATAAGAGATGAGGATCATGAACACTCTCTTCATAGTGTTTTGGAATATGTTTATGGAATATGCTATATAAAAACAGTATAATAACAAGAAAGAAATACCTGTATTCTGTATTAATAATCTCCTTCTTAATTGTCAAAGCAGAATGCTTTCCTTACTTTTTTTATCATTTTAATTATTGATATAAGCCAACACCAGAAATCTGAATCATAACTATAATGTTCAGACAGATTGACCAATAATACTAGTAATAAAAAGATTCTATAGCAGACCCATAGCAGAAAATATACAAAGCAGTGTGTGTTAATAATAAATTAGTGTTAGTGTTAGTTATTATTAGTGTTAATAAATTAGAAGTTGAATTAGTGATATGCAAGTGACATGCAAAATACCTAGGGAGTAATTAATTAGAAGCCAAACAAATAAAGAACTATACATCATAAATGTTATCAAAGTTAAATGGAATTTCACATATTTTCACATCTGACTGAACTTCGTCACGCTTTAATATTTGTTCATTAAATTGTTTCCTGCTTACGCTCTGCTTTGTCCATTTTAGCATCATTATAGATTTTTTCTGGGATTCTTGCACAGCCTTAAATGAAATTCAAAATACTGAAAGTCAAACGCATTAATATTTTCATCTAGATAGATTTTCATGACCACCATGTCACATAAATCTATTGAATTATGAATTGGAAGTTCATTCAACATGATTCTGACATTTCACAATTTTCACAAGACTCACTGCAAGTTTCTCATCTTCAGAAGATAAGCCAATATTTTAATTTATAAAAATGATAATGACATCCATTAGACATTACTTATTTATGAATGCTATATAGAAGCAATCATAGTAGGAAACACTGCTCAGACATTGCTTGCAGAATCCTGGACGATTTTTCAGTACAGAGTTTTCAAAAGAAAATTGTAGATGATTGGTTCCAGAGTACAATCTAATAGGCAAGGGTAAAAATACATAGTTATACAGTGGGGAGGGAATAAAAGCGAATGATAGACAGAGGTGTACTTGCTTGTGCAATAAAGAAGGTGGAAGTGGAACTTTCATTCGTTTTGCTTAAAGGCAGGTCTGGACTCTGCATTTGCCAGAATCCACAGATTGCCAGTCCAGACCTGCTTAAAGGGGAACTATTTAAAGATGCCATTTGGAAATAATCTTTCTAAATACATTTAATTATAAATTGTGTCTCATTACTAAAAAAAACTCTTTAACCTACTTCCCTCTCAACAAAATAACCAACAACGGTACAAAACTTGCTTGCAGTTCGAATCGAGAGTATTTCTGGTTATGAGCATTAGAACTAATATATATCGTCTAGGCAAAGACTCCAACTCATGCATGAAAAGAGAATGAAGGGAGACAGATGCTGAGAGGTAGATAATAAAGAGTAACTTGATTATTTCAGAAAAAATATAGAAATGTTTATGGAAATAGTAAACTTACTAAATAAAGCTTATATTCATTTTACATTTTTGTAATAAAACGCTCTTTACGTAACGATGGTCCAATAATAGTGACGGGCGAATAAATTTGCCAGACACGAATGTGTGGCAAATTTCCACATTTCATCACAAGTAAATCAATTCGAAACTGTAGCAACAATTCGCCGGCTAAAAATCCGCTGTATCGAAAAAATAATTGACGTGCGTAAAAACTGTCAAGTGTCAAAATTATTCGGACGCCCATTGACTATAATGTATTTGGACCAAATAGTCTAAATAAAAGTTTCATGCGCATTGACTTCAATGCATTTCACAAATTTGTCACCGTTTCGCACAGATTCGCCCATCACTATCCTATAATAATACAATTGTGTCCTCACCTGAGAATCAAGTTTTGAATTTAGGGAATAACAGAGTTGTCAAATCATTTGAACAAGTAGGGAAGCTGCTAGTACAGTATATGTATATTCTAGATACTTTTTCTAGAAGTGTCAAATATTCTGTTCTGTGAGTTGATATCCATGATAATCGGTTGTAATGGGTTATTAAATCAGGTGCAAATTTTGCAACCTTTATCACAATAGAAGAATAATGGCATACTAGAAGATGTTTAATAAAGGGTCTACTTCCATACACAAGAGGTCTTACTCCTGCATTGCAAGGCAGGGTACAAAATGCAATAAAACAGGCTAAAACAGGCCAAAAGGATCATGTTTTGCTCTTTTCACCCTGCCTTGCCATTTAAGCTTCCAGAATGGAGTGCAAATAGCTGTCCCTTTAAATCGATACAGCTTGTATTCTGTATTCATAAGGGACAGGTGGTGGGCAGACCCACAAGAAGCCTGCAATGAAAACTCACAGGTGCAAGTGCTCCATGGAAGGGTCATGTCCATATACATACATACAGTATGTTCATTTTTATGAACCTGGATTTTCTATTATTCCTATATATTTGTATATGACTTCTGCTACCAGTAGAACAACTATATCAACTGTGATATGTCATACTGGCACTGCAATATGTAGCTTGAATAGGGTGAACAAAGTTTTTGTTTATATTGTATTCAGCAAAAAATGGAGCAATCAATATATTTGTGCTACACTTCAGTTACAAATACTGAAACATTGTGGTTGATTTCCTATCACAAGTGATACATTTGACAAGTGCAGCTATCAATATCAACCAAAGCAATTTCTGTAAATGCTGTGTAACATTATCGGCGTTGCATAAAAACTGATAATAAATACCAATAATTAGCGATGGGCGAATTTATGCGGCAGTCGCGAATTTGCCACAAATTCTTCTTTTTGAAACCGGCAATTCTTCTTTTTGAAACCGGCATGAAAATTCGTCGGCGTCAAAAAAAAAATTGGACGCTGGCTTCAAAAATAGACGCCGGTGCCATTAAGCAACTTTTTCACCGTTTCGCTAATTTCGCGGGAAATTCACAAATTTTTCGGCAAAGTGAAAACCCCATTACTACCAATAATGAAGAAAGATTGCCCCATACACACTTCACCACGTGATGAAGGGGCACACCCCCAGAAATGAAGAACCTTGTGTGCTGGGAATTCTCTACTTCCAAATAAATATATCATCAACTGGTTTTGATCAAATGGCTAAATTTTAATCAATATAAGAGCAAGGACCTAATTGTTTGCTCTGTAAAATAAAGGCCTATTTATCAAAATTTGGCTTTGTGTAGTTTTTTACTAACATTTAAAAAAAAAGGGAAAAAAAACCCTTAAAGGGGTGGTTCACCTTCAAACAACTCGTTTTTTTCAGATAGATCACCAGAAATAATGAATTTTTCCAATGACTTTTTATTTTCTATACGTGACTGGTTTTCTAATATTGAAGTGTAAAGTGTCTTTTTTCACCTTCTGAAGCAGCTCTGGGAGGGGGGTCGCCGATCCTGTAAACTGTTCTAAATTGATACATTTAGTTGATACATTTCTTATCTTTGTCCCTGCTGAGCAGAATCTCTGGGTTTCATTACAGGCAGCTGTTAGAATTGATACAATAGTTGCTAATACTCCAGAGATGCTGCTGAGAAATGGATCAACTAAATGTATCAACTAAATGTTGCAAAACTGTAACAGTTCAGAGTCTGCGCCTGAATTACTGAGCTGCCAGACTCAAACCCCACAGACACGAACATTCAACTTTAAACTTAGATTTTGGAAAAACAGTAAAAAATAAATAATGGAAAGTGATTGCAAAAAGTCTTTATTTCTGGGGAACAATCTAAAAACAACTGAATTGAAAAAAATGTTTGGAAGTTGAACAACCCCTTTAACCTTTAAGTAACTCAATATTTTACAATTTGTACAGCTCCCATTGACTTCTACATGACATTGAAAGCTTGTGGATGGCATACTTTTACAATAAAAAGTTTTATGGTTTTTACACTTAATAAATAGCAAGAATTTCATGTTTTAAAACCATTTAAAACCATTTTTTAGAGCTAAAAAGTTTGAATCGTGAACAAGCATTAATAAATTGCCCCTATCATCACTCTTTTTCTAGCGTTGCAGAGAAAAGTATTATTCATATCATTCCATTATAAATGTCTACAAACACAAGTGTACAATTTTAAAATTACAATTACACATTCTAATGTTTTCTTTGGTTGCATTTAATAAATTATCTTGCATTTTATTTATACTAATTACGTCCATGAAAACTATTCTCTTGTTTTTATTTGACAGTTTTACTACTTTCAATATTAATTAAACAGAGATTTTATGGTCTGATAGAGGAAGCAGGTAAAAATATAGTATAATCACAAAACGGATATAGTAAAACAATTTAGATTATCTGCTAGATAGGAAAGATCCACATAAAACCACTGATCACATAAATATAATTTTATTGCCGTATACAAAGCAAAGCTTAATTGCTATCTTTGAGACACAACGTTGCATATACACCTTTAGAGAAGCAAAACCATTTGGTTTGGTATATATTAATGCTAATGGTTTCACTGTTATTCTATATTAATTTAAAAGGTGGCTAATAGAAATACGGACATTTATTCTGGCAAAAGTTTATTCTGAAAAGTCTGTCAGGTGCATATTCTTGATAATGATTTACATCTCATTAGACATATTAGCTATATTCTTGTGACTGTCATGATACACTTCCAAACTGCACATATATTTCATAGTTCATAGAAAAACTATGAAGAACCTGGAGGAACCTGATGTGCTTCCATAAGAGCTTAAATTACACACTCAACTTTATAATTTTGACTCATATTCAATAATCATCTCAAGATCCAATAATAGCAGCTGCAGAACCTCTTTTACATTGGCTGCAAAAAAAAGTATTGTGCTTTCTCCATTGTGAAGTTAATAAAGAAAGGCTGCTGTTTTCAAATATTTGCAGTGTTTACATGATTGATGCGCTAGATTCCAACAAAATAAAAAGTGGCTGTCAAATAGATTAAGCCTTTTATATCAGATGATAAACACAATTAATAATTGGCATTTACTTCTTTCTCTGCTTGCTGATGTGGTTTTGTTAGCATTATTGTATTATACTATTCTAGAAAACCTTAACTACTAAACTATCCAACAAACCATGACACAGATTGTTGCTGTTAATCATTATTTGGGTACTGAGCACCACATAATTAATGCAAATCAACACAGTCATTTATTTGGTATGAATCTGAATAGCAAACAAAACAAACATGTATACTGTTCATCCCCATGGCTCCAGAGAAGTATTCAATCCAACAGTGAAATTGCCTGCTAATTTTGGAACTGGAACAAAATGTTCAACTGCTATCCCCCCCAATATTCTACTCTAGAGAATCTCCCTAACTAGTGGGAAGTTATGTTCATAGTTTGCATGCTTTTTTTTGGTTTTGACCCATGAAAAGTCAAGGTAATTTGCAGACCAGCATATTTTATATTGCTTTTATAATTGAATGCATGGTATGAAACCTGTTATCCAGAATGCTCGGGACCTGGGGTTTTCCATATAATGGGTTCTGTAATTTGGATCTTCATACCTTAAGTCTACTAGAAAATCATGTAAACATTAATAGGGACAGATTTATAAAAAATTCAAATTTCGAGATATTTTTTGTGTACTTTGACTAGGGAATAGTCCAAATTTGATTTGTACTGTCTCTTTAAAAATTCGACTTCAACCATTCGCCATCTAAAACCTGCTGAATTGCTGTTTTAGCCTATTGGGGATTTCTTAGAACCTATTTGAAGTCAATTGGTGAAAAACTTCCATTCGAATTCAATCGAATGCGCTATTACTTCTATTCGTACGATTTGAATTTGGCCGAATACGGACCCATTCGACCGAAAAAAAACTAACCTATTCGACCAAAAAAAAACTTCGATTTAATTTCGGTTGGTCTTTTTGAATTTCAAAGTTTTTCAAATTTGAAATTCGACCCTAAATAAATTCAATAGGCTGGTTTTGCTTCCAATAAGGATTAAATTAAAATCTTAGTTTTTTAAAACTTGGTTTGGATAAAATGGAGTCTATAGGAGACAGTCTTTCAGTAATTAGGAACTTTCTGGATAATGGGTTTCCGGATAACAGATTCCATACCTGTATATTGAATTTTGAATTTTTCCGACCTACATTAAGGGGCAGATTTATCAAGGGTCGAATTGAAAATTCGAATTTTAAAATTCAAATTTCGAGTTTCTTTTAGTGTAATTTGAGTAGGGAATAGTCCAAATTCGATTCGAGTTTAAAAAAAATGTGAAATTAGAATTTTGAAATTTATCATGTACTGTCCCTCTAAGAATTAGAATTAGACTATTCGCCATCTAAAACCTGCCAAATTGGTGTTTCTGCTGGTGTACTTATTAAAATCGTATTTCTTTTTTTTGAAAAAAACTCGAATCAAATTTGACTCAAGTTTGATTCGAGTTTGCAGGTCAATTTTATTAACCCGAATTTATTATTTCAAATCATCATTTTTTTTTAATTTTAGTTTATGGGAGTTTATGAAAGTTTTGATAAACTCCCACAAACTCTAAATTCGACCCTTGATAAATATGCCCCTAACTAAAAAAAAAAGAACCTTACTTCTACTACACAGACCCTAAACAAAGCACAAAAATGTCAAGTGATTGAGTGAGCCAAGTTATCTTCTTCACAGTTTGGTCCATTGTTTTTAAAGGGCTTTAAATACTTTTGAACATTGCAATGTGCACTGCTTATAAATGTAATTTCAATGTTATAGGGTACAATGCAATGTTATCCATATAATTCATTTTTTTAATCAGTTCAAATTTGAAATGCAGAAAGAAATTTTAAATGCATAGGAACCAATTTGCATTTTTCTCAGTTTTGTCGGCAGCAGAAATTCTACTGTTGCATGGATACAGGCTTGTCATCTCTATTAAAAATATATGAAACCAAAAAAAATATATATAACTTTACCTTTATATTGGTGACAGCCCTGAACGTTTCTTCTTTCATCTATAATAAATAAAACAAATTGTTAACGCAATTGTCAATATGAATAGTATTTCATAACCATTTGATATATTGTTCTTTTCAGTAGCTTTCAACATTTCTGGATTGAAACTCTTTTACTGACCAAATTTTTGCTCAGCTCCTTTTATTTGCTTGAGATATATATTAAAGGAATAGTTCAGTGTGAAATGAAAAACTGGGTAAATAGATAGGCTGTGCAAAATAAAAAATGTTTCTAATATAGTTAGTTAGGCAAAAATGTAATGTATAAAGACTGAAGTGAACAGATGTCTAATAAAACAGCCAGAATCCAACTTCCTGCTTTTCAGCTCTATAACTCTGAGTTAGTCAGCGACTTGAAGGGGCGCCACATGGTACATTTCTGTTCAGTGAGCTTGCAATTGATCCTCAGCATTCAGCTCAGATTCAAAAGCAACAGATATGACCCATGTGGCCCCCCCTCAAGTCTCTGATTGGTTACTGCCTGGTAGCCAGGGTAACCAGTCAGTGTAAACCAAGAGAGCTGAAAAGCAGGAAGTAGTGATCTGACTGACATAATATACATCAAATCACTCCAGACTTTATACATTACATTTTTGGCTAACTAACTATATTAGAAACATTTTTTATTTTGCACAGCCTATCTATTTACACAGTTTTTATTTTTACACTGAACAATTCCTTTAAGGGGTATATTTATCAAGGGTCGAATTTTGAATTGAAAAAAAAAACAAATTAAAAAACCGAAATTGAGTTGACGTTTTTTTTTTGGTCGAATAGATCCATATTCAGCCAAAGTCGAATTGTATGAATCAAATCATTTGATTGAATTCGATTCAAAGTTTTTGCCAAAAAAAACTTTGATTTTTCAAAGTCCGCCAATTGACTACAAATAGGTTCTAAGAGATCCCCCATAGGCTAAAACAACAATTTGGCAGGTTTTAGATGGCGAATGGTTGAAGTAAAAGTTTTAAAGAGACAGTACGGGGCAGATTTATCAAGGGTTGAACGTCGAATTGAAAAAACTTCGAAATTCGAATTCAAAAAGACCAACCAAAATGAAGTCAAAGTTTTTTTTTGGGTCAAACAGGTCAGTTTTCGATCTAATAGGTCCATATTCGGCCAAATTCGGCAAAATTCGAATCCTTGCGAATCAAAGGAATAGCCCATTCGATCGAATCTGATTCCCAAAAAACTTTGATTTTTCAAAGTCCACCAATTGACTCCAAATAGGTTCTAGGAGGTCCCCCATAGGCTAAAACAGCAATTCGGCAGGTTTTAGATGGTGAATGGTCGAAGTTGAATTTTTCAAGAGACAGTACATGATAAATTTCAAATTTTTCGAAGTACACAAAAAATAGCTAGAAATTCGATTTTTTTTTTCATTTGAAAATTCACCTCGACCTTTGATAAATCTGCCACTGATTGTACCAAGAAGAGTTGCTATGATAAAGAAACAGACAATAATAGAAAATAGCATTACTGTGCAAGTAGTAAACATTTCCTAGCAATCCCATGAATATTTCCATATATAAATGCAATTGACCACAAGTTTGTAAAATTGACTTTCAAGTTGCCTTTACCAGCAATTACTTTAGGTTAGCCCAGCATTTTGTGAATGTTTGCTGAATGTTTTTAACAATTGGCAACCATACAATATATAACAGTCTGCTCAAAGTTGCTTCAATAAGTGCTTCTACAAAAAAAATGTGTTGATGAAACACAAAGAATGTCAGGACATTACGTGAAATAAAGTTCTCTTCCTTTTACCACTGATATTAGAAGCTGGTGTGAGTGTCTAAGTACTATTCTAAGCAACCATATGTTTTTTGTGATCCGAATTTTTTTCTTAATAACTAGCATATTTGAAAATTTCAATAAAACATCTTGAATGGTGAAAATACACCTCCCATGGACTTCTATAGAAGCTTGACACATTTTAAGTGCAGAGTCTCATTCAAATTTTCATTAAACAATAAATATGTTGTGGCACTTCCTTTTGCAAGGTGGCCTTTCTCTTCAATAAACACCTTTCTTCACCTTGCAAATGGAAGCGTCACAGTGTATTTATTGGTTTATGAATTTTTACCCCTAGCAACGGTTTAAACTTCTGGAGAACCACTCTAAAAGGGTTATCATAGAGTATCGACTCTTAATTGTTGAGAGATTAATGTGAATCAAGGTTTTTTTCTTGTAAATTTGAGTTTGGAAAACTTTAATTCAGAAAAATTAAAGATGGCTTTTTTTCTGTCGTAAGTTTCTCAATCATGGAAAAATGTAAACTCAAATTTTAATCAATTTGACTCCTAGGGGCACATTTACAAAGCTCGAGTGAAGGATTCGAATTAAAAAAACTTCGAATTTCGAAGTGTTTTTTTGGCTACTTCGACCATCGAATGGGCTACTTCGACTACGACTTCGACTTCGACTAGAACGATTCGAACTAAAAATCGTTCGACTATTCGACCATTCGATAATCGAAGTACTGTCTCTTTAAGAAAAACTTCGACCCCCTACTTCGGCAGCTAAAAGCTACCGAAGTCAATGTTAGCCTATGGGGAAGGTCCCCATAGGCTTGCCTGCGTTTTTTTGATCGAAGGGTATTCCTTCGATCGTTGTATTAAAATCCTTCGAATCGTTTGATTCGAAGGATTTAATCGTTCGATCGAACGAATAATCCTTCGATCGTTCGATCGTAGGATTAGCGCAAAATCGTTCGACTTCGATATTCGAAGTCGAACGATTTTAGTTCCTAGTCGAATATCGAGGGTTAATTAACCCTCGATATTCGACCCTTAGTAAATCTGCCCCCTAGTGTTGAGATTTAATCCATCCATCTTATAAGTACTCTATAAATCTTTTAGAGGTAAACAAACTGATTTACTACATTCCAAAGAATAAATGTGAAAAAATATGTTTGAAAACATTATTTGAAAAATCAGTGTAATTACACTTACCCCAAAAATAATTTTAATGCAGATTTTTCAATACAGCTGCAAAATTTTCCCCACTTGGTATATCAGCTGGTAGTTATAGTTACGGTAGTTGCATGTAATATGCCCAAGTATCAAAATTTCATTTTCATTTCATTTTCTTTTATTTCAGTGTTTTTCAACATTTATTAGACATACCAGAATTGTTACATTTACATTACAATTTTTATAAAAAGCCAGTCTAAACCTATTCTAACCCATACATCACATATATATTAATTTAAATGTTATATTTGTTACATACATAAAACAATTTACTCTTATCGCACTCAGACTAAGTGTATCTACTTTTTCAGTATATCTTATTACAACACTTAGGGGCCAATTTACTTAGTGAATTTTCAAATTCAAAAACTTCGAATTTCAAAGTCATTTTTGTGTATTTCGACCATCATATAGGCCAAATTCAACTTCGACTCGAATTGAAAATACTTTGAATATTTGACCATTCAGAAATCGAAGTACTGTCTCTTTAAAAAACTTCAACTTTGACACTTCGCCACCTTATGGGAACCTCCTAGAACCCAGAGCCAACATTTGGCTACGTTTTTAGAAGTTGAAGGGTTTTTTTTGAAAATCGATCGATCGATTAAATCGTTCGAATCTTTGAACTCTTTCAACAAACGATCAAATGATTTTACTTCAATCGAATATGGCCATATTCAATCAAAAAAAACCTTCAACTTCGAATATTGAACTATTGCAATTCGATAGTCGAATTTTCTACGTTTTTTCACTTTGAAATTCGACCCTTAGTAAATGTGCCCCTAAATATACTAAATATTAATAAAACATCCAATGGCTTATCATGCTAACAAGCCTGAAAAAAACAGCTGCAATTCAATCCAAGTGATATTTCAAATGGCAAAAACGGTGCCAAATCCCAGAATAAACCTTTACCTTACCACATGAAACTAATAACTGGCTTATGATTGCGCAAATAATTTGCCTCAAGCACTAGAAGCTCTTACTCAGATCCTTATGAATTAATTAGCATGTCTACTCTGTAGAACAATGGGTTATGATCATTGTGAATACAGTGTGTGTCTCATTTGTCAGAAACTCAACACCTGTTTTTCTAAACCACAACAAGCTAGGCAGCCAATCTGACCACATCCCTATTAAACTCTATATTGCAAATGAGCAGTTATGTTGCTTAGTGGAACTTCTGTGGACATAATTTGTGATGGTGCTATGCTGCAACCATAGTCTGGCTGGTGTTATTGGTTATCTTAGTGACTTAAATTCTGGACCATACCCCTTATTATCATCTTTTTTATTGGTTTATAAACATAATATGATTGCTGTGGGGGAAGATAAAGAAACTGCAATGTCAGTGGCACTAGGACTACTTAAGGCTCATGGCAGCCATAAGTTTACAGATTGTTGCCAGATACATGGTTTTAGATGACTTAGGATTCATACAGTATGTTCAACAATTGATCATAATAGTCACATAGAAATTGCCCGTTGTATGGATTTATCTGGTATGAAACTGTTGTCAGGTTTGGCTCAAACAAGTATTACTATTCCTGATATCCATACTCAATCGGAAAATAATCAAAACATCTTCTTCCCAATTGCCGTTTTTTGGAACAAAATGATGTAGTTGTTTAAAAGGCTCTTTGTTTTGTACATAACTTTACCAATCAAGTCATAAAGCTTAAACTGTAAATGCCGTTCTACCTTCCTGCTGGCTTCTTGATGTCCCTTTCAGTGGAGGGATTTTGAAAGCCAGAAGCAATTTCATTTTTGACAAGTTAAGATGCACGATGTACACTGTGCACATAAGTGTGAGAATAGAATGCTTGAAGTCTGCTTTACATGACTGAAACAGACAGAATCTGACACCTCTAATAACACATGTCAGCAAGACCTCAGCAGTTCACAAGCTATTTTTTTTTTTTTTTTTTTTTAAAATGTTTCCACTGAGAATTAAAAGGAGTTGTGTATTGTTTGTTTTTTATAGAAATAACATTATTCATAGTTCAATACACTTTAGTGGCGCACCAGCCTATTATCTGAAACAACTTAATAAAAAGACATTGTATAAGAGATGATACAGACAACTTTTAGACTAAAAACAAATGAAAGCCAAAGCCAGCGTGGCATTAAAGAGGATATTAGGAAAAACTATAAAAATCGTGAAACTGTGGATGAAAACAACACATTCATCATAATTATCATAATGTGTACAAAGATTTATGTCGAAAATACAGTGTCAAAAGCTGTATAAAAGAAATGGAGAATTTGTCAATGTGTGTTTCATTTTACACCACCTGAACCCTGCATTTCATGATATTATTTTACAACACTTCAGACCTTGCCAAATCTGTTAAAGTCAATGGAAAAAACAGCAGCAGAATTCACAATGGAAAGAACAAATGCATTAAAAAAAAACATATGTTTAAGGTTAATTATTTTGGACATCAAGATTATATCTGTGGTTTGTTTTAAGTACATCCCTTTTTTTTCTTATTTTAGCATTTATTTAATGTTTTTTAAACTACATGATCATCTCAAATTTTTCCTTTTTAATTAAGGATTAAATAAGAATAAACTGCATTGGTTATTTTTCCTTAAAAAGTGCTTATATTTTTTCTATTGTTCCTTTGTCAATTGCACAAATGGTACAAATGATGCTTCACGTGTGCTCTTAAAATATAGCATAGATTTCATGCCATGATACCTATTAGCATTATATGTGGGCTGTCACCTTAACTTTGTCAAAACTTCTGGAACTTAAAAATATAAAGATATTTTAAAATTTTAACAGTAAAGAAAATTGCTGCAGAGAACGTTAAAGGCACTGGTAAATGGAAATAAACAGGAGTGTGCTTGAGATTTTAGGTTACAATAGTGAGTAAAACTGAAAGCAACCAACACTGGAAATAATTATTTTAAGTTTAAGATATTTTAAGTTTTAAGTTCAAGGTAAAAATATTTATAATGAAGATAAAAATAACCATCTATCTTGAAGAGGACAGAGCACCTGTTTCTTCAAAAAAAAAATTATTATATATAGGTCAAATGTGTTATAATTAGCAATTCTGAAAAAGGAAAAATCAAGCAGACATTTTTTCTGCCCTATATACCCAATGTAAACACATTTTTTAATTCTGTGCATTGAAGTTGTATTATGTAAGGCAGCATTTAAAAAGAAAATAAAGATTACAGGGAAGTGTTCTCAGAAATTTGGCAAGATGACAAGATACATCTTGCTTATCTGCATATTTTAAAATAATTATGATTTTGCAAGCAGGGACATAATTCTGAAAATATCATTGAGAACTTAAGTCCCCTGAAGTTCCACAAATATTTTTGCAAAAGTTAAATAAATCCAGTTTTGGGGGTTGGTATTGGTTTATAACTAAGTATCAATATCTACTTGTCCATGGAAACGGGGTCAAGATCATTTCACACATAGATTGCTATTGGTTTACTCAAAGATATACAGTACTGTAAATGTGTTATACTAATATAGCAAGGGAGATCTGGGAAACAGGTAATGTTATCCCTATAAAATGTCCTTTTGGATAAATAACATAAGTAATGTTTTGCTCTCCTATATTACCAGTAAATCACAAGAAGACAGAAAATGTATTTAAAGTGCAGAGAGTGAGTCATCCAATCCAGAGAGTCATCCAAGCCATGAGACTATTGTCTGCTAGTGGCTAAATATATGGGTAAAACATCATGGAAGATATTAGTCATGCACACCTGTTATAGGCTACTATGGATCTAAAGCTTTCCAATTATCTATCCACCATGGTTAAGTAACACAGCATTTATTAATATTTTCATTATTTTTTAAAAATCAATCTTGTTTTTGCTATTTATAATCACTTGTGGGATAGGCAAAGGTTGGGAAAGATTTCATGCTTTTGGATAAATCATTTGAAAAGAAGGCAAAGATCCAAGTGTAGAGCACAGTGGAACACAACATGCTATACTTCACTGAAGGAACAGAGAACAACCAGAGGCATAAACACATAGGCACAGATGCTACAAACAGAAATAGAACTAATCTATAATTGTGGGTCTGTTTCAAAATTCTGACTATTATTTTGGACTAAGTTTCAGGATCAGCCGTAAGAGAGGTTGCTGCAAAAACAAGAAAAAATGCTAGCTTGATTTGTCTATGTGCCATACCACAGTGTTTGCTATTTACAGTAGTCTTCTGCAAGATAAGCAGAGTCGTTTGGATTTGGTAACAACTTGTGCTTTGGTGCAACCCTTTTTTTGTTGACCTGTGTATAGTAAAACATTCTTTCTTCCAGTTTCTCTCCTCATCACCTGCACTTATTTTATCACTATCATTAGAAATCATACTGAACATTTTATACATTTCTGTATTATCATATACATATACAATGTAGCTAGTTGTAGGTAAAAATATTAAACTCCTAAATTTACTTGTTGCTTTGCTCAACCAGTTACAGCTCCCCATGTCTTTTTGGTATCTGGGCACCTAAAATTAAATTCATTCTGTATAATGAATTATTTATAGAAATAAAAGTTACATTTATATTTGTATTGCTGTATGTTCTTAAATTACAGCAATATTAAATACTTTGCTGTTAGTAAACTTTTTTGAATATTTGCCCATTTTCGGTTATGTTTTACACCCCAAACATTACTAAACCTGTTATGGATGCATAACATTCACAGCCACATCTGGTAGAGTATTCTATAACTTGAATGCTGTTAGAGAAAATAACTATTTATGTGAATATGTAAATCCTTCAGATGGAGTGGTGACTTACTAAGCTACTGTATATACATTTCTATGATTAAAGGGTTTCAGAAAAAAATTACTGTACTGACCTATTCCATACATAAGCAGTTACCATAACACTTACTAAAAACCCCTTCCCAAACAAACCCATCTACACTACGGGGCCCATTTACTTAGCTCGAGTGAAGGAATAGAAGAAAAAAAACTTCGAATTTCGAATGTTTTTTATGGCTACTTTGACCATCGAATGGGCTACTTCGACCTTCGACTACGACTTTGAATCAAACTAAAAATCGTTTGACTATACGACCATTCGATAGTCGAAGTACTGTCTCTTTAAAAAATAAACTTTGACCCCCTAGTTCGCCACCTAAAACCTACCGAAGTCAATATTAGCCTATGGGGAAGGTCCCCATAGGCTTTTTAAGTATTTTTTGGTTGAAGAAAAATAGTTCGATATTTCGTTCGATCGTTTGATCAAACTATTTGCACTAAATCCTTTGACTTCGATATTCGAAGGATTTCAATTCGTCAGTCGAATATCGAGGGTTAATTGAATTGACAAAAAATAATACTCAATTGAAATGAATCACAGCAAAAACGTGTCACAAAAATATAGGAATCAACCTCTACACATTCATGATGTGGTCAAACAAAAACTTTTCTAAAAAGCAAAATTGAGCCAATTTTGTACAAAAAACTGTGTTTATTTTGTTATCTTTTTGGGTGCATACAACCTAGCATACATATTAAAAAAACATAATTTAATGTTTATTAATATGTGCAAAACATCCTGATTCTGTTAAAACATATGTTGAAAAAATATTATTTTCAGTTTCAACATTAAAAAACAAATAGGTATTTACCTTAAATTTGAGGATATTTTACTAGTTTTGAAACGGCTCAACCTCTTAAAGGAGAAGGAAAGCTCCAAGACAGATTAGACACAGTAGTGCAAGCTAGAATGCTATATTTATTCTGCAGAATGCTTTACCATACCTGAGTAAACAGCTGTAGACACTGTCTCTGTTTGTTTAGGATAGAAGCTGCCATATAAACTTGGTGTGACATCACTTCCTGTCTGAGTCTCTCCCAGCTCTGAGCTCAGATTACAGCAGGGATGGGAGGAGGGAGGGGGAGAGTAGCAAACTGAGCATGCTCAAGCCCTGCCCTGGAGGTTTATGCTGAAAACAGGAAGTCTGATACAGAAGCCCATGTATACACAATAGATGGAAAGAGATGTTGTGTTTCTTTTGACAGAGGACTCAGGGCAGCTTTACTTTGAGGGTTTACTGGTGTATTTATATAGACCTTTCTCATAAAGCTTACTTAATTTTAGCCTTTCCTTCTCCTTTAAAAACAAAAAACACTATTTTCTTCTCTAAAACATTGCACATTTTCTTCACTTGTTTCAAAGAACCATTTGCAAAGTTTTGTAGAATCGATTTTTCTATACATGAACAGGTCAAAGTATACAATAATTCTTTTACCTAGAGGTTTCTCTACTTTGGCCAGACCTTCAGAAATAAAATCTAGTCTAAGATATTGAAACAGAAAATAGCTGTGAGACACAACAGTTGATCAGGTAGTTCTGTGTAACCCAATTTTGTGGAATGTAGCAGTTCAGTGAGTCAACTTAACTTACAGGTAATTGAGGTCACAAGGGAAAGTATCACTGCAAAGCAAAGTATGAAAAGTAATTGAATGACATGCTATATTTAGTTTGTGAGTTTTCCTCTAATATTTTGTGCCCTGGAGAACACAGAATATCAAGCTGTAATGCCTAAAAAATGTATACTGAATGTTACAAAACCTATGAGGCATAGCACAGTTTTCCACTACATATGCTCCAATGAATCTGTCTTGCATAACCACAATTATTTATGTAAATTTATAAAGATGACAAGAGTATATCATTTTCTTTGTCAAGCTTTAGACAGGGCACAGTAGATGTTTATGTATATACTAGGGATGCACCGAATTCAGGATTCGGTTCAGGATTAGGCCTTTTTCAGCTGGATTCGGCCAAATCCTTCTGCCCGGCCGAACCGAATCCTAATTTGCATTTGCAAATTAGCGACGGGAGGGAAATCATGTGAATTTTTTGTCACAAAACAAGGAAGTAGAAAATGGTTTCCCCTTCCCACCCCTAATTTGCATATGCAAATTAGGATTCAGTTCGAAGGCACAAAATATGAGAGGCAAACTCACAAACTAAATATAGCATGTTATTCAATCACTTTTCATACTTTGCTTCCCAGTGATACTTTCCCTTGTGACCTCATATGCATATACAAATTAGGATTCAGATTCGGTTCATTATTCGGCCGAATATTTCATAAACGATTCAGGGGGTTCGGTCGAATCCAAAATAGTGAATTCGGTGAATCCCTAGTATATACACATCATCATGCTGGTTCAAAAAACAAAAACAGCGGCAAACTATGGTCAATTACAAATAGATCTTCAATTTGTTTTGCAGAATATCAGTTTGAAATGATTTGAAATTAAGTTGATAAAGAATCACTTAACATATTTGAACAGATTTAAGCATCTCTACATTTTGGTTAGTTAAAGGAAAGGAATACAGCGAGAATGAATACTTAACCAACAGATTACCTATAATTTACCTTTAAATCTTATATAAAGATCTTGATAAAGGTCTTAAATGGAGACTGAAACATTTACCTGTTTTTAATTGCTTCAATAAAGAATATTGAATAAATATTGAATAAAGAATGATTTGTAAATCTTTATAATACACAAAAGCCATGAATATCCTTTAAATTATATCCTTATAAACGGTGAGTTCTGATATCATCAGTTATAAATGGTGAGTTCTGATGTCATTTCTGTCACATGACTCACTGAAATTTGTGTATTATAATAAATAAAGTAACCCCAGTTGTAAAATATGAGGATATTAGAAGTTACCGCAGAGTTCCATGACCTTCGGCCTCGTGTTTTTATATGGTCATGAAACTCCTCGGTAACTTATAATATCCTTATATTTTACAAGAGGGGGTACTTTATTCACTATATATTTTACAAGAGGGGGTACTTTCTTCACTATAAATATATATAATGTATAAGTCAGATGTCCCAGGTGCTTGTATATGAATCAGTAAAAATTGCTCATTTATATATTTTTTGCTTGAGACACCATTTTGTGAGGGTCTGTGTGCTCCCCCAGAGATTTTCTGGCATGATCTAATGCAGTACAACAAAGTTCAAGCTAGTTTTGAATTCAGGTTTTGTTGGCTTTTTAGAATTTGGAAAAAAACTTGGGAATACTTGAATCTGACTCTAAGGAGCTGATTTAAAGCTGTTTAAGCCTTTCAACTCCAGTTCAGGAATTCATGAGAGGTTTAGGGAAGGTTTCGTTAGTTGAGGTATTTTTTCCTGAATAAGCTTATTTAAATAACTTACTTAAATAACTTACTTAAATAAGAACAAGTTTTGCAGTTTAAAGCTAAAAAAACACCTCAGCTAATGTTTTCCCCAAAACCTTGCATAACTTTCTGAACTCACATGAACTTCCTGAACTGTAACCAATCTCTAGATCTCTCTGCAGCCTTTGACACAGTTGACCACCCGCTCCTTTTAGACATTCTATACTCAGCTGGCATTCGTGACACTGCCCTTTCAAGGTTTATATTTTATCTGTCTGACCATTTCTTTAAAGTTACCTTCTCTAACTCTACTTCTGCTACATTTCTCAAGGCTCTGATCTAGGCCCTCTGCTGTTCTCGCTCTATAATACTTTGCTATGAAAACATATTCAGTTGTTTGGACTTGGATTACAGCTATTTCCTTAATTCTTTATTTCTTTCATTCTCAAAAAAAAAATACCTATGTATATGACTTGTGGACAATCAGAACACTTAAAGGAGAAATAAAGCTTAAATAAAGAAGAAGGCAAGAATGTTGTACATTATGTTTTGGGCTTCTATACCAGTCCAAGGCAATGGTCTTTAGCAATGAAGACTTTTGCCTCCAAAGATGCCCCAGTCGCTCCCCATCTTCTTTTCTGCTGATTCACTGCTCTGTGCTGCTGTCACTTACTGAGCTTAGGGACTGATTTTAGTGATGGGCGAATTTATTCGCCAGGCGCGAATTCGCGTGATTCGCCGTCAGCGAATAAATTCGGGAAACGCCCGTGAAAATTTGCTGGCGTCAAAATTTTTTTTTCTAAAAAACGGCGCCGGCGCCGTTTTGCTAATTTTTCGGCGAAATCGAAACGGCGCAAAGTCGCCCATCACTAACAATATACAGTACACATAGAATAGAAATGTCACAATATAAGGCTGATTAGTAATTAATACAGATAATTACTACATGGTAGCACAGAAACCAGTGCAACTAGCATCAGAATTTAATTATCAGCACTGTAGCATCAGCTTATATTATAGACAAGGCTCATTTTCTGCTTGATAATATGCGATGACCCCTAAGCTTAGCTTCTCAACAGCTGCTCAGAACCCACCGAGCATGTGAGGGTTGTAGACACTTTCCAAGATGGTGACCCCCTGTGACAAGTTTGAAGTCCTTGATCATTGCTGCCATTGAGAAGTTGAAACTTTAGGCTGGTGCAATAAGTTCATTACATAAAATATAGCATTTTAGCCATTTTCATTTTTAGGGTTTAGTTCTTATATAAATGTAAAACATTGCCCACAGATCATTTCAGTAATATGATAAGGAAATACAAGTGTAACACAATTTTGGTAACAATTATTAAATTTGGTAACTTATTATTATGCACTTTTAGGGTTATGGTGCATGTTAAATACAGGTATGGGATCCCATATAAATAACATCTAAAGAATATTATTCAGGTTTTAAAAATGATTTCCTGTTTTTCTGCAATAATAAAATAGGCCTTTGTAACTAAGCTGCATGAATCCATATTGATGGTAAAACAATCATATTGGGTTTATTTAATGTTTATTGTTTATATGATTAGAAAAAGTAGAGTGGAGGACCCCCCTTACCTAGGTCCTAGCATTCAGGATAATAGATCCCACACCTGTATATGTACCATCATAAAAAAGAACTGATCAGGGGTCACATCAACACAAATAGCTTGCTGTGCTTTCCACTGCTAGCAGTTCATTTAAGAATTATCCCATGGGTATAGAAATAATGGTTTCAATTATGTGTCATTTTTTCTCTTTTCTCTTCTGAGAACACAGCTACTGTACATACATAGCAACCTGAACAATGCTGAGTGAGCATCCATTACTGCTGAAAAGCAAAAATACACTTATGAATTAAAAATAAGCACTAACCATGGCACAAATAAAAAAAGTTAACAGGACAATAAAGTATATTAAAAATTAATTCATAAATTAGCTACATAAACTTTTTTCTTTTTTCCCCAAATAAATATTTTTTTTTAAAAAAAAATCTAGGACTCAGAGTATATTTAAAGTATTTCCTGCCTTTTATCTATAAGTTAATGCATACCTTGTTAGCGATTCCTAATGAAAAATACTAAATGGGGTTTGGAGGCCATTTGGCTGGCAATAAACTTGACTAGAAAATGCAAAATTTAGGTTCAGAGTACAGGTAAGTAGCAGCATGAACAGTAAATGTAACAGACAGGAATGATGCTGAAATAAAACTTTATTCCACACAGGTGTTGCAGAGAGAGGACTGTATCAGAATTACCCACTGAATTACTAGACAGGAGCAGATGGGCTTTGTAACAAGTTTCAAGCATTCAGAGGCTTGACATCAACTGTGTTTTACAAAAATTTTAATAATTTTGTATATAAGGAACTGGCAAAATACAAATTGTAGGTTCAGGCACAAGGTCTAGGCAGGTGGCAAGCAAATATAGTGTGAGAACAGGCACAGTGTCAGGGCAGGAAGCAAACAATCAAAGTCCATTTGACAAGCCACGGTCAAACTGGAGAGTCAGAATATGGGGGAATAAGGCAGGTTTTACGATTGGTAACCCAAACCCAGGCTCAGCCTTCTGCCTATAACAACCACCTTTCACTTCAGGAGAAGCCCTACACTACTCGGGTGCTGCCAGGTCTTAGTTTGAGAGGACCAGGGAGACCGTTCTGGGAAGGCAAGGGAACTGCACGTCGTACTGGAATGGAGAACAAGGAGCGTAGTCGGGGTCACAGGCAGGGTCAATACACCAGAGGAGCAGAGCAGTACAATAACAGGAGCGTAATCGGGGTCACAGGCTGGGTCAATACACCAAACGGGCAGTGCAGTAAAATAGCAGGAGTCAGAAACTTAATTGTGGTCACAGGCTGGGTCAATATAGACCTTTACGTTGGGCAATGATTTTTACACAGAGAGCCCTTTAAATATTTGAATTTCACACCACCGATAACGTCACGTTCTGCACCTTCCGGTATATAGCAGGAAACAGCCGAACATGCGAACCCGGAAGAAGATGCGCATTCACAGAAAAGGCGCCGAAGAGAATGGATGCAGTGGGCTTCCCCTGCTGAGGGTGCGTCAAGCATTCCCGTCGCATTCCCCACTAGCCCATCTGGGTGAGTTATCACAGCAGGGCAGGAACAGATGTACAGGATTTGGAGCCAGGATTGCACGATACAGGATCAAGAATTGGGTTTTAATGGTCAAGCACAAGGGTATGTGAGAGACAGGCTTAAATAGAAAATTAATTGGAATATTGCCTGCAGTAGGATCATAGTATTTTATAGCAACTTTGCAGGTAAATGATTAACACAGTCTTTGCCTTAAATTTGCAATAGACTGTCTTTGAACTAAGAAACATGGCAGATGAATAAGGTGTTGTAATAGTAGCTGAGCCACATTTTATTGCAGTATAGAGTGTTAGATAAGCAGAAAAATGCAGATTTCCTTACTTTCTCTTGCAGGAAACAACTCTTGCTGGCACAGGACAAGCAGATGAAGACTTACAGCAAACTACTGTTTGTAGACAGAGGTCTGTAAGAGTACGAACTACTGTCAGGTTCATGGTCAGGAAACATGAGATACCAGGAGAGGGTCTGATGCTAGACTGTTTTTAAAAAATATGAAGAGAAATTAGGCTGGGTCTGTCCAATAACAGGGAAAGGGTGGAATCAGGCTGGAATAAATTCCTTACAATAATTTTGCTTAGATATTGTTAGAGGCATGTAATGGAAATCATTCATTTTGTATTGGAAATAAGTAGGGGAAACATAAGATCTATATGATAAATCGATTGAAAAAACGTCAAAAACCCACAGACATACTTTCCACTCCTATGTCTGTTATTATTGCTCGGAATGAATATCAAAGGATGCATGACAGAACTAAAGTATTTATCTATAAGCAGTTCCCACTGAAGTCATTTCTAAAACAACAGTTGTCAGCAATCAATCACTTTTCACTTCTTTGTTCTAGGCCTATATTATATTGCTTCAATTACAGAATATATGAACCACTAAAGGTACAATACTGTATATAGAAGTTCTTTGCACAATTCAAAGTATAACAAACTCACTGCCACAATTAGGGATGTCGCGGACTGTTCGCCGGCGAACTTGTTCGCGCGAACATCGGCTGTTCGCGTCCGCCGCAAGTTCGCGAACGTCGCGCGACGTTCGCCAATAGGCGTTCGCGTCAAAATCGTTCGACCATTCGATCGCTAAAATCGAAGGATTTTCGTTCGAATCGAACGATCGAAGCCATTGGATTGAATGAAATCATCGAACGATTTTCGGATGTTCGAAGTTCGCCAACTGTTCGCGAACTGTCCGAATTTTTTGCCGGCGTTCGCGAACACATTATCGGTGGTTCACTACATCCCTAGCCACAATATCTTGTGACAACAGGCTGCAAAAAGTGTCTTATCTGCATTATAGTCTATCTTGTTAATTACTAATAACTAATAGGAAAATTAGAATGAGGTTTGAGTCAAATTGTGCTACCTTAGATGTTAGAATTAGAAATATATAATAGTAATTGTAAGAAGTAGCACTCACAGGTCTTAAGGTGAACAAAAATAAAGAAATGTTATTTACTTTGACTTACTTTGAGAAAGGCTGAGGAGTCAGCAGAAACGTTAGTCGCGCCTCTGAGGGCGTTGGCAATAAAATTTTCTTTATTTTTGTTCACCTTAAGACCTGCGAGTGTGACTTCTTACAATTACAATTATCCACAAGGCTGGCACCCAGGCATATTCTACCATGCTATTGTGAGTGCTTGTATTCTACTTTCTATATATAACAAATGAAGGATCAGCATTCTTTGTAATTTGTGAAATTATGCTCTTTTATTGATTTATTGCATCTCATCCAATGTTCCGGTATATATATATATGAGTGCAGAGGAACCTTGTATTTGTCTATATGTATTTTGTGGTCACACCCTCATTGCACCCCCGCCTAATGATTTTAAAAACTAGTGGTGAGCACAACTTTCCCTTGTTTGTTTTATATATATATATATATATATATATATATATATAATATTATATATATATATATATATATATATATATATATATATATATATATAATATTATATATATATATATATATATATATATATATATATATATATATATTTATATTTATATATTTTATATATAAAATATTTATTCTTTTTCACGTATGAAAGTCCATGGAGTGCGGTTTGTGACCAATGATGATATGATATTTTTTAAACCTGCACCCAGGCATTGGCTGATTTCGTTTTGAGTGCACGTGCACTCACCTTGGACTGTTTTATATATATATATATATATATATATATATATATATATATATATATATATATATATATATATATAGTATATATAGTTTCAGTGAGTGTATGAAGGGGTTGATATGTGAGGTGGATTTCATTGAGAGTGGTTGAACTTGATGGGTTGTTTTTTTAACACAGCTTAACTTAAAAATGAGCTAAAAGGGTCCACAACCTACAAGTGGGCTTGAACCAATAAACTATGATAACCACTGCTATATATATCAAAGAGGGGTATTATTATTATCCATTATTTATATAATACCATATAAAAGCAGAACTAGACGTGAGCAGGAATGGTTGTGTGCTGTGAGAGCTCCATATCTGTTACCGAATTAAAACAGATTTATATTTATACAGGATAAAATAGAAGACATGGAGATCTGGTCACACAGAGGAAATATTAGGATTTGAGGACTACCAGAAACTTATAAAAACTTAAGAAAACAGGGAAATTACAGAATTTTTAAGCAAACTGATCCCACACCTTGCTCCACCTAAAATGTAATTTGACAGATTACATAGAGCATTGGGAAGACCTTCACAAGAGGTTTATCCATGGGACATAATCATAAAGTTACATTATTAATCAACTATTATGCAAGCCACCAGACAATCTCCCCAACTCGAACATGATGGATATTGATTACAATTGTTTACTGATATTTCCCCAGGGACAATCACCAGACGACCATCATTTAAGCCCATCACAACAATCTTACAACAACATAAAATATCATTGGGCATTTCCATTCCGCCTGTACTTTACTCACAGTGGGAAGCAATTCTCTGTGACAACATTGGAAGAAGCTATGGAACTTTTACAGCAGCTTCAGTTAAAGCAACACCAAACTGCTTCTTCACCCAGACCGGAGGTGGATTAAGTGGTATTTTTGGTTAGTTCTGGACTTTCAAATTGTTTAAGGTTATTTGAATGACCCCTCAAATCCACTCTGGAAAGGGTTATATAAGCAACATCGAAATGTAAATACTAACACTGTGCTATCTGTTACAAATAATTATGAGTGAAATAGGCTCTAAAGAGTAGACTTGCTGTTCCACCTATAGCAGGAGTATAAAATGATATGTCACATGCTTGACCAAACATTTTATAAAACAAAAATGGTATTATCATTGTTTGTTTACAAAATTGGTTGAACTTTTTGGTTGTTTACAAATGCAAACTGCAACAAAATATTCTTCCCACCAATGAGAAACGGGGCTCTGTAGCTAATCTTACTCCCAACATATGCTAGATACACTTCAGTCCAATAGAGACAAACATGTATTTGATATTATGGCTAATTTGAAGATCACTACTAACAACTTGCAAGGATTTAACTTCTCACAAATGCTCTCAAAAGCCTTAAAATATTATCTATCCAATGACAGATATTCTATTTTTAAAGAAACTGATTTTTTGAAAGACTGAACACCATCTTTTATATCTCCTTGTTTTCCATTATACTATTTGGCATCAGGGCCCCAAAAAAAAGGGTGCAGCAATTTGCTTAAATACTTCCCTAGACAAAACCTTTAAGGAAACACAACCCTTAATAGTCAAAACAACGAAAATTAAGCGAATAGCAGCAATACTACTGTCTACAGGGGGTAATTGATGCCTGGAGAGAGAGATGGTCATCAACAAAAGACTACTCACATAAAACATACTCCCGGATAGATCATATATTCCTATCCTAAACCTTACTACGAAATTTAGCTGCTGCCAACATTCTACCAATTACTTGGTCAGATCATTCACTAGTAATAGTTATATTGAGCTCTTCAGTGCTCAAGCCTAAACAATAGAGATGGAGACTGAATGAGACAATGTTGCTTATCCCACAACTACGCTTCCAAGGAGAAGGAGCCATACAGCAATATTTTACACTAAACAAAGATACGGTTTCCTCTTCTTTAAAGTTATGGGAAACACATAAACCAGTAATAAGAGGGGAACTAATAAGTATAATGGCAGCTAGGAAAAAATAGAGAGAAAACAGAGGACTGCAAAACAAATTAATAGAAATGGAGTAGCAAAATAAAATTAAATACTCTCCTACGACCCAATGGAATAATTGAAACCAGCCGATAATTAGATTTATATTATACCCTTGATATGGAAATGACAGAAACGGAGAACAAACAGATGCTATTGTAAAGGTAATAAGCCAGATACACCCCTAGCTCACCTTCTTAATTCAGCTACAAAACATGTAACCCCCTTACACAAAATCCGAACTAGAAATGGGTTAGTAACAGGTAACCCAGAAAAAAAAATTATTGGAGTTTTCAAAATACTAAAATCTATCAACGCCTAAGCAATTTCAATAAATCCCAAGTGGATAGCATATTTGCGAAGGTTCACTTGCCACAACCTTCACCCTTAACAAAAACAGATGATGGAAAATGATATTACAGTACAGCAGACCATGTTAGCAATTAAATCACTTCCCAATTCTAAAGCACCGGGCCACATGGATATCCAATGACATATTATAAAAAGTTTTCCACACACTTATACCCCAATCTTACAAGAATGTTTAATAAATGACTGCAAGGGAGCAAATTCATCCAGAATCTATATTAGCACAAGTGGCATTAATACCAAAGCCTAACAAAGGCCCCCCTAGAATGAGGAAACCATTTACCAATTTCAGTATTAAATAATGATGTTAAAATATTGGGAAACATTCTGTTATCAATTTGGAACATTTTCAGGCTTAACAGTGAATCCAGCAAAGTCAGAAGCTTTAGCACTTGGAATAACGCAGGTACATAAAAAGCTAATCCAACTCAATTTTGATTTGCAGTAGAAAGAAAAACATTTACATTACCTAGGGATAAGTATAATTTCATCGCTGGAAAAAGTATATCAAGCAAACTATCCCCAACTTTGGAAAGAACTGGGTAAAATATTGACCACATTGGTAAAATTACAGACATCATGGTTTGGCAAATCTCCCAATAGAGATCCCTGTACAAACCTTAACTATGATGCAAAAGAAAATTATGAACTTTATATGGGGGAATAAAAGAGCATGATTATCACAGAAAAATATGTTTATGGAAAAAAAGGGAGGTCTTAATGTTCCCAATCTGCTATATTATTATCAAGCAGCCCAAATCATGCCAATAATTAACTTTTATCACCCTAACCTGCCATTATGGGTTCAAACAGAACTGATCAAACCATTAACACCTGCTGCATTGCCTTGGCTTGCCAAAGAAGAAAGTCCAACAACTATTACTTCTATAGCAAAAAGGCATTAGCTGCCTGGGACAAAAAAACGTCTTTAGGCTCATCCCATTGTCCAGCTTTACCTATATGTGGGAATCCAAATTTTATCCCAGGGTTACAAGAACTGGAATTTTAATGGTGGCAGACCCATAATATGAAATATGTAGATCAATTTCTCGGTCTTCAAGGTATTAAGAAATGGGAATTTATAACCGAACAATATAGTCCCTCAAAAACAGAATATTTTCGATACATCCAAATCCACCATTATCTTAAAGAATTAATAAAAAGACATAGTAATGTGCAAACATATGGGGGCCCATTTACTTAGTTCGAGTGAAGGAATAGAATAAAAAAAACTTCGAATTTCGAATTTTTTTTTGGCTACTTTGACCTTCGACTACGACTTCGAAGTGAACGATTCAAACTAAAAATTGTTCAACTATTTGACCATTCGATATTCGAAGTACTGTCTAACAATTTTTAGGTCGAAGAAAAATCGTTTGATCGATGGATTAAAATCCTTCGATCAAACTATTTGCGCTAAATCCTTCGACTTCTATATTCGAAGTCGAAGGATTTACATTCGGCAGTCGAATATCGAGGGATAATTAACCCTCGATATTCGACCCTATGTAAATCTGCCCCTAACAATTTGGGAACAATTATGACTCAAATTTCCATATAGTACAGGGGTAATCTCGATACTTTATAAAGAAATTTTACATTCTTCAATTACCCACTCACCAACCTATGCAAGGCAATGGGAAAAATAGATGAATAGCTATAGATGAAACCACTTGGATGCAGATTTGGGAAAATATAGACAAAAGCTCTATTATATTTTGGTGCAAGAAACTCTGTATAAAGTAGTAAGTGGATATATGGTCCCCGCTACACTACATAAATATTATCCTAACTGTAGTCCACTGTAGTTGTAGAAAATTTGGTGAAATGGGGACAATGTTGGTGGCAATATTGAGAGGCAGTGAGATTCTGGTCCAGAATATATACATTAATTGATACAATCACAGGGAATAAAATCTGCAAAGATCCCTCTCAGGTACTATTTAACAAGTCAATCCCAGTACCAAATCAATATCAATGAAAACTAAATAAATATATCTTTATAGCAGCAAAGCAAACTACAGCCGCTTCTTAGAAAAAAATGCTCACTTCCACTAAGTTTTGTGTTAAAATGAACTTGATTATGGTAAATGAGAGACTGTTGAGTCAAATACATATAATACTTATATTAACATCTGGACCCCCTGGTCAACATATACCAGGCAAAGATAACATTGGTATATAGAAAGTAGCCACCACTTTTACATAAACAATTTTTTTTCATTTGGAAAATCATAATGGAGAGTAATAATCTTTTTAAGGAGTGAAAAAAAAACACAGAAGCAAAATAAAATAAGGAGACAGACACAGTTAGGTTTAAATGGATACCTTTATTAATATACAATTTCCCAAAACGTTACATTGTTGTAAAACATATATAAAAAAAGCTATACAATATATTTATGTACAGTACAATTGTTCATACCAATTGTTCATACCTTAAGCGCTCCCCTCTGTGTAGGAGAACATTTGAATGATGAGGTAAAAATTTAAAACGATATAAAATAATATAAAAGCTGTATGGAAAATCATCAATAAAAAATCTTTGCAAAGAAAACATGTACATGGAAATTCACAGACAATGTTTATCATTCACATAAATCCCTGCTCCAGTGGAGCTTAGAAAGTGCTGTCCCTGTAACATTCATACAACAAACTAGTGTCAATTTTATCGTCAAGGGGCAGATTTATCAAAGGTCGAAGTGAAGGTTCGAAGTTAAAAACACTGAATTTCTTTGGTGAATTTTTGGGTACTTCAACCATGGAATAGTCCAACTTCGATTCGAAGTTGGAAAAAACTTAGAAATTCGAATATCAACCATTCGACCATTGGCCACCTAAAAGCTGCCGACGTGCTGTTTTAGCCTATGGGAGACCTCCTAGAACCTGTGTGGAGGTAATTGGGGGAGTTTGGGAGATCAAAGGTCAAAGTTAAAAAAACTTAGATCAAAGTACAATCGTACAATTCGAAGTAGGCCAAATTCGGCCCACTTTGACCCCAAAAAACTTTGACCTCCATTCGGTTGGTCTTTTTGAATGCGAAGTTGAAGTTTTTTTAACTTCGACCTTTGATAAATATGCCCCCAAATGTCTGTATGATTTTGGTGAGAGAAGAAACCCAATACCCAGATAAAATTCGGGAAGATACAGGAAGAACATAAAAATAATTTGAATACAAAAAACAGAATAGAGTTTTCTCTTACAATTCCCAAATGCTGTAAATGTGATGGATAACAAGAATGGGATCAGTAACTTACAATATTCAATATGTACATTAATATATAAATATACATTCAATATTCGCTGGACTCTTATCAGGATTTCCGAGAAATCAGCCCCCTCTTCAAACAAAGGCTATTTTTCTATAAACATGATGCTAGTATTAATAATGAACTATATACACTGTATCTTCCTGAAAAAAAAAATATTTTTTTGTCTACTATGTCCTACATCCTACGTCCTACATATAAAACCAGCAACTTCAGTTAACACAGGTATTTCACAAATTCGAAAACTGAATAATAGATAGGAATTTTGCACAACAGATGGATGCATGCAAAAGCTGACCATGTCACATCAAAGGCCCCTAGGCAATACACAACAGATGGGTACTTAAATAAATTATCTAAGTTCTTTCAGTGAATTGCCTTGCCAGTAGTTAAAGCTGAAAATCAACAATTAGAAGTTAACAAAGGACAATTACAATGTAGACTAATTTCCCGTTCATAGAGGAGATTTTATTAAATCAAATAATTTATGACAATAATCTATGTTTGGTCCTTGCGTGTTAAATAATTACATTAACAGTATACAGATAATCCCCATGCGTAATAGGCTCCGTTTTACCATTTAAGCCAAAACAGTCACAACAAAATTGTGAAAAGAGGGGGTTGCCATCTGTTTGCCCTGTTTAAAAAAAAAAGCACCACAGAATTTTTGTGATTTAATAATAAGCACAAGGCCCGTTCACTGAACTCATATTGAACAAGCAAGTAAACTACCCTGGGAATTGTCATCATTATAAAAAAAATCCACTAAACAGCAGTTGCAGTTTAATACATTTTTTCAGAAAAATGTTGCTTACAGTCATCTATATATCACATACTTCAGAGTCAGCTCCTATATTCCCTCTGTATCTCAGTCTGGTTCAAATTCTTTAATGACCACGACCTATCACTGAATATTATGTAGAACATAACATAAATAGTACTTCTTCAATTGTATATCATGATACAAAAACCTTTATTCTAATCAAATGGCTTAGAACTACCATATCTACAGTGTTTCAGGTCACCATTGGCTTTTTTCCCAAGCTTAATTTCTAAATGCAACATTTATTTGTGAGTTGCTAAACCTAACTTTTAAGGTAAATCAACAGCCAGCGATTTTCAATGCATTGCACAAAAAGCATGGTTAGGCTGTTAGGTTTAGGTACAACTTTAATTATTTTATATCTCCAAAACTGTAATAAAAATATATTGAAACCTATCAGTCAAAAGGTATCCACTAGATTTTTTTTATAATTGCATAATTTGCCATTTAAAGACCAGCCATTTATATTTAAAGAACATAAACCTACCAAAATTAATAGTATTTATAATCTCTCACTCAACATAATATTTTTTACAGAATATTACTTTAGTTAAAATGTTCATTGTTTTTGTAATGTGGCTTGTATATAAATTGTAAGGCGTGTTTTAATACAATCATTCATTTTATTTCTCCAAGTTGGCGGAATGGGGGCAACAAGATAAAAGTCCATTTTAACAAGGATCTAATCATCAAAAAGTACAATTAATTTTCATCCCTAACCTCACTCGCTAGGGGTGTAGATTGAAAATACAATTATTCATCATTGCTTTCATTAGTTCAGAAAAAGCTACAGGAAAATTAGATTTAAAATATGCTAAATACATATCTAAGATACATTTGTGATTGGAGCATCAGTAGTATTGTTTCTAAACAAACGGAAAATGAAGTTCAAGATTTTAATTAGATATTTTCAGTGAACAATTATTTTTTCCCAACAATCATTTATTCAAATAGAAAGCTCAACAATATTAGTCACAGAGATAGCTTTGTGTATATATATATAATATTATTATTTTTAAATAACGTTCAGGCTATTCATATCAAAGTGTTAAAATAAAATGTTCTCTTTCACTTAGCTTTGACAGATTTGTAGTGTTGCTCCACATCCTTTTTACTTATCTATTATTGATCAAACACTTTTCTGTAAAAGTGAGAGCAAGTGCAACATTTTGTATTGACTGCTGAATTCCTAAAGGGGTCTAAGTTGTTCATTTTTCTTGTATTTTCATAATGTTTTTAAAAGAGGCTCTCTTATTTTGTAACTATATACCTAGGGGCACATTTACTAAGCTCGAGTGAAGGATTCGAATGAAAAAAACTTCGAATTTTCGAATAGGCTACTACGACCTTCGACTTTGATTCGAACTAAAAATTGTTCGACTATTCGACCATTTGATAGTCGAAGTACTGTCTCTTTAAAAAATACTTCGACTACATACTTCGGCACTTTAAACCTACCGAGGTACCATGTTAGCCTATGGAGACCGTCCCCATCACTTTCCTAAGCTTTTTTTGATCGAAGAAAAATCCTTCGGTCGATCGCTTAAAATCGGTCGAATCGTTGGACTCGTTCAAGTTCAATCGATCAATCGATTTGCACTAAATCCTTCAAATTTGAAGGATTTAAATTCGAGGGTTTATTAACCCTCGATATTCGACCGTTGATAAATGTGCCCCCTATTGTTTAGGTTAGCTCTTGCATAACAATTAATTCTAGCTATACATATAACTAAGGTGATAGAATGGATATAGGGTAATGGATAAACATTGCTTCAAAATAAGTAAAAAATAAAAAAAAAAATAATTACAAACAGCCTCTTAATGTCCATTTTAATTTACAGAGTTGTCCAATGAGTTTAGTGAGGACGATTCTTGTCACTATTTTTCCTTTCCCAAGTATTGCTCTAAAATACTGAACTTGGAACATATTCTACAAGCTTCTGTAGTACCTAATAGAATGGGCATCTTGAATGCTAAAGGTGTCCATTAGTGATGGGCGAATTTGTGCCGTTTCGCCGAAAAATTCGCGAATTTCGCGCGAAAAATTTCCGAAATGGCGCCGGCGTCTCGTTTTTGAAGCTGACGTCCGGTTTTTCGGGAAAATTTTTTTTGACGCCGGTGAATTTTTGCCGCGAATTTTAGCGGGCGTTTCGCGAATTGGTGGCGAATCGCGCAAATTCGCCGCGAATTCGCGCCTGGCGAATAAATTCGCCCATCACTAGTGTCCATACATAGGCCAGTCTTACATCTATCTGGCCAATCAAACTGCAGGTCAAATGATTGAATAGCATTGTATTTGTGGAGGAAGTGAAGAGGAGCATTCAGTTTATATTGCGTCTGTATTAGCAGATGAAAAACTCCATTTGGAAACATCAACCTGGATGGTCTTTTGAAACTGCCCATCCTCCCAGGCAATATATGCACGAACATTGTCATTATGATCAAAATTAGACAAACTGTGCAACCACATTGAAGAATATATTGACATCTTTAGCTTACATACATGAATATATAGGGTTGCTGTAATATTTGTGCACATTAATTTAAAATATGCTATTTGTTCTACTGATAAGGGATTTTAACTTCAGAATCCATGAAAATCAAGTCATTAGAAAGAAAGAAAACATATTACTGGCTGCAAAAAGACAGGAAGTCCATGCAAATATATGATTCTTTTACTGTTTGAAGTTACCGATCTTTTCAGTTCTGAAAGCAAAAGCATTAAACGGTAGCTAAGCTTCAACACTAAGGTACAACCCTCTAACATAAGAGAAAACAATAGAAGAGACTGGAGTTTATTTAGAGTCAATTGTACAGACTCCATTTATCAACTTTCATATGACATTAAGTTTAATGTGTGCTTTATAAAAATGTCAGATTTAAATAATTAAACAGTATATGATCTAAAAACTCTAGCTACAATAAATGTCAGGCTAAACAATGAATATTGAAATGAATGTAGTTTTATTGATGGCAGGTGAAAAGACTGAATGTAATTGAAGCATATTTTCTAGGAAAAGAAATAATTGGAGATTTTGTTTTGCTTTTACCATTGTTACTGAATGTGCTTTTATAATTATAAATCAAAGAAAGAGCAGATGGGAGAAGAATTAAAATCTAAGCAAATATGGAAAATGTATATAATGTCTGGGTTCAGTCACTGCCAAAATACAGAATGTATGAGAAAACGCGAGATGAAAGTAGGAATTTCATCTCATAGATGCATCCCTTTATAAAAAAATGAATACAAATCCTTAGCTCTTGGTGACTGCATGCCATTATTTGAAAAAAAGAGAAAATTAAAATATCGGTGATATTCAGGCATATAAGTGGTTGCAAATATACTAAGAGTGTATTGCTGTAAATCTGTAGAAATATTACACATCCCCTAAAACAGAGAATATATTTGGCATAACTGATAAATCATTGAGTTGTTGGAAGCAAAGAGCACGAGCAGTAGCTGTATGCCTGGTCTTCTTCATAACTTTGCTGATATTCTCTCGAATTCAGTAAGTGCCTTTTGGGAGCAGGAGTTCAAAACATTAAAGAATTATCGTATTCTTCTGTGTCTCTACACCTCTTTTAATAAATGACAATATCAAACTGGACCTCGTTGTTGCTGACTGCCATTGTTTACTGCAGCGAAGTTTATTATCCACAAGGACTTTTCTATCAATAATTCAAATACCTTAGTCCCATTAAGACTGTATGCAACCTGCATAATTTTAAAATTCCAAGCTAATAACCTTATATTAATCAACACTGCATATATTTTGGCACTAAAATACCCATAATTATAATAAATTATAATAATAATTCCAATATGTTAAACTCCATTGAGGTTGAATGGGTTCGGTTTTTTGCACAATTATGTTCAGTCAGCAATAAAAGATATGTATCTTTCATTACCTTCCTCCATGTCTTTAATAATCAGATTATTGTTAACCCAATACAGAACCCTAAAGAAAACCATCTCAAACTTTATTAAAATAAGAGTAATAAACCCTCAAATTCATCCCTCAAAGTAAAATCCTACTAATCTGAATATTGAATTCGAAGGATTTACCGCAAATCCTACGATCGAACGATCCAAGGAAAAATCGATGAACGATTCGAAGGATTTTTATTGATCGATCGAAGGATTTTCCTTCGATCAAAACCTTAGAAAAGAGATGGGGAAGGTCCCCATAGGCTAACATTGTACCTCGGTAGGTTTAAACTGCCGAAGTATGTAGTCAAAGTTTTTTTTTTAAAGAGACAGTACTTCGACTATTGAATGGTCGAATAGTCAAAGATTTTTAGTTCAAGTCGAAGTCGTAGTTGAAGGTCGAAGTAGCCTATTCGATGGTTGAAGTACCCAAAAAAATACTTTGAAATTCTACGTTTTTTTACTTTGAATCCTTCACTCGAGCTTAGTAAATGTGTTGGAAGGTTCGGTGAACCAGGAAAAAACCCAGCTCACCTCCCTATCCCCCAGCTAAGGACCCCCCCAGGATTATCGCTTCCATGGGTGCCATTGATTTCCGCTGTATTTCCATGCTCTACCGCTTGCCCATGTGCCCAGGTCCTGGGGGCCAAACAAGACCATAGCCCACCAGGACTTTTCCTGGTTCTGTGGAGGGCCAGTCCGACCCTGATTAAAGTATTCTCCATTTCCATCAATACCGCAACAAGTTCTCATTCAAGTAAAAAGATGTTGCAATTAATAGTGTTGGGCTTTTGGACTTTTCTCTACCAGCTGAAAAACATCAGTAAACAATATTCCCCAGGTGCCATAGCCCTGAGACATGTGTCAGATACTACAGTATGAGTTCTCCCAACACGCTCCTCATTGCATTCTTGGTTTCTGCTTTACTACATTTGGGTGACTGATTTATGAACAATTATAGCTTAGATTCAGACAATACGAAGTAAGAAAACATGACAAAGACCTTACACAATCTTTTTTTCAACCCACAATAATATTTGTTTAAAAAATAAAAAGCTTGATAAATGAGACCAGGAGAGCTTTTTATTTTAGGATTGTGGGGAAAAAAGAAGCAATAGATCAATAAGAAAATGCAAGTAGGATGAAGAGTACTCCTGCACTTTTTTTAATTTGGGGTAATATCAGGAACTGTAAGGAATCAACCCTGGATTGTCTGATTAAACTCTCTTACATTACTCTTGTGAGCCAGTGGGGGGTTTTAGCAAACATGCTGACTGGTTTCTTATACAGGCTCCCAGTAACTCTCCCTTCTATACAATCATCTCCTCCTGCCACATTAACAACATGTGTTGATGATTCAGCAATTTATTTCTCAAGCAATCTTTATAAGTCTACGTTTTGGAACTTCCTGCGCTTGATTGTCAAAGCTCCAAAGCCTGATCTTGCCTGAAATTCCTGAGAGTCTTGATTTTAATTAATGGGACATTCTCTACTTGGAGTAAGGTTCTTAGTGGGGTCCCCCAGGGCTCAGTATTGGGTCCACTTTTATTTAACTTGTTCATTAATGACTTAGGGGAGGGTGTTGTAAGTAATGTATCAGTGTTTGCAGATGACACAAAATTATCCAGCCCAATTAATTCCATCCAGGATGTGGCATCCTTGCAACACGATCTTGACAAACTGGCAATCTGGGCAGCTAAGTGGCAAATGAGATTCAATGTTGATAAATGTAAAGTCATGCACCTGGGATGTAAAAATATCCAAGCCACTTATACCCTTAATGGGACTGCACTAGGCAAATCCATTATGGAAAAGAACCTTGGAGTCCTTGTAGATGATAAACTTGGCTGTAGCAAGCAATGCCAGTCAGCAGCATCAAGGGCAAATAAGGTCTTGAGCTGTATTAAAAGGGGCATAGAGTCAAGGGAGGAGGCGGCCATTCTTCCACTGTATAGAGCACTGGTAAGGTCCCATCTAGAATATGCCCTACAGTTTTGGTCTCCATCACTCAAACAGGACATTATTGTATTAGAGAGGGTATAGAGAAGGGCAACTAAGCTGGTAAAAGGTATTGAAAATCTTAACTATGAGGAAAGACTGGCCAAATTGGTGATGATATGATAACTATGTGTAAATATATAAGGGGATCATATAATAATCTCTCTCATGCTTTATTTACCAGTAGGTCTTACCAGCTGACACAAGGTCACACATTCCGATTAGAAGAAAAGAGGTTCCGCCTAAATATTTGGAAGGGGTTTTTTACAGTGAGAGCTGTGAAGATGTGGAATGCTCTCCCTGAATCAGTTGTACAGGCTGATACATTAGATAGCTTTAAGAAGGGGTTGGATAGATTTTTAGCCAGTAAGGGAATACAGGGTTATGGGTAATAGCTCATAGTCCAAGTTGATCCAGGGACTAGTGACTTCCGCCAGAATTTACTTTCAAAGATCTGAACTAAGTGGAAGTGGAAAACAACCACTCCATGAACTAACACCTAGCTAGTTTACTAGCTAGTGCTTTTACTTATAGCAAACCAGTTCAGAAAGCAAGTATTTTTAACAATTGCATCCAAGCTGCTAAAACTTAACTTTTATAATCTCTATTACTCTAATAATACATCAATAGGAAGCTATACCCTTAGACATACTCACTGCCTAGTCACTCCTTAGCAGTGCTGGACAAGGTCATAAATACCAAAAATCTAAAAACTGCATATGGTGGATGGTGGTTTTGTGATTTTACCACTTGCAAAAAACACAGCATGCTGGTAGTAGTTAAGTGCATATTTTATTAAATCTCCTCCTCCCACCCTTCCATTCATTCCCCTGAGCAGAACCTGCTTATCTATGTGGGAGCTAGTCACACCACTGTCCACTTATGCCGCCCTATGGATTTTGCAATTCACACGGCTTCATCAGGGGCATAAGGACTACCTCCTGCCATAAAATTATAGAATAAGCAACAAAATACTGAAAGGCCTCATTCCTTCAGATAATTATTTTTGAAATGATCAAAAGAGGGGCGTGGTCTGATGGCGTGCTGAGAGGATGCACTAACTGATCTCTCCCGGGTAGAGCCGACATCTTTAGCTATTTCTCAGCTTCCCGACAGCCTGCACGATGGGGAAACATTACAAAAAAGCAGAACTAAGCACCCACGCGACTGCACAGAACAGCCAAAGCTCTATGTCGCCATTTCTCCATAAACGCCACAGCTCCAGAACGGCTAAACATGCGCCCAAGATGGCGGAGGGCGCAGGCCGCAGCCCCAGCCCATCTGGCTCCGTGGCCTCGGAATACAGCACGGCGTCGGTCCCGCCGGACTTGCAAGCTATACTGGCTGCTCTTCCCACTAAGGAGGACTTCAGGGCCATGGCCAAGACTATCCAAGAGGCACACAAGGCGGACCTGGCTGAGATCAAGGCCGACATTCAAGCCATAGGAGAAGCCCAAGGTATGCTTGAAAATAGGCTTGAAGTAACAGAGAAGGCCCACAATACCCTCATCCATAGGGTTAACGACCACCACAAATTTATCTATCTCCTACGCAAGCACATGGAGGATTTGGATAACAGGGGTCGGCGCAATAATTTGCGTATTCGGGGCATTCCTGAATCGGTCTCAGCTGCGGACTTACCTAATACCCTGCGCACCCTCTTTAACGCTATTCTTGAGGTTGACGCAGACACCCCCTTGGAACTGGACAGGGCCCACAGATCTTTGGGGTCCTTCAACAACAGGTCCGACAAACCCAGGGATGTTATCTGCTGCGTCCACAAACATATGACCAAGGAAGCAATAATACGGAAAATGCGCAACACCGAGACCTTCAAGTTTGAGGACTATGAGGTGTCCATCTTTCAGGACTTGGCCTGGCTCACTATTCAGCAATGACGACTACTGAAACCACTCACCGTGGTTCTTCGGAACAAAAATATCGCATACAGATGGGGCTTCCCCTTTGCTCTCCTAGCTACCAAGAATGGCAAACAGTATGGCTTGCGGGAACCAGATGAAGCTGAGGCATTCTGCGCCTCACTGGACTTACCTTTGCCTGATTTGCAAGGCTGGAGAGAGCTGGCTTATAATGGCGATTTTCTGGACCCACTTCCTTTGCAATCTTGGCAACTTTCTCACAAAAAACGTAAACAACTAGAAGATGCAACTTCTGATAGATCTAACTGAAGGACAGTGACTGGAACCATCCCTGCTTATTTTCCTCCCACAGGTGGCTCCCTTGCCTGGAAGACTGAGTGCTGGCTTATATTGGAGATTCTCTGGACTTACTTCCCTCATAATTTTGGCAACTTTTTCACAAATCGAGAAAACAACTAGAAGATGCAACTTTTGGAAGATCCAACTGTAGGACGGTGACTGGAAGCATCCTTAATTATTTTCCTCCTACAGGTGACTCCCCCGACTGGACGACTGAGATCCGTATTTCTGTACAGATGGAGACTTTGCATCGCTATCCTTGTGAAGGCATTGTTTACTCTGCGATTGTCGAGAGTTCAAAGGCAAACTATTGTCACTCCGCACCCTCGACTGCGATTCCTCAAGATTCCCATCATCTGCCCTATCGCCCTGTCCGTTTTTTTTTGATGAGACTCGTCGCCCCTGTTCCTTTCTCCCCTATATATTTTGCCTTCCTGTTACTGATCTTGTGTTTTAATTTCCATTTATGCATTATTTACAGTATAGCGTTAGTTGGCACTAGGCGATTGCAGTCTAACGTGGAAGATTCCTTACCCCCCCCTCAGGAGACAGAAAGAAAGGGGAAGGGGAAAGGGGGGAGGAGGAAGGAAGGAAAGGGAAGAAGGAAGGGAAAAGGGGGAAAGGGAAAGAAGGAAAAAAAAAAAAAAAAAAGTAAAGAAAAAAATTGAATTACGGAACCACACTATAACAATTTGACAATTTAAAACCAAAAAAAGTGGAAATAGAAAAAAAAAAGAAAAAAAAAAGCAACAAAAGGGAAAGGAAGGGAATAAGAAAGGAAAAAAGAAAGACAAAGGGGGAGGGGGAAGAAGGGAAAAACGAAAAGAAAAAAAGGGAACGGCAGAGACGAACAAAAAATAATAAGTCCAGACCAAAGAGGGTAACACTTACCGTATGGCTCCTCTTTTTGCTATCCCACCCTTCTCCCCGCACTCACTTCCTATTTTGGCACTGGGAGCTCCACTGTTCCATCACAGTTTTAGTTGTTCTGAACAGTTTACTCAACCATTTTCCCCAGATAGCGTTTTGCTCTCTGTGAAAGGCTCTGTCCCGGGAGGGCAGAAGTTTATTACTGTTTTCTCTATTCTGTTTTTTCCCACGGCGGCGCTTTCGCCCGCAACCCCACGATTGCACCAATGGGGCTACCACGACCAGCTAGGGTTTTAGCTGAAATTGTGTTTTGGTTATATTCTCAAGTCTCTGTTTCTACACTTTTCTACACTCCACTACCTACTCTCTCTTCTGTTCCTTCTCCCACCACGGCTCTTTCTGATTACTCCTTTTACCTCAAACAGATACACCATACGGTGGAGCATCTCCGGAGGCGAGACCTTCTGAGCCGGACACTACCTCTCCACACCAATGTGTGATTTAACCATTGGATCCTTGAACGTCAGAGGCCTGAACACACCACTCAAACGCCACAATCTACTCAGAGATATGAAACGCCTAAAGGTAAACATTATGTTTGTGCAAGAAACCCATTTCAAAAGACAAAATGTTCCACTCCTCAAGTTTCGGGGTTTCCAACTGCTTAGACATAGCCTGCCTTTGACCTCCAAAACCAGAGGGACCATGATTTTAATTGGTGACTCTCTAGGTTTCTCTATACAGGACACTAAATCGGACTCACTCGGCAGGTTTATTATAATTAAAGGCCACATACAGAATGTAACCTACACACTAGCTTCAGTGTACCTTCCGCCTACTGATCAACACCAAGCTCTCCTTGCAACCCTCCAGGCCCTCTCTGAGATAGCGGCAGGTACAGTAATAATCGGAGGCGACCTGAATGTTACCTTAGAACCCACCCTTGATTCCTCGTCAGGTCGCTCCAGCATGTCCCATAGGAACCTAGAGGCAATCAAATCCCAACTTAGAAAACATACTCTTATGGATACATGGCGGCTGATCAACCCTACTGGCCGTGACTATACTTACTACTCTCAACCCCACCAAGTGTATAGTAGACTAGATTATATTATGATTAACCATCAAGAAATCCCTAACCTTCAAAAAGCACACATCGACGTAATCTCCTGGTCCGACCACGCTCCCATAACTTGTACCCTCAAAAGACATACTTCACTAAGGAAAACTACACGCTGGAAGTTAAATGAATCCCTCCTTAGAGACCCGGCCATTAAACAACTCGTTACCCAATCCCTCCAACACTATTTTGCTGAGAATAAAACTGAAGGCCTCTCCCCCTGGACAATCTGGATGGCCCATAAATGTGTCATTCGAGGGGAACTGATCAAACACGGTGCCAGGAAAAAAGCTAGCCACCTAGCCAAAACTCAAGATCTCTTAACGAAAATTCATAATCTAGAGAGCCAGCATAAACAATCCCGCCTCAACCGAGTCCTTGAGGACCTCACTATAGCTAGACAACAATTACGAGACCTCCACTCTTCTTATCACAATAGAGCCATAGAATTATGCAAATCGCTATACTTTGAACATGGTAACAAATGTAGCCGCATACTAGCCTCTGCGCTTAGGACGAAACAGCTCAGGAATCACATTACCAAACTGAGAAAACCTGGAGGTTCTTTAGCGACCTCTACTGTAGATAGTGCTAACGAGTGCTAACCTTTCCTAAGTGCTATAGTTTCACAAGTGCTTAGAAATGACAGTTAAACAAGACAGTTCCATGGAACTAACTCCTATCTCTTCTCATTCCTACAGGTAATTCTGCTATATCCATACACTGCCATATCCATATACTGCAACTGTTTATTCTGGTAATTCTGCTATATCCATACACTGCCATATCCATATACTGCAACTGTTTATTCTGGTAATTCTGCTATATCCATACACTGCCATATCCATATACTGCAACTGTTTATTCTGGTAATTCTGCTATATCCATACACTGCCATATCCATATACTGCAACTGTTTATTCTGGTAATTCTGCTATATCCATACACTGCCATATCCATATACTGCAACTGTTTATTCTGGTAATTCTGCTATATCCATACACTGCCATATCCATATACTGCAACTGTTTATTCTGGTAATTCTGCTATATCCATACACTGCCATATCCATATACTGCAACTGTTTATTCTGGTAATTCTGCTATATCCATACACTGCCATATCCATATACTGCAACTGTTTATTCTGGTAATTCTGCTATATCCATACACTGCCATATCCATATACTGCAACTGTTTATTCTGGTAATTCTGCTATATCCCTACTTGTATTTGTTAACCCCAATAACTTTTGTCTGTCAGGCCTATTCTACTTTAGTTCTTCGATAAATATCTAAAGCACACATCTGTGTCCCCTCCTCCGTGAACAAGAGATATTTTTATAGCCCCAAACCTGGTTCTGGTGTCTGTAAAACTCTGCCCTTTGCTAGCTATTTAATTGATTAATTGATTAATTAGGCTCTGGTTTTCCCAATCAGCTACATATAAATTCAGACCCAGTATTGGGGATGGCACTCGTGTCTGGGGCATGGCACGAGTGCTAACCTTTCCTAAGTGCTATAGTTTCACAAGTGCTTAGAAATGACAGTTAAACAAGACAGTTCCATGGAACTAAACTCCTATCTCTTCTCATTCCTACAGGTAATTCTGCTATATCCATACACTGCCATATCCATATACTGCAACTGTTTATTCTGGTAATTCTGCTATATCCATACACTGCCATATCCATATACTGCAACTGTTTATTCTGGTAATTCTGCTATATCCATACACTGCCATATCCATATACTGCAACTGTTTATTCTGGTAATTCTGCTATATCCATACACTGCCATATCCATATACTGCAACTGTTTATTCTGGTAATTCTGCTATATCCATACACTGCCATATCCATATACTGCAACTGTTTATTCTGGTAATTCTGCTATATCCATACACTGCCATATCCATATACTGCAACTGTTTATTCTGGTAATTCTGCTATATCCATACACTGCCATATCCATATACTGCAACTGTTTATTCTGGTAATTCTGCTATATCCATACACTGCCATATCCATATACTGCAACTGTTTATTCTGGTAATTCTGCTATATCCATACACTGCCATATCCATATACTGCAACTGTTTATTCTGGTAATTCTGCTATATCCATACACTGCCATATCCATATACTGCAACTGTTTATTCTGGTAATTCTGCTATATCCCTACTTGTATTTGTTAACCCCAATAACTTTTGTCTGTCAGGCCTATTCTACTTTAGTTCTTCGATAAATATCTAAAGCACACATCTGTGTCCCCTCCTCCGTGAACAAGAGATATTTTTATAGCCCCAAACCTGGTTCTGGTGTCTGTAAAACTCTGCCCTTTGCTAGCTATTTAATTGATTAATTGATTAATTAGGCTCTGGTTTTCCCAATCAGCTACATATAAATTCAGACCCAGTATTGGGGATGGCACTCGTGTCTGGGGCATGGCACGAGTGCTAACCTTTCCTAAGTGCTATAGTTTCACAAGTGCTTAGAAATGACAGTTAAACAAGACAGTTCCATGGAACTAACTCCTATCTCTTCTCATTCCTACAGGTAATTCTGCTATATCCATACACTGCCATATCCATATACTGCAACTGTTTATTCTGGTAATTCTGCTATATCCATACACTGCCATATCCATATACTGCAACTGTTTATTCTGGTAATTCTGCTATATCCATACACTGCCATATCCATATACTGCAACTGTTTATTCTGGTAATTCTGCTATATCCATACACTGCCATATCCATATACTGCAACTGTTTATTCTGGTAATTCTGCTATATCCATACACTGCCATATCCATATACTGCAACTGTTTATTCTGGTAATTCTGCTATATCCATACACTGCCATATCCATATACTGCAACTGTTTATTCTGGTAATTCTGCTATATCCATACACTGCCATATCCATATACTGCAACTGTTTATTCTGGTAATTCTGCTATATCCATACACTGCCATATCCATATACTGCAACTGTTTATTCTGGTAATTCTGCTATATCCATACACTGCCATATCCATATACTGCAACTGTTTATTCTGGTAATTCTGCTATATCCCTACTTGTATTTGTTAACCCCAATAACTTTTGTCTGTCAGGCCTATTCTACTTTAGTTCTTCGATAAATATCTAAAGCACACATCTGTGTCCCCTCCTCCGTGAACAAGAGATATTTTTATAGCCCCAAACCTGGTTCTGGTGTCTGTAAAACTCTGCCCTTTGCTAGCTATTTAATTGATTAATTGATTAATTAGGCTCTGGTTTTCCCAATCAGCTACATATAAATTCAGACCCAGTATTGGGGATGGCACTCGTGTCTGGGGCATGGCACGAGTGCTAACCTTTCCTAAGTGCTATAGTTTCACAAGTGCTTAGAAATGACAGTTAAACAAGACAGTTCCATGGAACTAACTCCTATCTCTTCTCATTCCTACAGGTAATTCTGCTATATCCATACACTGCCATATCCATATACTGCAACTGTTTATTCTGGTAATTCTGCTATATCCATACACTGCCATATCCATATACTGCAACTGTTTATTCTGGTAATTCTGCTATATCCATACACTGCCATATCCATATACTGCAACTGTTTATTCTGGTAATTCTGCTATATCCATACACTGCCATATCCATATACTGCAACTGTTTATTCTGGTAATTCTGCTATATCCATACACTGCCATATCCATATACTGCAACTGTTTATTCTGGTAATTCTGCTATATCCATACACTGCCATATCCATATACTGCAACTGTTTATTCTGGTAATTCTGCTATATCCATACACTGCCATATCCATATACTGCAACTGTTTATTCTGGTAATTCTGCTATATCCATACACTGCCATATCCATATACTGCAACTGTTTATTCTGGTAATTCTGCTATATCCATACACTGCCATATCCATATACTGCAACTGTTTATTCTGGTAATTCTGCTATATCCATACACTGCCATATCCATATACTGCAACTGTTTATTCTGGTAATTCTGCTATATCCCTACTTGTATTTGTTAACCCCAATAACTTTTGTCTGTCAGGCCTATTCTACTTTAGTTCTTCGATAAATATCTAAAGCACACATCTGTGTCCCTCCTCCGTGAACAAGAGATATTTTTATAGCCCCAAACCTGGTTCTGGTGTCTGTAAAACTCTGCCCTTTGCTAGCTATTTAATTGATTAATTGATTAATTAGGCTCTGGTTTTCCCAATCAGCTACATATAAATTCAGACCCAGTATTGGGGATGGCACTCGTGTCTGGGGCATGGCACGAGTGCTAACCTTTCCTAAGTGCTATAGTTTCACAAGTGCTTAGAAATGACAGTTAAACAAGACAGTTCCATGGAACTAACTCCTATCTCTTCTCATTCCTACAGGTAATTCTGCTATATCCATACACTGCCATATCCATATACTGCAACTGTTTATTCTGGTAATTCTGCTATATCCATACACTGCCATATCCATATACTGCAACTGTTTATTCTGGTAATTCTGCTATATCCATACACTGCCATATCCATATACTGCAACTGTTTATTCTGGTAATTCTGCTATATCCATACACTGCCATATCCATATACTGCAACTGTTTATTCTGGTAATTCTGCTATATCCATACACTGCCATATCCATATACTGCAACTGTTTATTCTGGTAATTCTGCTATATCCATACACTGCCATATCCATATACTGCAACTGTTTATTCTGGTAATTCTGCTATATCCATACACTGCCATATCCATATACTGCAACTGTTTATTCTGGTAATTCTGCTATATCCATACACTGCCATATCCATATACTGCAACTGTTTATTCTGGTAATTCTGCTATATCCATACACTGCCATATCCATATACTGCAACTGTTTATTCTGGTAATTCTGCTATATCCCTACTTGTATTTGTTAACCCCAATAACTTTTGTCTGTCAGGCCTATTCTACTTTAGTTCTTCGATAAAATATCTAAAGCACACATCTGTGTCCCCTCCTCCGTGAACAAGAGATATTTTTATAGCCCCAACCTGGTTCTGGTGTCTGTAAAACTCTGCCCTTTGCTAGCTATTTAATTGATTAATTGATTAATTAGGCTCTGGTTTTCCCAATCAGCTACATATAAATTCAGACCCAGTATTGGGGATGGCACTCGTGTCTGGGGCATGGCACGAGTGCTAACCTTTCCTAAGTGCTATAGTTTCACAAGTGCTTAGAAATGACAGTTAAACAAGACAGTTCCATGGAACTAACTCCTATCTCTTCTCATTCCTACAGGTAATTCTGCTATATCCATACACTGCCATATCCATATACTGCAACTGTTTATTCTGGTAATTCTGCTATATCCATACACTGCCATATCCATATACTGCAACTGTTTATTCTGGTAATTCTGCTATATCCATACACTGCCATATCCATATACTGCAACTGTTTATTCTGGTAATTCTGCTATATCCATACACTGCCATATCCATATACTGCAACTGTTTATTCTGGTAATTCTGCTATATCCATACACTGCCATATCCATATACTGCAACTGTTTATTCTGGTAATTCTGCTATATCCATACACTGCCATATCCATATACTGCAACTGTTTATTCTGGTAATTCTGCTATATCCATACACTGCCATATCCATATACTGCAACTGTTTATTCTGGTAATTCTGCTATATCCATACACTGCCATATCCATATACTGCAACTGTTTATTCTGGTAATTCTGCTATATCCATACACTGCCATATCCATATACTGCAACTGTTTATTCTGGTAATTCTGCTATATCCATACACTGCCATATCCATATACTGCAACTGTTTATTCTGGTAATTCTGCTATATCCCTACTTGTATTTGTTAACCCCAATAACTTTTGTCTGTCAGGCCTATTCTACTTTAGTTCTTCGATAAATATCTAAAGCACACATCTGTGTCCCCTCCTCCGTGAACAAGAGATATTTTTATAGCCCCAAACCTGGTTCTGGTGTCTGTAAAACTCTGCCCTTTGCTAGCTATTTAATTGATTAATTGATTAATTAGGCTCTGGTTTTCCCAATCAGCTACATATAAATTCAGACCCAGTATTGGGGATGGCACTCGTGTCTGGGGCATGGCACGAGTGCTAACCTTTCCTAAGTGCTATAGTTTCACAAGTGCTTAGAAATGACAGTTAAACAAGACAGTTCCATGGAACTAACTCCTATCTCTTCTCATTCCTACAGGTAATTCTGCTATATCCATACACTGCCATATCCATATACTGCAACTGTTTATTCTGGTAATTCTGCTATATCCATACACTGCCATATCCATATACTGCAACTGTTTATTCTGGTAATTCTGCTATATCCATACACTGCCATATCCATATACTGCAACTGTTTATTCTGGTAATTCTGCTATATCCATACACTGCCATATCCATATACTGCAACTGTTTATTCTGGTAATTCTGCTATATCCCTACTTGTATTTGTTAACCCCAATAACTTTTGTCTGTCAGGCCTATTCTACTTTAGTTCTTCGATAAATATCTAAAGCACACATCTGTGTCCCCTCCTCCGTGAACAAGAGATATTTTTATAGCCCCAAACCTGGTTCTGGTGTCTGTAAAACTCTGCCCTTTGCTAGCTATTTAATTGATTAATTGATTAATTAGGCTCTGGTTTTCCCAATCAGCTACATATAAATTCAGACCCAGTATTGGGGATGGCACTCGTGTCTGGGGCATGGCACGAGTGCTAACCTTTCCTAAGTGCTATAGTTTCACAAGTGCTTAGAAATGACAGTTAAACAAGACAGTTCCATGGAACTAACTCCTATCTCTTCTCATTCCTACAGGTAATTCTGCTATATCCATACACTGCCATATCCATATACTGCAACTGTTTATTCTGGTAATTCTGCTATATCCATACACTGCCATATCCATATACTGCAACTGTTTATTCTGGTAATTCTGCTATATCCATACACTGCCATATCCATATACTGCAACTGTTTATTCTGGTAATTCTGCTATATCCATACACTGCCATATCCATATACTGCAACTGTTTATTCTGGTAATTCTGCTATATCCCTACTTGTATTTGTTAACCCCAATAACTTTTGTCTGTCAGGCCTATTCTACTTTAGTTCTTCGATAAATATCTAAAGCACACATCTGTGTCCCCTCCTCCGTGAACAAGAGATATTTTTATAGCCCCAAACCTGGTTCTGGTGTCTGTAAAACTCTGCCCTTTGCTAGCTATTTAATTGATTAATTGATTAATTAGGCTCTGGTTTTCCCAATCAGCTACATATAAATTCAGACCCAGTATTGGGGATGGCACTCGTGTCTGGGGCATGGCACGAGTGCTAACCTTTCCTAAGTGCTATAGTTTCACAAGTGCTTAGAAATGACAGTTAAACAAGACAGTTCCATGGAACTAACTCCTATCTCTTCTCATTCCTACAGGTAATTCTGCTATATCCATACACTGCCATATCCATATACTGCAACTGTTTATTCTGGTAATTCTGCTATATCCATACACTGCCATATCCATATACTGCAACTGTTTATTCTGGTAATTCTGCTATATCCATACACTGCCATATCCATATACTGCAACTGTTTATTCTGGTAATTCTGCTATATCCATACACTGCCATATCCATATACTGCAACTGTTTATTCTGGTAATTCTGCTATATCCATACACTGCCATATCCATATACTGCAACTGTTTATTCTGGTAATTCTGCTATATCCCTACTTGTATTTGTTAACCCCAATAACTTTTGTCTGTCAGGCCTATTCTACTTTAGTTCTTCGATAAATATCTAAAGCACACATCTGTGTCCCCTCCTCCGTGAACAAGAGATATTTTTATAGCCCCAAACCTGGTTCTGGTGTCTGTAAAACTCTGCCCTTTGCTAGCTATTTAATTGATTAATTGATTAATTAGGCTCTGGTTTTCCCAATCAGCTACATATAAATTCAGACCCAGTATTGGGGATGGCACTCGTGTCTGGGGCATGGCACGAGTGCTAACCTTTCCTAAGTGCTATAGTTTCACAAGTGCTTAGAAATGACAGTTAAACAAGACAGTTCCATGGAACTAACTCCTATCTCTTCTCATTCCTACAGGTAATTCTGCTATATCCATACACTGCCATATCCATATACTGCAACTGTTTATTCTGGTAATTCTGCTATATCCATACACTGCCATATCCATATACTGCAACTGTTTATTCTGGTAATTCTGCTATATCCATACACTGCCATATCCATATACTGCAACTGTTTATTCTGGTAATTCTGCTATATCCATACACTGCCATATCCATATACTGCAACTGTTTATTCTGGTAATTCTGCTATATCCCTACTTGTATTTGTTAACCCCAATAACTTTTGTCTGTCAGGCCTATTCTACTTTAGTTCTTCGATAAATATCTAAAGCACACATCTGTGTCCCCTCCTCCGTGAACAAGAGATATTTTTATAGCCCCAAACCTGGTTCTGGTGTCTGTAAAACTCTGCCCTTTGCTAGCTATTTAATTGATTAATTGATTAATTAGGCTCTGGTTTTCCCAATCAGCTACATATAAATTCAGACCCAGTATTGGGGATGGCACTCGTGTCTGGGGCATGGCACGAGTGCTAACCTTTCCTAAGTGCTATAGTTTCACAAGTGCTTAGAAATGACAGTTAAACAAGACAGTTCCATGGAACTAACTCCTATCTCTTCTCATTCCTACAGGTAATTCTGCTATATCCATACACTGCCATATCCATATACTGCAACTGTTTATTCTGGTAATTCTGCTATATCCATACACTGCCATATCCATATACTGCAACTGTTTATTCTGGTAATTCTGCTATATCCATACACTGCCATATCCATATACTGCAACTGTTTATTCTGGTAATTCTGCTATATCCATACACTGCCATATCCATATACTGCAACTGTTTATTCTGGTAATTCTGCTATATCCATACACTGCCATATCCATATACTGCAACTGTTTATTCTGGTAATTCTGCTATATCCATACACTGCCATATCCATATACTGCAACTGTTTATTCTGGTAATTCTGCTATATCCATACACTGCCATATCCATATACTGCAACTGTTTATTCTGGTAATTCTGCTATATCCATACACTGCCATATCCATATACTGCAACTGTTTATTCTGGTAATTCTGCTATATCCATACACTGCCATATCCATATACTGCAACTGTTTATTCTGGTAATTCTGCTATATCCATACACTGCCATATCCATATACTGCAACTGTTTATTCTGGTAATTCTGCTATATCCATACACTGCCATATCCATATACTGCAACTGTTTATTCTGGTAATTCTGCTATATCCCTACTTGTATTTGTTAACCCCAATAACTTTTGTCTGTCAGGCCTATTCTACTTTAGTTCTTCGATAAATATCTAAAGCACACATCTGTGTCCCCTCCTCCGTGAACAAGAGATATTTTTATAGCCCCAAACCTGGTTCTGGTGTCTGTAAAACTCTGCCCTTTGCTAGCTATTTAATTGATTAATTGATTAATTAGGCTCTGGTTTTCCCAATCAGCTACATATAAATTCAGACCCAGTATTGGGGATGGCACTCGTGTCTGGGGCATGGCACGAGTGCTAACCTTTCCTAAGTGCTATAGTTTCACAAGTGCTTAGAAATGACAGTTAAACAAGACAGTTCCATGGAACTAACTCCTATCTCTTCTCATTCCTACAGGTAATTCTGCTATATCCATACACTGCCATATCCATATACTGCAACTGTTTATTCTGGTAATTCTGCTATATCCATACACTGCCATATCCATATACTGCAACTGTTTATTCTGGTAATTCTGCTATATCCATACACTGCCATATCCATATACTGCAACTGTTTATTCTGGTAATTCTGCTATATCCATACACTGCCATATCCATATACTGCAACTGTTTATTCTGGTAATTCTGCTATATCCCTACTTGTATTTGTTAACCCCAATAACTTTTGTCTGTCAGGCCTATTCTACTTTAGTTCTTCGATAAATATCTAAAGCACACATCTGTGTCCCCTCCTCCGTGAACAAGAGATATTTTTATAGCCCCAAACCTGGTTCTGGTGTCTGTAAAACTCTGCCCTTTGCTAGCTATTTAATTGATTAATTGATTAATTAGGCTCTGGTTTTCCCAATCAGCTACATATAAATTCAGACCCAGTATTGGGGATGGCACTCGTGTCTGGGGCATGGCACGAGTGCTAACCTTTCCTAAGTGCTATAGTTTCACAAGTGCTTAGAAATGACAGTTAAACAAGACAGTTCCATGGAACTAACTCCTATCTCTTCTCATTCCTACAGGTAATTCTGCTATATCCATACACTGCCATATCCATATACTGCAACTGTTTATTCTGGTAATTCTGCTATATCCATACACTGCCATATCCATATACTGCAACTGTTTATTCTGGTAATTCTGCTATATCCATACACTGCCATATCCATATACTGCAACTGTTTATTCTGGTAATTCTGCTATATCCATACACTGCCATATCCATATACTGCAACTGTTTATTCTGGTAATTCTGCTATATCCCTACTTGTATTTGTTAACCCCAATAACTTTTGTCTGTCAGGCCTATTCTACTTTAGTTCTTCGATAAATATCTAAAGCACACATCTGTGTCCCCTCCTCCGTGAACAAGAGATATTTTTATAGCCCCAAACCTGGTTCTGGTGTCTGTAAAACTCTGCCCTTTGCTAGCTATTTAATTGATTAATTGATTAATTAGGCTCTGGTTTTCCCAATCAGCTACATATAAATTCAGACCCAGTATTGGGGATGGCACTCGTGTCTGGGGCATGGCACGAGTGCTAACCTTTCCTAAGTGCTATAGTTTCACAAGTGCTTAGAAATGACAGTTAAACAAGACAGTTCCATGGAACTAACTCCTATCTCTTCTCATTCCTACAGGTAATTCTGCTATATCCATACACTGCCATATCCATATACTGCAACTGTTTATTCTGGTAATTCTGCTATATCCATACACTGCCATATCCATATACTGCAACTGTTTATTCTGGTAATTCTGCTATATCCATACACTGCCATATCCATATACTGCAACTGTTTATTCTGGTAATTCTGCTATATCCCTACTTGTATTTGTTAACCCCAATAACTTTTGTCTGTCAGGCCTATTCTACTTTAGTTCTTCGATAAATATCTAAAGCACACATCTGTGTCCCCTCCTCCGTGAACAAGAGATATTTTTATAGCCCCAAACCTGGTTCTGGTGTCTGTAAAACTCTGCCCTTTGCTAGCTATTTAATTGATTAATTGATTAATTAGGCTCTGGTTTTCCCAATCAGCTACATATAAATTCAGACCCAGTATTGGGGATGGCACTCGTGTCTGGGGCATGGCACGAGTGCTAACCTTTCCTAAGTGCTATAGTTTCACAAGTGCTTAGAAATGACAGTTAAACAAGACAGTTCCATGGAACTAACTCCTATCTCTTCTCATTCCTACAGGTAATTCTGCTATATCCATACACTGCCATATCCATATACTGCAACTGTTTATTCTGGTAATTCTGCTATATCCATACACTGCCATATCCATATACTGCAACTGTTTATTCTGGTAATTCTGCTATATCCATACACTGCCATATCCATATACTGCAACTGTTTATTCTGGTAATTCTGCTATATCCCTACTTGTATTTGTTAACCCCAATAACTTTTGTCTGTCAGGCCTATTCTACTTTAGTTCTTCGATAAATATCTAAAGCACACATCTGTGTCCCCTCCTCCGTGAACAAGAGATATTTTTATAGCCCCAAACCTGGTTCTGGTGTCTGTAAAACTCTGCCCTTTGCTAGCTATTTAATTGATTAATTGATTAATTAGGCTCTGGTTTTCCCAATCAGCTACATATAAATTCAGACCCAGTATTGGGGATGGCACTCGTGTCTGGGGCATGGCACGAGTGCTAACCTTTCCTAAGTGCTATAGTTTCACAAGTGCTTAGAAATGACAGTTAAACAAGACAGTTGGACAAGGCATTGACAAGGCAAAAGGAACCGGATTCCCCTGCAATCAACAGCGAACCATCTGGGATAAGAAGAAAACAGATTTGCTTGTACCTGCTAGTTTGTTACTTCTTACTCCAAACATGCTTTATCCTGCATTTCTCCTCCTTTCACTCTCATGCTTCATAAAACACTTTTCACTACCTCCTCCATCAAATCCCAGTTCTATACAAATCTCAGCCTCTCTACTCTCCTCTCCTTCCCTCTCCACACATGAAGTTTATAAAGTACTCTGTTTAGCTATTCCACAAAACTCCTCCTTTTCATACAAACCAAGGACTTATAAATCCCACTCTCACTTAGTCTATCTTTCCTTTCTATTGCTGGCAGCTGGGGACATTTCCCCAAACCCTGGCCCTTACCCCATCCCAGTTATATCACGACCACGAGCTCCTTCTCTCCGGAGCAAATTCAATCAGTACAGAACACTTACTCCTATACCAAAAAACCCAGTTAATCTTTCATGTGCTCTCTGGAATGCCAGATCTGTTTGCAACAAACTTACCGCTATACACGACCATTTCATTGCAAATTCCTTTAACCTACTTGCGCTTACTGAAACCTGGCTCTCTCCTACTGACACTGCCTCACCTGCTGCCCTGTCCTATGGGGGTCTACACCTTACTCATACTCCTAGACCTGGTAACAGACCTGGAGGTGGGGTAGGTTTGCTTCTCTCTCCCCGCTGTACTTTTAAAGTTCTTCCACCTGTTCCCTCTTTATCATTCTCCTCATTTGAGGCTCACTGCATTAGGCTCTTTTCTCCTGTTTCACTCTGCATTGCTGTTATATATCGACCACCAGGACCAACTGCACAATTTCTGGACAACTTTGCAGCCTGGCTTCCTTACTTTCTTTCATCTAACATCCCATCCATCATATTAGGTGACTTTAATATACCCGTTAACAACATTAACAACTCTTCTGTCTCTAAACTTCTTTCACTAACCTCCTCCCTAGGCTTATCTTTGTGCTCAGACTCCCCCTCTCACTCCAATGGTAATGCTCTGGATCTCATATTTACCAGACTCTGTTCAACCTCCAATTTTACTAACTCCCCATTTCCCCTCTCTGATCACAATATGCTCACATTTCAACTCTCACTAACTCCCTCCTCACCCCCTGCTATTCCCCAAACACGTACTTACCGTGACTTGCAAGCTGTAGACGTGTCGCATCTCTCTTCTTCCTTTGACTCTCTTCACTCTAATATCTCAGCCATCTCATGTCCTAATGAGGCTACCTCTGTCTACTATAGTACTCTCACCACTGCCCTAAATGAGCTTGCTCCTATAAAAACTAAACGTTCTCGACCCAAACCACTTCAACCTTGGCATACTGCTCATACAAAAGCGCTCCAAAGACACTCACGTGCACTTGAGCGTCGCTGGCGCAAATCCCGTTCAGAATCAGACTTTTGGAGCTACAAATCCGCCCTGCGCTCCTTTAACACCAGCCTCTTCCAAGCCAAACAAACATACTTTACTTCACTCATTAACTCCCTTTCTAAAAAACCAGCACAACTTTTCTCCACCTTTAACACTCTCCTTTCCCCTTCTCCACCCCCTCCATGCACATCTGTCTCTGCTCAAGATATTGCTGAGCACTTCAAAAACAAAATTGACACTATCAGAAGGGACATTACACTACTCAACCCCCCTAGACTTCCACCACCCTCCCTGCACACTGCCCAGTCTCTCCTGTGCTCCTTCACCCCTGTCACTGATGAGGAAGTCTCAAAGCTTCTGGCCTCTTCTCACCTTACCACCTGCCCGCTTGATCCAATTCCCTCGAAACTTCTCCGCAATACCAATCCTTGTCTAATCAAAGCCTTAACTCACCTATTTAATCTTTCGCTCTCAACTGGACTGTTTCCTTCTCAACTAAAACATGCTCTTGTCACCCCCATTCTGAAAAAACCCTCTCTTGATCCCTCCAATCTTGACAACCTCCGACCTATCTCTCTGCTACCTTTCATCTCTAAACTACTTGAGCGCCTAGTCTACAACCGACTTACCTCATTCCTCTCTGACAATAACCTGCTGGACCCCCTACAATCTGGTTTTAAGCCACAACACTCCACAGAAACTGCCCTGACTCGACTAACTAATGACCTTTTAACCGCTAAAGCCAACAATCATTTCTCACTACTAATACTGCTTGACCTCTCAGCCGCATTTGACACTGTAGATCACCCTCTCCTCCTCCAGTCCCTCCAGTCGCTTGGCCTTCGTGACACAGCCCTGTCCTGGTTCTCTTCTTACATCACCAATCGTTCCTTCAGTGTCTCCTACAATGGAGTATCATCTTCTCCCCTACCTCTTTCTGTTGGAGTTCCTCAAGGCTCTGTCCTGGGACCATTACTATTCTCCCTCTATACTTCCTCCCTTGGCAAATTAATAAATTCGTATGGTTTCCACTACCACCTCTATGCTGACGATACTCAAATCTATCTCTCATCTCCTGATCTCAACCCAGAACTCCTAACTCGCGTCTCCTCCTGCCTGTCCGCTATCTCTACCTGGATGTCGCAACGCTACCTTAAATTAAACCTCTCTAAAACTGAAATGGTTCTCTTTCCTCCAAGAAACACCAGTAGCATCCCCGAAGTATCCATCATAGTTAACAATTCCACTATCACCCCTCTCCCCAGGCCCGGTGCCTTGGGGTTATCCTAGATTCTGCCCTGTCATTCACTCCTCATATTCAGTCACTTATTAAATCATGTCACTTCCACCTAAGGAACATATCCAAAATACGATCATTTATCACCCAAGACGCTGCCAAAATTCTTATTCACTCTCTCATCATATCGCGTCTAGACTACTGTAACTCTCTTTTAATCGGCCTCCCCCTCCAGAGACTGTCACCTCTTCAGTCCATAATGAACACTGCTGCGAGGCTCATACACCTCAGCAACCGCTCATCCTCTGCCTCGCCATTCTGTCAATCCCTGCACTGGCTTCCGTTACCTTTCAGAATCAAATTCAAATTAATGACACTGACTTTCAAAGCACTTCACAACTCTGCTCCACCCTACATCTCTGAACTCATCTCTATATACTCACCCACTCGCTTACTTCGCTCCTCTACTGACCTGCTACTCAACTCTTCTCTCATTACCTCCTCACATGCTCGCATTCAAGACTTTGGAAGGGCTGCACCCCTCCTCTGGAACGCTCTCCCACGATCTGTCCGACTTTCTCCCAACCTTTCTGCTTTCAAAAAATCTCTGAAAACGCACTTCTTTCGAGAAGCCTACCCTCACTCTGCTTAACTACCAAACGCAACACCACATACAACACCACATTTCTCACCCACTTACTTCGATCTTGCCCACTCCCACACCTTGTGTATTACTCCCTTCCCTTTAGACTGTATGCCTATGCATAGGGCCTTCCTCACCTCTTTGTACCTGTATTGATTGTGATGTTTGTTACTCCATATATTCTATGTATGTAATTCATGTGATGTAGTTGTATAATCACAGTTACTTTACAGTGCTACGCAATATGTTGGCGCTATATAAATACATGTTAATAATAATAATAATAATATAGCTGATACCTTCACACACTTTTATACTAAGCTCTACCAACTTCACTCTCCCCCCAAATTCCCACCACCTCATATCCAAGCATGCAAAGACTATATTGCAGAGGCTGCCTTGCCCAAGATCACAGACGATGAAAAACGTATTTTGGATTCCCCTTTGTCCTTAGAGGAATTTCTGCTGGCCCTCAAAACCACTAAATCTGGTAAAGCCCCAGGCCCGGACGGCCTTACTATTTCATACTACAAAGAACTGAGTGATCAACTCTTGCCCCATTTCCTAGAAGCGGCTAACTCCATCTCCCCTACGATAGTAGTCCCCCCCGAGGCTTTAGAGGCCCATATCTCTCTTATACATAAAAAAGGCAAGGACCCTGCAGACCCTGGTAGCTACAGGCCCATTTCTCTTCTGAACACTGACATTAAACTCTACGCAAAAGTACTTGCCAACCGTCTCATACAGATAGCTCCTACAATAATTTCTCCAGAACAAGTGGGCTTTATTCCAGGGAGAGAGGCAAGAGATAATCTTAATAGACTTTTCAGTATCACACACTACTGTAAGCGAAATAACACCCCTCTCATGCTTCTCTCCCTGGATGCAGAAAAAGCCTTTGACCGGCTGGACTGGTCATTCTTACACGCCACTCTTGTAGACATCAACTTAGGCCCCAATCTTCGCAATTGGATTTCTGCTTTGTACACCCAGCCCTCTGCCAAATTATTAGTCAACGGTCACCTCTCAGACTCCATACAAATAAAAAACGGAACGCGTCAGGGGTGCCCCCTCTCCCCAATCCTATTTGTTCTCTCAATAGAAAGCCTTCTTAACAGGATACGCTTGAATCCCAATATTCAAGGAATACAAAGTGGTAAAACAATACACAAAACTGCAGCATTTGCTGATGACCTGCTCATTTTTGTTAGGCAACCCAGAATCTCCCTCCCCAATCTTATGGCTGAACTTCGGCTCTTTAACTCGGTGAGTGATTTCAAAGTCAAATTGTCCAAGTCAGTAGCCCAAAATGTATCAATCCCTAACCTAGAATACACTGATCTGATGACTAACTTTCCCATAAAAAGCACATCGTCCGCGTTTACCTACCTAGGTATGAAGATATTTTCTGATTTAAAAACTACGGTGAAACGGAATTACTCAGACTTCCTGTTAGCAGTTAAACAGGACCTTAAAACATGGCAGCGACCATCATTCTCTTGGATAGGCAAGGTTAATATTCTTAAAATGAATGTTTTCCCACGTTTCCTATATATCTCTCAGTCTTTGCCATATCCCCCACCCCCTGGCATGCTTAAGGAACTGACGGCACTCACTACCAAATTTATCTGGGCCAATAAAACACAGAGGACAGCTAGATCAACGCTTACAGCCCCCAAAGACCAAGGCGGTCTGAATCTTCCAGATTGGGCAGCCTACCATAAAGCTACAATGGTGAGTAGATGCTTGGACTGGGCATTCCATAGACGCAATAAACTATGGGTGAGAGTTGAACAAAATTCAGCAGTTTCCCCCCTTTGGGCTCTCCAATGGCTTTCGCCACAAACTAGAGTGATTCTCGATAAAGGCGATACCAAGCTTACATACACCCTTCAGATTTGGGACTCTCTCACCAAAACTGGTAAATGGCTGAACAGTCCAACGTTACATACCCCAGTCATCGGTAACCCCTCTTTTACCCCAGGTTTAGATCTTAGCTACTACAAGGGTTGGGCTATTGACCTTCACCAAGGCGCCTCCTCCTTCTATAATGGCAACACTCTTAAAACTTTGGAAGCACTGATACCAAACCGCCCGATTACAGACCTAGACCGATTTAAACACAGACAAATTTCACATTTCATACACTCCTATTTCCCCCATAACATTGTAAGGCCAGACCCGACACCTATCGAACGTATATGGCTCTCTGCAACGGCGCCCCCGAGAGGCCTATCTACTCTATATAAACTCATCCAGCACCTGCATCCAGACCCATCAACAAAATTTAAGGACAAATGGGAAAGGGAATTGGGCACACCCATAGCGACCGAGACCTGGAGTAGAATAATGAAATTTACTCATAAAACCTCCAGATGTACAAAGCTTCAGGAACTTAATTACAAATTGTTAACACAATGGTACCGTACTCCAACTAAACTGGCCAAGATATTTCCCTCCGCTTCACCTTTATGTTGGAGATGTAAGCAACACCCTGGGACGCTCACTCATATCTTCCACTCCTGCCCTTCCCTTAGTGACTATTGGACTTCTATCCGGGATACTATTGAAACACTTACGGGCGATACCATTCCCAACACTGCACTAGCTCTTTTACTACACGACACTACTCATTCACTGAAAGGCTATCGGAAATCCCTCACACCTATTCTATTGGACACAGCGAAAACCCTGATTCCCCTCCACTGGAACTCCACCTCAAGCCCAACTGTCAAAGACTGGCTGGTCAAGGTAAAAGAGATCCAGAAATTTGAGGAGCTTAAGTCTAAAGGTGGCCATACACGGGCCGATAAAAGCTGCCGACAGACCGTGTCGGCAGCTTATTGGCCCGTGTATGGGGGCCCCCGACGGGCTTCCCCGATCGAGATCTGGCCGAAAGTCGGCCAGATCTCGATCGGATGGGATTAAAAATCCCGTCGGATCGCGGCCGCATCTGTTCGTTGATGCGGTCCCGCGATCCGACCGCCCGTTTGGCGAACGCTAGGATCCGATCGTTGGGCCCTAGGGCCCACGATCGGATCAGCCCGATATTGCCCACCTCAAGGTGGGCATATCGGAGGGAGATCCGCTCGTTTGGCGACATCGCCAAACGAGCGGATCTATCCGTGTATGGCCACCTTAACTCAGAAAAAGATACGTCTCAGTTTACAAAGAAATGGTACTATTGGTTCCAATTTATGGAAACGGACCAATTTAAAACCATGTGGTTAGGGACTCAATGACCTCTGAGTGGTGTGGGCTCAAACCAGACCTTCAGGGTGTTCAGGCAACCTTCTACACTCATATTGTTAAGCAACACTTGGACTCCTCGCTTATTCAGGGTCAATGTCTTTCCGAGATACCTCGCCTCCGAAGCTGGCTCTTCCTCCCCCCTCTCTCGCGTTATGAGAGATAGTCAGGTATGTACCTTTACTTACCATTCGCAAAGCCCACTGATCCGTGTTGGGAACCCCCTATTCCCTCTCTATCTTTCTTCCCCCTCTTTTTTTTTTTTCCTTTCCTGGCTCTAACCAGGTTTCATACATAGTAGACACAAGGTTGTTTTCCCTTTTTCTTTTTTTTTTCTCTCTTTTGAAGCTGGGGGAATGGTGATTTACCTATACTTCCTTTGTAGGGCCGTAGCTGCCCCTTGCAACCGCTACTTCAGGAACCTAACATTCCCTACTGTGTATGCCACTAAGGGTTCCATCAGCACCCCCCTATTCCTACTATTGACTATGGACTATTATGTTTTTATTTCTTATTGTGTCATTGTGTACTACTGTGCTGTTGTTTTATGTGCTGAAAAATTTTTCAATAAAAAGACAAATTGAAAAAAAAAAGAAATGATCAAAAGAAGGTGCATAGATTACCTCTTTATAGTTTCAAACAAGCACTTTACCGCCTGTGATAATTTGCAACTTTTCTGTACAGTGACATAATTCTTCATATTTTAGTTTGCATTTCTCTTTATTGACAGTCGCATAACCCACTTTCATAATTTGTAGCTCTGATTTTGCTGAACTCATATTTATCAATCTTGTAAATGTGACATTTAGATGCATCACAGTCTGTTCTTCCTTTTGAGAAAAAAACAGCAACAAATCATACTGTAAATAGCCTCTTTTCATGATTATTTGTGACAAAATCTATTAGCAAAAGTGCAGAATATGCAGTAAATGCCCAAAGAAAGGAGGCATTCAGCTACAGACAGAATTTGAATACGTAGCTTGCCTCAAGAAATACTAAATAGATGTAGCCTTTATGGTTATGGTTTGCGTTAAAAACGATAACAGAACAAAGCTAATTTGTATGTTGTACACTCCTTTTTCACTTTCAGTTCAATGAACAGGGCTTGCTCTCAATAAACTTGTGTGTCACGACCGGCACCCAATACCAGAACAAGTGCCAAGCACCCTGGTCTCGGCTCGGCTTCAACAGTAGTGTGACCACCGTTGGGCTTCGGGAGGAGCCCTCAGCTTACTTGGGTGCCACCTGGACTTAATGAGGGGTGCAAGGCGAGATGTTCTGGCTGGCAAAGGGGCACGGCTGTTAGCAAAGTCTTTTGGGCCGAAGGTCACAGTACAAAAGGATTAGGCAGAAGGATGGTCAGACAGGCTGGGTCGAGGCAGGCGGATATCAGAATCGTCAGGCAGGCAAGGGTCAAATCGGGTTGTCAATCAAGGGGTTAAGCAGGAAGAGTTGTCGTAGGCAGGCAAGGGTCAGGATACAGAGTTCAGAGTAGTCAGGGTCAAACACAGATAATCAAGATAACAGAATAACAGGATCAGACGCACTAGGCTCAGAAACCACTAGAAACAGAGTTCTATCACGGGCAACCATTGCTATTCTGGGCAGCTATTTATATGTTTGAAATTCGCGCCTTTGCGTGCTGGTGTCACTATGCCAGCGCGCCTGTGCCTTTAAATAGGAAGGAGGTGCCGCGCGAGCGCCCTAGAGAGGCGCGCTGGCGCGGCCTAAGGTGGCTGAGAGGGAGACTTACCATGCGGCGGACGACCCCGCCGCACAGGTATTGTTACATTTTGCCTGTTGTTTTAATTAAGAAATATGTATTTTTTTTTAAATAATCAGGACAAAATCTAATGCCACATTCTACTTCCTGGTTCTTACCAGTCCACCAAGAAGTCCTCTATATAAACAAACCCCTTCCCTGAAATGTTAGACTTTGAGATCAGCTCTAAGGGGGCTGCTAATTTGTTTTGATTGTGCTCTGAAGAACTGGAAGTTGAATGCGACTTTCCTTACATTTTCAGATTTTTCCCTATATAATGCAAGACATAAAAACTTATACATATTTTCAATTTAAACAATAGGCGAAAAAGTAAACTACTGTTGAACAAGGCATAAAGTATACTGCCTCTTGAATGCAGCGTTTGTATAGTTGTGTAATTAGTTGCACAATGCATGGAATCAGAATTCCAAATAAATAAAGTACTACTGTATATTTCTACAAAACAGTTATAGGACCAGTTATCTTTCTGAAATTTGCATCTACATGCTGTACCTTATGCCTACCATATCAATTAAACATAATAGGATTGTTTTGGCTCCAATAAGGATTAATTATATCTTCGTTAGGATCAAGTACAAGGTACTGTTTTATTATTACTGAGAAAAAGGAAATAATGTTTTAAAAGTTGGATTATTTTGATAAAATAGAGTTGATTTAGTAATTTCGAAATTTTCTGGACAAGGGCTTTCCGGATAATTGATCGTATACCTGTACAGAGGATCATTTTATCTGAATGATTTGATAAGTTTAGGCTGATTTTGCTTCCAATAAGGATTATTTATTTCTTAGTTTGAATCGAGTACAAGGTACAATTTTATTATTACGGAGAAAAAGAAAATGATTTATAAAAAATTTGGATTATTTGGAGAAAATGGAGGCTACTGAAGATGGCCTTCCTAAAATTCTAAGCTTTCTGGATAAGGGGTTCCCTTATAACAGATGCCATATCTGAATTAAGTATAAGCCTGAAATACAGTATATAGGTGTATAAGGTCACTAATACAAGGTCAATGAGATTACAGTAAGTACATCAAAATGATTCACTGCATGTTGCATTTAAGTAAAAACAGAATTAGTATTCCTTCTAACAACCTCATAAATTTTCTTATATTGGTCGATGGGTGCTTAGTTACTGGTGCGTCAGAAGAAACATCAGAGGGACAGATTTTGTCAAAATGAAAGATAACTAAATGTGTTCTAATATTTCATCAGGAATTACTGGCATTGACAATCAGTCACATAAAAACAGGACACTGAATTCTTCTTATCTGGAAAAGTTACTGTTTGTCAGGGAAGTAGATTTAAAATGTAGTAATTGGGCAATCGGCAGACACAAACATCAATATCACAAATCCCAATTTGCAAGAAAATTGACTTTCAGTTTAAACATGGTTATGTTCAATTATGAAGTGGAATTATTTCTGGGACATTCGACTGCCACACATCATTGATCAGTCCAGATTCTCATTTCAATAGTAAATGCTCCACCAAATGCGACAATTTACTTAACAAGTAAATATTAACAAACAATGTGATATCCCAACAAGTATAACAATAGTCCCTGTAAGGAACAGGCATCTTCCTTAGACGTATAGATCCCTTCAATACAGATCCACAATAAAATGAAAGTAATAAATCACACAGAGGCTTTTGGCTAAATTGAATTTTGCTGAATTGTAGGTTAAAAAAAAAAGTATGGTTTGTGTCCAAAATTTGCATTTTGCACATTGGTAAGTAAACGGCCCTTTAGGTGTTGCTCTCAAATTACCTCCCCTGCCCACACAAATATGCTTTCATATTCAACTATAAGGAACTTTTTAAATGGTTATACATGGCATTAAAATGGCATTGTTTTGTGTATTTTAACAATTTTTTTAATATGGCCCTAAAAGTAGCATTTAGGCTTACTAGGCAGCTTTAGATATATACCATCTGGTACTAGTAATTGCCTTCACCATAGGTTTCTAATGGAATTTGGACATCATTCTAAACCAACCTAGGGAATTCTTTCCTTCTGTTCTGCAAAAACCTATTGGTCATTGCTTGACATTATATAACCTGAAATCTCTGTACATTTTATACAATCCAACTGTAGATACAATGGGCACGCTGGTGTGTGCAAACACTGTGCATCGCTGTAATGGGTTTTTGATTCTACCCCCCACAGAGTTTTCTAATCTTTCTTTGAAACTGATCATATGTTTCAGATTTGAAACACGTAACCAACTGCCACACTGGAGAACAATCTTTTATTCTTTATTTGCACCCCTATAGTGTTTGCCTTCTCTAACTAGATGCATATTAGAGAAAGGGGAGCACTTCCATAAAGCACTTGGTGATACCCCTCATTTTGAGAGAACATATTACGCTATGTTGGTTCCTATTTTCTGTTGCCACAGGCGCTGATCCCTTTGTATACATTTCTCTGGAAGTATACACATTTGTTTTGATCATATGTTTCACTGACCAAATAACAGAACTGCCATCAATGAACCTGTTATTGCGCTACACACTCTAGATATATTTTAATTAACCCAATAAACAATGGTTGGTTGTATTCATTCTAAGTGAGTGTCTTTGCAGGGCAATTATCCCAATTCTCCTAACAGTTTTATTCAAGGGTCTCAAACGCAAGTGTCTGAATAAGTTTGCACTTGAAAGACTAACTGCAGAAATAAATGTTATGGGTTATAATCCTATTTTATGAATGCAGACAAAACCAGAAACCCTTAAAGGTAAGTTATAATGAAAGCAAATACAGGTATGGGACCTGTTATCCAGAATGCTTGTGACCTGGGGTCTACTGAATAAGCAATCTTTACCTAATTTGGATCTCCAAATTCTACTAAAAAAATCATGTAAAGAGTAAATAAACCAAACAGTGTTGTTTTGCAGCCAATAAGCATTAGTAATATCTTACTTGGGATTAAATACAAGGTACTGTTTTATTAGTACAGAGAAAAAGGAAATCATTTCTAATGATTTTTTTTGAAATGTCTATGGGAGATGACCTTCCTTGCTGAATAATGGGTTCTTTACATGCAGGCTTTGTGTCAAAGTTGTTTTTATCTGATAGGCAGCTCAAATACATCACGTAGGCAACTGGAACAAAGACCAATGATGTATTAGAGCTAAAAGCCCATCAAAAAAATAACGCCGGAGATTAGGGAGACATTGCGTGAGAGAGGGATAGTGAGAATGTTTTTATTTAGATGTTTGCTTACTTCCATGAGATAAATCTAAATTTCATATCTGTTTCTAGAGTTTTTTAAATGTTTAAGACAACAAACGTTTTTTTGGTGTCACTGAATAATCGAAATGCTAACTACTAAGTAAAAAATCCTGTGAAGCTTATGCATTTTTTCTATTTGATTCTGGCACTGCAGTCTTGGCTAAATACCTTGGACCTCCAGGCACAATATGTGGAACATGCACAGATCATTCATACTCTGTTCAGACTCTAGTCAAGTCTGATGTGTGGAAAACTCTCCACAGAGTCAACCCACGTAAGGATTCTGGACCAGACAATATCCCTGGAAGAGTGCTCAGAGAATGTGCAGACCAGCTGGCAGATGTTCTCACCAACATCTTCAACATCTCCCTGAGCACCGCTGTTGTTCCGAGGTGCTTCAAGGAGTCCATCATCATTCGTGTGCCAAAGAACTCCCACATGTCCTGCCTAAATGACTATCGTCCTATCGCACTAACATCCACCATAATGAAGTGCTTTGATAGGCTGGTCATGAGACACATCAAAGGCCTGCTCTCGCCATCTCTGGATCCACTGCAATTTGCCTACCATTCCAATTGTTCAAAGGACGATGCCATCGCCATTACCCTGCACTTGTCACTTAGCCACCTAGACAATAAAGACACATATGTAGGTATGCTGTTCATAGACTTCAGCTCAGCATTCAATACAATCATTCCTCAGCACTTGAGTGTTAAGCTAAGCATGCTGGGCCTGAACATCTCTATCTGCAACTGGATCCTGGACTTCCTGACCAAGAGACCTCAGGTAGTCCGAATAGGAAAAAACACCTCCAGTACTATCACACTGAGCACAGGAGCTCCCCAAGGTTGTGTGCTTAGTCCACTGCTGTTCACACTGCTGACACATGACTGTGTGGCAAGTCATGGATCCAATCACATCATCAAGTTCGCTGATGATACAACCGTAGTAGGTCTCATCAGCAAGAATAACAAGTCAGCATATAGACACGAGGTGAAATGGCAAACGGACTGGTGCAAAGTCAACAATCTGTCTATGAATCCAAACAAAACAAAGGAAATAGTTGTTGACTTCAGGAGAACATGTTGGGATCATTCTCCACTGTACATTGACGGATCTCCGGTGGAAATTGTCAAGAGCACCAAATTCCTTGGAGTACATCTGGCAGAGAACCTCTCCTGGTACCTTAATACCAGCTCTATAGTGAAGAAAGCACAGCAGCGTCTCTATTTTATGCGAAAGCTGAAAAAAGCCCACCTTCTACCACCCATTCTTACTATCTTCTACAGAGGATCTATTAAAAGCATTTTATACAGCTGCATCACTACCTGGTATGGAAACTGCTCTGTATCAGATCGCAAGATCCTGCAGCGGGTGGTGAGGACAGCGGAAAAGATCATTGGGGTCTCGCTTCCTGCCATTATGGATATTTACCACACCTGCTGTCTCCAGAAGGCTACCAGCATTGTCAGGGATAGCACCCACCCTTTACCCTCTTGCCATCCTGTAAAAGATACCGCAGTAATCGAGCGCTGACTTCCAGAATGCGAAACAGTCTTTTTCCACAAACCATCAGGTATCTCAACTCCCAAGGACTGAACTTAATATATTCATAAGGAACAGAAATGTCCACTTTGACCAGCATGACCATGTACTAGAGTTGTTGTATAGCACCGGGGGGTTCTGGAGGTATGCCATTTAGTTTCTACTATGTACTGTATTTACTGTATATGGCTGAAATGACAATAAAATCCACTTGACTTGACTTGTTATAAATAGATCTGTATATTAATCAAATGCATTGGCATGTAACACTGTGTCCATACTATAAATCTAAGAGTGATAACTTGCTACATCCTACTTTAAGAACTTATTCTGTATTTAAGGCACTTTTAGACTACATACAGCTGGAAGAACAAGCATTAGGTTGGGGCTTCCATTTCTTTATGACAAAATATGGGCTAAGCAAAATCTTGTAATCTTTCAAGAACTAGAACCATCCATAGCCCCATAGACTAAATATAATCTAGACAGTGAACGTGGAGTACTGTATGTAATATCATTAGCCCACTATATGAAAAATGCTAACAAATAGAGGAATTAGCAACTAGCAATAATGGATTCCTTATATCAGAAGACATTTGCCCTTTTAACTGGTAAGCCATCAAATGGAAAATTTTATGGAAAATCTAAAAATAGATTCCAGGGTTACAAAAAGAGTTTCATATCTCACGTAGGTCTGCCTCCATCTTCATTAATTATAGCATGTTATAATTATTGCACCTCTGTGAATTCCTTTTGTTTTTGACACTTTGACAACTTGACATATGTGCAACTCCCCCCAACTTGTGGCCAGGGTGGGGCACCCAAAATCCAGGCAGGGAGGTGGCCTGGGTCGTCTGGAGCCCACCAGGTTTTTTTCCCGGTGTCCCGGTGGCCCAGTCTGACCCTGTACAGTAACATTGTTGGTGGATATTAGTTATTTTAATTCAATATTTAGAGGGTGATGTCTAAATGGATTTCTTAAGATCTACCTGAAGTCCGACTGGACTGGACTAGAACACTGAGATGGCATAGACAGGGAAGGACAGGGACTATTAACCACTTAAAAATTATGAACTGATGCAATACTGTTTTTAAGATATTGTCTGGATCCTTTTAAGGATAATATATTATAAGCTGTTTCATTCTGATAAGTGGAGCAATCAGCCTGTTTCCCTGGTTACTTTTTGTATTCATGTATTTTTTCTCCAGTGCAAGCTATTTTTTTTTTTTATCTGGCAAGACTGCACATTATACAAAGTGAATCTGAAACTTAAATAAGCATCCTTTATGTAGCACTGTATGTTAAAGTTCTGATACAGTAGCCGCTACTGCAAGCTTTCATACACTGTTCATTTTATAAAATTCTGTTGATTTTCAGAATTTAACAAAAGGTTCTACTAGCAAAATAGGCTATACCTGCTCCTTCCCTCACTGTCTTAAAGAGATACTGACAGCAGAAAATAATAGAATAAAACTATTTGCCTGATTTTTTTATATTACTTTTCTTACCCCCATGTTCCTGTATGAGGGGGCTACCATATTTGTGCAGCAGGAGTCCGTTAGCATTAGAAACTCTGACAGGCTGAGAAGGGACAGTCAAGTTGGCAAAACAGTCAGGTTTAGGAACTTCAAGTAAAAATTACTTACAAAAGCAGATCTATCAGCAAAAAATTATCAACGTGACCTATAACTTTTAATGCAGATTAATATTTTGAAAAAAAAAGTTTTTGTGTCGGTATCACTTTAATTTGGAATACATGCGACACAGATCTCCCAGCCTTGCCTCACTCTCTCTCTCTCATGTCCAGTATCTCTTCCATTAGGGTAGTGGCACAAGAAAGAAGATTAGTTCACCTGCAATATTTAAAAGAGATATTTAAAAGCGAGTTTTGGAGACAAGTTGATCATCTTTCTGCAAGCGAAGATTTCAGGCGATTTCAGCTTCTGGACAATTTACATCCTATAGTGCAGCACTCTAATTTCTCCACCCACACGGGAAACAGAAATGATGTTCTACCTTCCTTACGTACCAGAAATGAATTTTCGCTATCAACATCAAGTATTGTCTTCACATAGTGACTGTTTTATTTGTGCTTATATACCTCTATCAATATTTGTTACAGAAAGAAAGACAAGAAAGAGCTGCTGCTAGAAAACATGCATATGACATGCCATACTACGTCATCGTAAAATCTACATACACACCAGCCATAACAAAATGCGGAATTTCGTCATGAATCCATCTGCAAATTTGTTTTGCGAGACTGCTGCAAAAATTTGCAGAGGAAAAATTGCCAAGACAACTGTCGCCAGCACAAAAAGGTCGCCATAAAAAAAAATGCCCATTGCTTTTAAAAATCATGGGTGACAACTTCCTGTGTGCTTGATACCCTTGTTACTGAGTATAACAAAGCCTGGATTTGTGGCGAGGCCACAAAGGCCCGGGGCTGGGGTGGAATAAATTAAGGGGCAGCATGTCGCCCAGCTGCACGGGCAATTTGTTTGATTCTGGAGCACTAGCCACTATGCGCCATTATGTAGTCACTATGTGCTAGTGCTCCAGCAAGAAGTAAGGTTGCAAGTGCGTGATTTCCTTTGAGAGGGAGGGGGCAAGGGAGGATGCCGGCCTGCAGGCGCCCTCAGGGCAAATCCGGCCCTGAGTATAACCACATATTATCCTCCATTTGCACCCTTAGGGTGGAGAAACATAGAGCTACTAATCCCAGCTACAAAATAGACAATAGTAATAACTGGCTTTGCTGAGACTCTATCCCCGATAATTAATAAAAGGTACTAAGTTTGCCCAGGAGCAGTAACCAATAGCAACCAACAAGATGTTTGACACAGGTGACCAGTAGCTGCTACTAGTAGCTCTGTGCGTCTTCGCCATTAGGGTGGTGGCAGACGGGAAGAATGCAAATCGACGGTGGGATGGCATACGTAGTGCTTCATTTTCCAAAGTCGCCGAAGTTGCCTCACAAGGAAACCTCGGACGACTTTGTAATTCTGAAACTATACGTATGCCATCCCACTGGCGATTCACATTCTTGCCAGCGAGAAGGCATTTCAGGGGGGGGGGGTTAGTCACCCGCAGTAGAGAAATTTGTCAACTTATTTCCCCATCTGCCACCACCCTTACAGGCTAAGACCCACATTCACTAAGCGCCGAAGCGCCTAACGCTAGCGTCAATTCTCTAGCGTTGGGCATATTCGTTACTTCGCGAATTCACTAATGAACGCTGGCGTATATTCGCTAGTGTTACTTCGTACCCTTACGCCTGGCGAATTTTCGCTACGGACGTAACTACGCAAATTCACTAACTCGCGCAGTATACTGAACGCTACCTTTTACGCTAGACTTCCTTCGCCACCTCAGACCAGGCGAAGCGCAATAGAGTAGATAGGGATTGCTTCAAAAAAAGATCACATTTTTTCTAAGTCCCAAAAAACGCTGGCGTTTTTTCTATATTATGGGTGATAGGCTGAAAAAGATGGAAAATTTTTTTGGGGCTCCCCTCCTTCCCCCCTACATTTCCAAACTCATGGCAACTTAACTATACAGTGGGCACATGTGTAGGGCAAAAAAAAAAAAAATATTTGATGTTTTGAAGGTTTCCCAAGCATTTGTAGTGATTCTACGTATTCCTCCATTGAAATTTGAATTTGGCGCCGTATGCAAATTAAACATCGATATCGTAACTTCGCTTCGCTTAGCGAATCAACGCTAGTGCAACTTCGCAACCTTACGCTACCCCTGTGCGCAACTTCGGATTTTAGTGAATTTGCGGAGCGCTGGCGAAACTACGCCTGGCGAAGTGTGGCGAAGTGCGGCGAAGTTTCGCCTGCCGCAACTACGATTCTTAGTGAATTTGCCCCCTAAGTGTACTCTTGGCTGAATTCAAAACCAGATTCTTACTCTCCTGTAAAAAATCTTGTGAATAAATACTGTATGCAAGTATACTTTATCCATTATACATTTCTATTGTCATGTCTTAACTCAGCTTGTTAAAGTCCAAGCAAGAGTTTTACAGTACCCTTATAAACAATAAAAAATCCAATCCACAATGCCTGTTTACTATATTCCTATTGCACCCCTCATCAACAAAATCACTCAACCTGACACACTCTCTCAGGACTTCGAATTTATTCTAAAACAATGGACAGCCCTAGGTCTCCAGATAGTGCCAATACCAAATATTTATAAAATTATAGAGAATCCTGCAAATTAAAAACATTCCTTTACAGCACCTGATTTCTCATAGGAGTTTAGGCACAAACATAAAGCACCATAGATTTTCCAGATATAGTATTGTGATCTAGCTCCAATTGACTTTTGTTTTAACCACTAGGGTCAAAGACGTCAACATCATTGAACCATAACCAGCAAGCAAATTCAAGTCTGGCCACATATGATTATATTGGCTTGACACAACGAATGGCCCAAAATAGTTATTTAAATGACTCACTGACATCAATCAACATTGCACATTCATCTTATTTTACTGGTCATGCTGCTTGGATGTCAATTTACTCTCCTGCTTCATCCTGGCCTGGGTCCTTCATTCCTGACATGTACAGCTACATCTGTAGCATTGCATCTCCCATATGTCACTAGTAAGATAAAACATGATAAATATCAATGCCAGGGTTCTTCTATAAAGTGGCATGTAAAGACTGCAAAATAATAATAGTCTATTTTATTAATAAATATCTTATATATAGAAAACTTCTTAAAAACATGTCTTTGATTTTTAATATTACCTCTGGTCAACTGGTAATGTTATCTACTACTATACTATGTTGCTGCTTACAGTATACCATCTATAGATTAAATATTACTACTAGCTAGCAATGGGCGAATAAATTCACCAGACTTTTGCGGTGAATTACCATGTTTCACCACAAGTGAATTAATTCTAAAACTGCAGCGACAATTCACCAGCAAAAAATCCACTGCGTCAAAAAAATTGTTGTGCATCAAAATTGTAGCGCGTCAAAATTGTAGCGCATTAAAATTGTTCGGACTCCCATTGACTTTAATGCATTTGGACCAAATAGTCCCATGTATTAAAATAGTCGCTCACGTTAAAATTTACGTGCATCAAAATTATTTTGACGCCCATTGACTTCAATCGCGATTTTCTTCGATGTTTTGCTAATTTTTTAGCGAAGCAAAAGGGCACATATTCGCTCATCACTACTACTAGCTTTCAAACACTGACCACCAACAGATAATATCTGCCTACTTTGTTTCCCACTTTAAAATGAATAAACCATATTTTTATGTGTATGTCCTTTTATAGACAGTGAGCAGTGGGATGGCTCAGTGTAACGGAAAGCAAGGAACTTACCCCACGGGACGTCCAAGATGGCGACCTCCTGCTCCACCATGTGGTTCTGGTCGCAATATGGCCGCTTCAGAAACGTGTCGCCCCAGGATTGGTCGCCGGCGACGGAATGGACGCCGGCGTCAGAATGTGCGTCAGCGTCAGGACGTCAACGTGAGGACACCGGCGTCAGCGTCATGACGTCACGGCGTCAAGTTTTGGCGCCAACTTTGGACTATTTAGTCTCATTTTCCCTTTGTGTCCTTGCCCAATTATAGGTCTATTTCATATAGTTCCTGGGTGTGATTCTGCTATTACTGATTATCTGTGTACCGACTTCTTTCCTGTTTAAACGATTCTGATCCTTGCCGCCTGTATTGACCATTTGCCTGCTTACGACTATTCTTCTGATAAATCCTTTTGTACCACGAACTTGGTGTTGTGTCTCCTCCTTGGTCCTCACTACCACTGAGCCTTCGGGCCGTGACAGTATAATTGGGCCATGGACCCCTCTGAGGAGCCTCAAGTTCCAACTGATGTCGGCAGAGCCGTTCGTGGATTGGCGTCCCGCATGCAGTCCTATGAAGCCCAGCAATCCCACTTCGGCCAGGCACTTGAAGCGATCCTGGAGAAATTGTCTGCCTTATCTCCTGCGGCCCCAGTCCCTATGCCGGTTCCTGTAACTCCGCTCCAAGTTTCCGAGCCTCGCATTCCTGCACCTCCTTTGTACAGTGGTGATCCGGAGTCATGCCGTGGTTTCATCAACCAGTGTGAAATCCAATTCACCCTGCTTCCAGGTCAGTTTGTCTCGGAGCGAGCAAAAGTGGGCTATATTATTACCCGCCTGCAAGGGAAAGCTCTGGAGTGGGCTTCTCCTCTCTGGGAGAAGGAGGATCCGGTAATCGATGATGCCAGGGCCTTCATCCGGGACCTACGCACAGTCTTTGATGCTCCCGGCCGGGCTACTTCTGCCTCGGCTCGTTTATTCCAGCTGCAGCAAGGGACTCGTTCTGTTCCTGAATACGCTATCGAGTTCCGAACTCCTGTGGCAGAAACTTCATGGAATAATGACGGATATCATGCCGCCTTCTATAATGGCCTGGCGATGCGCATCAAGAACGATCTCGTATCCCGTGAGATTCCTCCACGATGGGAGGACCTTGTTGCGTTGGCTGTGAAGGTTGACACCCGACAGAGGGAGTTCCAAGTCGAACTTGACAGGGATCGTACTAGGAAGTTTTCCAGGTTCCAACCAACCCTGGCTCCACGCTTCCAAAGACCTCTACTTCCCAGTCCGACTTCCAACCTTTTCCCTCCTCCTCCTACGGCACCTGCTACTCCTTCTTTACCACCTGAAGAGCCGATGCAGATCGGACGGGCACGCCTTTCCGAGCAGGAGAAGCTCCGGAGAAGGGCTGCTGGGTTATGCCTTTACTGTGGGGGAAGAGCCCACTTCGCCCAGGAATGCCCAGTGAAGCCGGGAAACTCCAAAGCCTAGGTAAGCTTGGGGAGACTTACCTGGGTGGAATTTGTCCTCCTCCCCATTCCTCTGCTCAACGGTTTCTTCTTCCTGTTCAAATCCAGTTCGGCTCCAGGAGGATCTCGTCTCAGGCTTTCCTCGATTCTGGTGCTGCGGGCAACTTCATGGATCGAGCCTTTGCTGTTAACCATGCCATTCCGCTCCAACCCTTGGCAACTCCTCTCCGAGTCCTGGCGATTGATGACCGTCCTCTTTCCTCTGCCATCATCTCGCAGTCTACTCAGGAACTTTCATTCAAGGTGGGCACTATGCATTTGGAAACACTGTCTTTTCTCCTCATTGACTGCCCCTCTACTCCTGTTGTCCTGGGATTGCCATGGCTGTGTATTCATAACCCGGTCATCGACTGGGCAAGTTCTCAAGTTTCCCGTTGGAGTCCATTTTGTGCACACAACTGTTTACCTGCTGTTCCTGTTATCAAAGTTTCTTCAGTGTCTTCAAGTTCTTCTCTTCCTCCCGTGTACCAAGCCTTTTCCGATGTCTTTGATAAAAAGTCCACTGAGACTCTCCCACCTCATCGTCCCTATGATTGTCCCATCGAACTGTTACCCGGCTCAATGCCTCCGCGAGGTCGCACGTATCCACTTTCCCCCTCCGAAACTTCGGCTATGAAGTCTTACATCCAAGAAAATCTTCAAAGAGGTTTTATTCGTCCTTCTACTTCCCCTGCTGGAGCAGGGTTCTTCTTTGTTGAGAAGAAAGACGGTAGTTTGCGGCCATGCATCGATTACAGGGGGTTAAATAAGATCACCGCAAAAAACAGGATACCCTCTTCCTCTCATCTCTGAACTTTTTGATCAACTCAAGGGGGCTAGTGTCTTTTCTAAGCTGGATTTACGTGGGGCCTACAACCTTATTCGGATCCGTGAGGGAGATGAATGGAAGACCGCTTTCAATACTCGTGATGGCCATTACGAGTATCTCGTCATGCCTTTTGGTCTTTGCAATGCTCCTGCGGTCTTCCAGGAATTAGTCAACGACGTTTTTCGTGACCTTTTGGGACAGTATGTGGTCGTGTACTTAGACGACATTCTTATTTTTTCCAAAAATCTTTCTGATCATCGTTGCCATGTGCGGGAGGTTCTTTCCAGGTTGAGGAAAAACAATCTCTTTGCCAAGATGGAAAAATGTACCTTCGAAGTTTCTTCCATTCCTTTTCTTGGCTACATCATTTCTCCTCAAGGTTTCAAGATGAATCCCGCCAAAGTTTCTGCAATTTTGGATTGGCCTCTTCCTACCAGCATCAAGGCAGTTCAGAGGTTTATTGGCTTCGCCAATTATTATAGACAATTTATCAAAAACTTTTCTTCCAAGATTCATCCAATTCTCGCCCTGATCCGTAAAGGGAATAAACCTCAACTCTGGCCCCCTCTAGCTCTCGAAGCCTTCAAGATCCTCAAGGAAGCCTTTTCTTCTGCTCCAATTCTCAGACACCCTGAACCCCTACAACCCTTCTTCATTGAAGTCGATGCCTCGGATGTAGGAGCTGGAGCAGTTCTGTCTCAAAGATCTTCTTCTGACGGTAAACTCCACCCTTGTGCCTTTTTCTCCAAAAAATGTTCTTCTCCTGAACAGAACTACGACGTTGGCAATCGGGAGCTACTTGCCGTTAAGCTGGCCTTGGAGGAATGGAGACATTTGCTTGAAGGTTCATCTATTCCGGTGACAATCTTTACCGACCACAAGAACCTTGAATTTATTCAATCCCTCAAGCGCCTCAATCCCCGACAAGCCAGATGGGCACTTTTCTTTTCTCGTTTTAATTTTATTCTCACCTTTCGTCCTGGCTCCAGAAACAAGAAGGCTGATGCTCTGTCCAGAAGCTTTGCTCCTGAAGATTCCTGCCCCGAAGACCCTGTACCCATTGTGCCTTCTACCAAGATTATTGCTGCCCTGTTTCCCTCCTGTGCCTCCCAGTTACTTTCTGCTCAATCTTCAGCTCCTGTGGAGACTCCTCTGGGCGTTGCCTTTGTGCCTCCAGAATTTCGTCATGCCATCCTTTCCCAGTCTCACAGTTCCAAACAGGCCGGTCATCCTGGGATTGAGAAGACAACAGAGCTCTTGTCTCGTTTGGTCTGGTGGCCGACCCTAAGGAAGGATGTCAAAGACTTTGTTTCTTCCTGCACCATTTGTGCTGTTTCCAAGTCCGGTCATTCCCCCCCCAAGGGGTTACTCTTGCCACTTCCCATTCCATCTCGACCTTGGACTCACTTGGCGATGGATTTTATTGTCGATCTTCCTGTTTCATCTGGTCACACTGTCATCTGGGTGGTGATCGACAGATTCAGCAAGATGGCTCATTTCACGCCTCTGCGAAAACTGCCTTCTGCTCCTGAACTTTTCGTCAAACATATTTTTCGTCTCCATGGCTTTCCTGCTGAGATTGTGTCTGACCGGGGTTCCCAGTTTGTTTCCAAGTTCTGGAGATCCCTTTGCAAAGCTCTTAACATTTCCCTTCAATTTTCTTCTGCCTACCACCCACAATCTAATGGAGCCGCAGAACGAGTCAATCAGGCCTTGGAACAGTTTCTTCGTTGTCATGTGTCCCTGTGCCAGGATGACTGGTCAGATCTTCTTCCCTGGGCTGAATTTGCTCACAACAACGCTCTGCATTCTTCTTCTCAGAAGTCTCCCTTCTTCTGTGTTTATGGTCTCAATCCTTTGGCGTTCTCCCAGGATCTTCTTCTTACCAATGTCCCTGCAGCCAATGACCAAGCGGCTCACATGTTGGCTATTTGGCATGCTACCGCGGCTAACTTAGAGAAGAGTTCCCTGGTGCAGAAAAGGTTTGCTGATAAAAGAAGGATTTCTTCCCCTCCATATACCCCTGGTGATAAAGTTTTTCTTTCCACTCGCAACATTCGTCTCAAGATTCCTACACCCAAGCTTGGTCCTAAATTCATCGGTCCCTTCCCTATCATCGAAATCATCAACCCTGTGGCTGTACGTCTTCAACTTCCTCCTGAGCTACGGATACCCAATGTTTTTCATGTTTCCCTGCTTAAACCTGCTATGTCTTGTCCCTCTTCTTCTTCCTCTCCAGCTCCTATTTTGGTTGACGATCATCAAGAATTCGAAGTCAAGAGAATCTTGGACTCTCGTATTTCTAGGGGCATCCTTCAATATCTTATTGAGTGGAAGGGGTTCGGTCCAGAGGAGTGTTCTTGGGTGAGGAGTTCAGACGTACACGCACCTGTCCTGATTCGTAAGTTCCACAGACTCTTTCCTTCTTCCCCTAGCCTCGGTGGTCCTGAGGCCCCCCCTAAGGAGGGGGGTACTGTAACGGAAAGCAAGGAACTTACCCCACGGGACGTCCAAGATGGCGACCTCCTGCTCCACCATGCGGTTCTTCCTGGTCGCAATATGGCCGCGTCAGAAACGTGTAGCCCCAGGATTGGTCGCCGGCGACGGAATGGACGCCGGCGTCAGAATGTGCGTCAGCGTCAGGACGTCAATGTGAGGACGCCGGCGTCAGCGTCATGATGTCACGCCGTCAAGTTTTGGCGCCAACTTTGGACTATTTAGTCTCATTTTCCCTTTGTGTCCTTGCCCAATTATAGGTCTATTTCGTATAGTTCCTGGGTGTGATTCTGCTATTACTGATTATCTGTGTACCGACTTCTTGCCTGTTTAAATGATTCTGATGCTTGCCGCCTGTATTGACCATTTGCCTGCTTACGACTATTCTTCTGATAAATCCTTTTGTACCGCGAACTTGGTGTTGTGTCTCCTCCTTGGTCCTCACTACCACTGAGCCTTCGGGCCGTGACACTCAGATCCAAATGTGTAAGGATAAAATGTCATATGCATTTGTCACTCAAATTTTATTGTTGTCCTCTTCACGTCTTTTTTGTCAGGCAAAGCGAAACGAGCTGCATGGCGAGTTTTTGAGAACATTTTCTCTGTTGCAGAAGTTAGTGCCGAATCTATACATGGTGAATTTTTTCACTCATCACTATTTGTATATTGTAAGCATTTTCTGCTTTGACCATACCAAGAAAATACTGACAGGTCACCTCAGTTTGGGGTAGGGGTTCCCAATATTCCACCCATATCCTGTCTAGAGGAAAAAATTAACTACCATATTGAAGTAAAAGGTTATGCTTATTTTTTTCAGAACACTACAGCCTTATGGTTTGATATGAGGAATGTATTCATAAAACGAGGCACATAGAAATAATTTGAATGGAAATGGGATGTGGAAACAGAACAAATGGAACTAAAACTACATGAATGAACAGAACATACAAACAAGAGTTTAAGTGAATAAGGGCAGACAATACAAACCCAGTAAGGTCAAGCTAAGCCAGAATCTGTAAATCCCACTCCTGCTTCATTAGGACTAGTACAAAACAGAATTAGCATTTAGAAGATATACAGAAATTGTCATTTTCTTCCATGTCAAAAGAAACCTGCAGAATATAGCCTAGCCATCTTCTGCCAAGTGTGGGGGATATACTGTACATTTATAAATGTAACTCATAGGACATTAGGCAAAGAGATCATATGAAACGAAAACCTACAAGTAGTAAGAGAGTACCAAAACAATATCCAATAATGTTTATGAAATGACAATTACTCAACACAAAACAATGGCTTCTTGTCAGACACAAATTGCATTCTGTTCTATACAATAAGACATAGTGACTAAACACAGACTTTCAGAAACAGGGTGAGATCTCCACAAAAGGGGCATCAATCATTTTCATATCAGAAGACATCAGCATCCATCACTTTAATGTGTGTCGCACTGGGTAAATAATAAAAAAATACTTGACACCACAGTTCAAGATTGTACAAACCTCACCATAGTATAGTTTGGAAAGAGCAATAACATTTTGTTTACATGGTTCTCCGTTATTAGTATCAGGCTCTTGCATGGCCAATCAGCAGCAGCCACCAATATAATTTACATGTTGTTTTACTGGTGAACTGTAAATGCTACCTGCTGCTGGTTGCTATGGGTTACTGCTCCTGGGCAAACTATAAACTTTGCACAGTGCAGAATGATTCTCACAGTGAAAATATTTGCCCTGGGCATGGTTATATTTATGGATAAGTGTGGTGTACTTAATGTGAAAACAGAATTGTGAATTGTTTTTCACACTGCGAATGTCCATAAGAGCATTTTAAATATGGCAGAAAAAAAACAAATTGCCAATTTTATCTATGCGAATACTCTGCGTTTCAGTTACGACATGACTTTTGAGAGAATACTCACAATACAATTTAGCAAATTGTGAATTTAAATAACGATCAACGCTATTTTTTGCACACAACAACCTCGCACAGTGGGCGAACTCATGCAAATACCCGTCTCATTTGTTAAAATTTGTGCGCAAAGTAAATTAGCAAAAATGGGAAAGACTAGCACAACAGTGCAGTATTTTAGTGATCAGGAAAAAACATGGGCAATACAACCATTTGCAAATAAATATGCGCTGTGCGAACTTTTTAAGAAACCCCCAGTGTATTTTATGACATAACTCCCTATGACTATTATACCGATTGTACCACATGGTTCAAATAACCAAGTAGCTTTTTAAAGGAGAATTTAATCCAAAACTTAAAAAACCCCTACCCTACATAGACCCCCCTCCCTCCTCCCCCCAGCATAAGTGTTACCCCAGGCAAATGCCCCTAACGTTTAACTTACCCCTCGGCACAGGCATCAGAGTTCACGGGTGCCATCTTCTTCTCTTTGGAAATCTTTGGAATGAGATCGGCATGTCGATGCATGCACAGTTGGAGCAATTTTCTGTTTCGCGACAACTACGCATGCACCGAAACTCACAGAAATTGCAGAAGCGCTGGTCTCATTACAAAGACGACTGAAGCAGTGAAGATGGCGCCCGTGAACTCCGGTGCCTGTATCTGCACCGAGGGGTAAGTAAATGTTAGGAGCATGTGCCCGTGGTCCATGTAGGGTAGGGTTTTTTTTTTTTTTTGGGGTTGAATTGCCTTTAAGAAAACTTGTTTGTTGAAATCTGCTGTGGAACTAATAAATGAATGTTGTTTGAGCCTACTACAGTTCTAAACTACAGGGTTGATGGATGCATTCAGGTGGCAGTTTAAAAGAGAGGACACAGCATAGCTGAGGTGCAAAATGTGAAAGATTCCTGCAGGAAAGCCTTATGAATGGATCATCTGCAAAATACCATGTACCAATTCCAATGCAAACTGTGGGTACCAAATTTTAAAAATCCCTTTCTAACCCCTCAATTCAAGTCTCAGCAAATGCTCTTAAGCTAGCAATACATCTTTTGGATTTTGACATCTAAAAAAAGTAAGCATCCAAATTGTTTTGTGCCTGTTTTGAAACTGAAAAATCAATGCTTGAAAAAATGGCATAACTCATATTCAATGCAGAGCATTTGCAAGACACTCACTTTGAGAGGTATTATTATGGACAAAGTGATACACATTTTGTTTTGTTTCGCCGATACTGTATTGAAAAATCTATATGAAATATATCATCTTTTTATGTTATATAAGCCTGAAATGCCAGGGACATCAATTTCACAATGAGATTTAGTGATAGCATAAACAAATCTCTTCATCATATATATGCCTCAAATTAGACACAAGATCAATGAAACTTCAGAAGCATTAAAGAGTTCTGATATGACTCTGCTTTGTGCAAAAGTAATAGTGAAAATCAGTTTGTGGAGAGGCTACAACCTGTGCAGAGCCAACAACCAGTCTCTCAATGTAGACAAAACAAAGGAGATGGTTGTTGACTTTAGGAAGACTAGGAGTGACCACCTGCCACTGTACATCGACGGCCCTAATGTGGAGATCGTCAAAAGCACAATATTTCTTGGTGTCCACCTGGCGGAGAACCTCACCTGGTCCCACAACACCAGCTACTTAGCCAAGAAAGCCCAACAGCACCTCTACTTCCTGCGCAAGCTGAGGAAATCCCATCTCCCATTATCCATACTCAAAACCTTCTACAGAGGGACTATCAAGGACATCCTGAGCAGTTGTATCACTGTCTGCGCTGGGAACTGCACTGTCATGGAGCGCTAGACCCTACAGAGGATAGTGAAGACAGCAGAGAAGATCATAGGTGTCTCTCATCCTTCCATCACGGACATATACACCACTCGCTGCATCTGTAAAGCCACCAGCATTGTGGCTGATCCAACACACCCCTCACACTCACTGTTCACACTCCTGCCATCTGGAAAAAGGTACCAAAGCACTAGGGCCCTCACTACCAGACTGTGTAACAGTTTCTTCCCCCAAGCCATGTGGCTCCTGAATATTCTGGACCAGACAGATCTGTCTCACACTCACACTCCATCTGACCTTATTGTATAAATAAATAGCCATTGGATACAATTGTTCTCTATGAGCACATCTGCACTTTATCATGTTCTTTATCATGTTCTTACTACTATCATATCCCAATGATACACCCATAATGTCTGACGTTTAGCATTATTACTTAACATATACATCTGCTGAGTGTGCACTGTCTTGTCCTGTCCCTGCACTATGCTGTCCTGTCTTGCAGTAGTTGCATATTTTTGCACTTCCACTTTTTGTCTGTTGTCCGGTACATCTATGTTGTGTGTAGCACCATGGTCCTAGAGGAACGTTGCTTCGTTTCACTGTGTAATGTACAAACGTATATGGATGAAATGACAAAGTCACTCTTGACTCTAGACTTGACTTGGCTAAGTTTCCACTAATTTACTAACTTTTAACAACAGCTACATATCTACCTATAGCTTTTAAAGGACCAGTAATATCAAAAAATTAAATTGTTTTAAAGTAATAAAAATATAATGCAGTGTTGCCCTGCACTGGTAAAACTGCTGTTTTTGCTTCAGAAACATTACTATTGTTTATATAAATACGCTGCTGTGTAGTAATGGGGGCAGCCATTCAAAGGAGCAAAAGCTCAAGTTACACAGCAGATAACAGATAAGCTTTGTAGAACATAATGTTATCTGTTGTCCATTACTTATCCTGTGCCATTTAGCCTTTTTTCAATTTCTGCCATTGCTACAAAGCAGTTTGTTTATATGAACTATAGTAGTGTTTCTGAAGCAACAGATCAGTTTTACCAGTGCAGGGCACCAGTACATGATATTTTCTTTACTTTAAAACACTTAAATTTTTTGGTGTTACTGGTCCTTTAACAACAATTGTATATCATATACAGGTATGGGATCGGTTATCCGGAAACCCGTTATCCGGAAAGCTCCTAACTGCAGAAAGGCCATCACAAATAGACTCCATTTTATCCAAATAAACCAAATTTTTTAAAAGTATTTCTTTATCTGTAATAATAAAATAGTATGTTGTACTTGATCCAAACTACGATAAAATTAACCCTTATTGGAATCAACACCAGCCTATTGAGTTTATTTTATGTTTACATGATTTTCTACTGGACTCGAGGTATAGAGATGCAAATTATGGAAAGATTCATTATCTGGAAACCCAGGTTTAGAACATTCTTGATAACCGGTTCCATAACTGTGTAAAAAAAAATATATATATATATATATATATATCTCTCTCAAAGTGAGAGAAAGGCCTTGGGTTTGGCCAATCTTTTTTTTCAATCTTAAGCCCTGTGAGTGCGGATATTTCAGAGTTAATGGATATATAGATATAGATATAGATATAGATATAGATATAGATATAGATATAGATATAGATATAGATATAGATATAGATATAGATATAGATATAGATATAGATATAGATATAGATATAGAGAGAGAGAGAGAGATATACTGTATATACACACACAGTATCCACACTCACAGGGCGTAAGGTTGAAAAAAAAAATTGGCCAAACCCAAGGCCTTTCTCTCACTTTGAGAAATATATATTTACACCATTACAGAGCACCATGGTTGGGGAAGTGACAGATTCTGATGCCTTTGTCAATTATGACGATTAAGTTAAAGTTAATGGGCATCCAAATAATGTTGACGCGCAACGGTTTTGATGCAAGCACATTTTCTGATGCACGTCCATAATTTTTTTGACGCCGGCGAATTTTCGTGAATTTATTCTCCGGCAGCGAAACGTGGAGTCTCTGTCAAAAGAAACACAGCATTGCTTTCCTTCTATTGTGTACTCATGGGCTTCTGTATCAGACTTCCTGTTTTCATCTTAAACCTCCAGGGCTAGGGCTTGAGCATGCTCAGTTTGCTCCTCTCCCCCTCCCTCCTCCCATCCTTGCTGTAATCTGAGCCCAGAGCTAGGAGTGAGCAGGGAGAGACTCAGGCAGGAAGTGATGTCACACCAAGATAATTTGGCAGCTGCTATCCTAAGCAAACAGAGAGAGTTTCTAGAGCTGGCTACTCAGGTATGGTAAAGCATCCTGCAGAATAAATACAGTGTTATAGCTTGCACTATTATGGCTAATCTATTGGCTATAAACTGTCTTGGCGCTTTCCTTTTACTTTAAGGGCACTAGGATAGGATTAAACAGTGCGAAACCATTTTCATATGTACAAGGAGGATGCCTACATACCCTAATACATGGGGGAAACAAAGGTCCTTTTATCTTCATTCATGGAAAATTACCCTTTTAGCAAGTAAGCAGGAGAGAGTAGTGATGGGGGAATTCATTTGGCAGGCGCGAATTCGTGGCGAATTTGCGCGATTCGCAGCCGGCGAATAAATTTGCTAAAACACCCGCGAAAATGCGCTGGTGAAAATTTGCCGGCGCCAAAAATGAGATGCCGGCGCTGTTTCGCAAATTCACCCATCACTAGTAGAGAGATTCAAACAATTTTAAACAAAGACAGTAGAGTAATATCAGGGAAATTTTAAATTAGATTGTAGAGGCATAAAATGCAGTGTATGTTCTTTCAGTTTATTAACACAAAAAGTTTATTTAAGAAAGACAAATTATTTTTTTGGATATAGTTAATGTTTTATTATTGCTTTAATCTTGCCATATGCAAACATATATCAGTTCTTTGAGTTGAAACATTTCTTTGCATTTCCAACATCATTGTTATTTCTACTTTACATAGTTAATTCCTTTACAAACAACCTTGCCATGACTTACACAACTGGACTAATTAAGGTTTAAATACATTTTTTTATACTTATACCATCTAGTTGACATGTATTCTAGTTAGGGATGTAGCGAACTGTTCGCCCGCGAACTAGTTCGCGCGAACTTCGACCGTTCGCGTCCGCCGAATGTTCACGAACGTTTGGGAACGTTCGCAGTTTGAGTTCGCGTTCGATCGTTCGACCATTCGACCGCTAAAAATCGAACGATTTCCATTCGTTCGAACGATTGTAAGCATTCGATCCAATGAAAAGCATTCGATCGAATGGCTTCGATCGTTCGATTCGAATGAAAATCCTTCGATCGAACGATTAAAATCCTTCGATCTAACGATTTTAGCGGGTGTTCGAAGTTCGCAAACTGTTCGCGAACGTTCGCATTTTTTGCCGGTGTTCGCGAACAGCGTTCGCGAACACCAAATCGGCAGTTCGCTACATCCCTAATTCTAGTATTGAACTTTCCTAGAAATGGCTTAATTTCTTATACCATTCTACACTGAATGGAAAACGCTTATTTCAGGTACTATAAGTTGTAATGGTTGATTAGAGCTCTACATCGAATGACAGCAGGCTTAACCTCTAATATGTATGCAGTGCTGCCATCCAAAAATGGATATTCCAAAGCACATTCCAGATATACAGTAGTTTTCAGCTGAGACACACACTGGAGAATAGCACAGGCAATGGTTCCCCAAGAGGAACTCATTTGCAGACTGAGATGCAGATGGAGGTAATACACACATTCGCATATTAATTAAAGGGAGTTTATACATGATAATTTAGGATTTTCTCATTTTAAAATGTACCATGGCTGTGAAGCCGTTGATGGTGAATTTTGTCCGGTTAGGGAATTTGCCCCAATGTGTTTACAAATTGTCTTTCATAGATCGAGAATGAAATACTGCCAATGTAGATACAGAATGCTCTGCACATTTCCAGCTTTGAGAGACCTAACACTAATAGGGGCAGATTTATTAAAGGTCGATGTGAATTTTCAAATGAAACTAATTTGAATTCCGGGTTATTTTTTGTGTACTTCTATTGATATGACTACCTTTGTAAAAAAAAAAAAAAAAAAAAAAAAAAAAAAAGAGGAATCCCTTGGTGCTCTAAGACAAATCAATAAATTCAAGAATCAATAAAACATAAAAAAAAGAACTCATGGCCTAGAAATAGTCATTTCTAATGTAGATTTCTTAACAAGCGTTCTATCATAGGGTAGAATGGGGGAATGATTCAGTAAGACATTAAACTCAAGAGTCAGAGATTAAGAAAGGATAAAATGTTATATTAAAGTAAAATCTTGTGATGCCTAAATCACAGTTTGTACTAAGCTTATTATCTTCAGGAGGGTGTTCTATATTACCTAACAGCTACTAGACATGAGTAATAATCTTGACTGGTGGTTATATTTATGGTCCTCTATGGAAAACCTACCAGAAAAATCTAATATACAATATGTAGAACCTGTAAAATGTGCTATTTTTTATAAATGCAATGATTTATAAATTGAATCATGAGTAAACCAGTCTTGCAGTGCAAATGCAACATCGTACATTGTTACTACAGTGATAATTACTGTATGTTACAACTGTTTATATAAACTAGACTACACTTGTATTATATTGTGAAGCAACACTAAAGAGCTTAAAAATACATAAAGGACACAAAAATGCTGTTAAAATAACTCAAAGGTAAGAAAGTGCATGTAGAAACCCTTAAAGGGATGGTTTACCTTTAAATTAACTTTTATTGCTACTTTTTACTCATCTTTCTATTCAGACCTATCCTATTCATATTCCAGTCTCTTATTCAAATCAATGCATGGTTACTAGGGTTATTTGCCCCCTAGCAACCAGATGGCTGAAATTGCAAACTGGAGAGTCGCTGAATAAAAAACAAAATAACTCAAAAACCACAAATAATAAAACATTAAACCCATTTGCAAATTGTCTCGGAATATTACTCTCTACATCATACTAAAAGATAATTTAAAGGTGAACAACCCCTTTAAAGCTCATAATGCTGTGCACAAAAAATGACCCTGTATTATAAATAAAATGTGTGCGACAGTGATGAGTTCTCAGGTCTTGAGTTTGATTTCAACAATTGGTGTATATTCTTCTGGTGTTTGTGTGGATTTCTTTCCAAATACATGTGGTATTGACCATATTGGTATATGTGTGTGGGAAATGGTTGAATTATTAAGTTGGGCTGAAAATCAAGTCCAACCCCTCTAAATGTGCACATATATAAACATACTAATACAGACTTATCTATGCAATCACATATATACAATGTATATTCCAATATCTATAATAACTGTAGTTCTAAGAGCATAATAGCCTTGGATATTATTCTTATTCGACAAACCATTCAATCCCCTTTTTAAGGCATTAATAGAATCGGCAAACACAAGATCACCCAGCAGGACATTCCACAACATCACTGCCCTCACTATAAAGAACCACCTACACTGCATTAAACGAAAGTTCAGTTCTTAACTTTAAGGGTAGGACTTCACGGACGATTTCCGGGCTATCCGTTGCATCCCACAGTCGTGTCGCGTCGGATCAACACTGCAAAACCATCCGACAATGCATTCACTTACCGTATTTACGATTTGCCGCCTGCATTTTTGTGCAGCGCGTCGGATTGCTCCAAAATTGTCCATGGAGTTCCTCCCAAAGTCTAAGGGGGTGGCCTTTGGTGCATTGATCTTTTCTATGGGAAAAAAGATCAGCCACTATCTTGTATATAAAGCCCTCTAATATACTTGTAAAGATTAATCATGCATTGCTTCAGAGAAAACAACCTCAACCTTGACAGTCTACCCTCATAGTTCAAATGATGTTATCATCCCTCTAGTTAATGCCTTTATTTATGCAAGACAGTACTTTATTTGTTTTAGTATCCACTAAATGATGCTGCCTAGCATTACACAGCTTGTTATCCACATAAATCCCCAGGCCCTTCTCAAATTATGATATCCCCAACACCCTACCATTTAGTGTAAAACTCACATTTATTGTTATTTCTGCCAAAGTACATAACCTTGCACTTATCAACATTGAACCTTTTGTCAATTTGCTGCAAATTGACAAAAGGTTCAATGTTGATAAGTGCAAAATATATATATATATATATATATATATATATATATATATATATATATATATATATATATATATATATATATATACATATATATATACATATATATACACATATATATACACATATACACACACACAAATACAGAGCAAGCACAGATGATAAAGCAATATGAAAATATAAATTAGAATACTCGTCACTGTTTTTATTGTAATAAAAAAATAAACTTTTTACCGCTGATTAAATTAAAATGAGAACATTCATTTAATTTTACCACTCAGTACTAACCTGTTCATGCAAACCATATTCTGGTGAATTATTTTATGTGCTCCTTGGATTGCCAGTCTGCTTTTATTTTAATGGAATTTTAATAATTAAATGTAAGCAGGGCTTTTATCAAGTTATCTATTTCAGTGTTGGCAGGAGTCTTTAAAAGGCATAGCAAGTGGTAAATATAAAAGACTTCTGCCTTACTACCCAGAAGAGAACATAAAAGTCTCATTAGCATATGAATGAGGCCAGCTGTTGCAGCTGCTCCACGCTCACTACATTTGTGCTGAAAAGAGTTTTTGTCTCTCGTGTAACTTTCCCCACTGTTTTCCCATATGATGCCGTTATCTCGAAACAAAATGTTTTGCTTATCTGTGGATAATTCTCCTTATGTGAGCACTTGTTGGGCTAACCGAACAACTAAAAATTAAAATTTTTGTCAAATACATTTCACTACAGTAATTGTGAGTCAACTTGACTTGGCAAGTTGATAGTGAAAGGAGAAAAGTTACTATATGATACATGTTGCACAGGTATATTAAAGGGGACCTGTCACCCAAACATAAAAAGCTGTATTGTAAAAGTCCTTTTAAAATTAAACATTTTATTAAACAGTTTTATTAAAACATCTCTACCTGTTATATACTTGTTATATAGCTGTCGATCATATATTGCCTGCCCTTCCTCTATGCCTTGAGGCATTTGCCTCTAGGCATAGAGGCGGGGCAGGCAATTACTTTCACTTTCCATTTTGCAATTTCTAGCTTTCACTGCACTCATCACATCCCCCTCCCTCCTCACCATCTAATGGTGTAGCCAGTGCATGGGTATGGGCATCAGGTGCTCCATTCTGGTGCATAAACAAGATTTTGGCATGATCTAAAGCTTAACCTACTAACAGTGTTCACAAAATGGCTGCTGCCTGTTTCAAGGGATTGTGAATCCCAAGACCAAAAGATTTATATAATTTATATAGTGTGAGTAAAGTTTATTTGTTAGACTAACATCATAAAACAGGATTTAGAATTATTTCTTAGGGTGACAGGTCCCCTTTAATGGTAATATTGTATTTTTATTTAGAGAGCACTAGCCTATTTCTCAGTACAAAACATTTTTTTTTTAAATAATTTTATAAAAGGTCCAGTTCAATGCAGTTTTACTTTTCTGCTATACATATTTGGGTCAATTTGAATTTTACTTCTCCAGTACAGAGGAATAGTCTGTTAAGATCCCAACCATAGCACACAGAGAACAAATTTAGATCTATCATTTTTTAGGGTTTTATTAAAAGACGCTGATTAATCCTTGAAGTTAGCTTCACAACCTCAGATTTTGGTTCTAATTAAGAATTTGGCAATGCTGAATTATCAGAGCAGTTAGCTAGTTGAATAAAGTTAGTTGAATAAATTAAAGGAAAACTATACCCCCAAAATGAATACTTAAGCAACAGATAGTTTATATCAAATGGAATGACATATTAAAGAATCTTACCAAACTGGAATATATATTTACATAAATATTGCCCTTTTACATCTCTTGCCTTGAACCACCATTTCGTGACTCTATCTGTGCTGCCTCAGAGATCACCTGACCAGAAATACTACAACACTAACTGTAACAGGAAGAAGTGAGGAAGCAAAAGGCAGAACTCTGTCTGTTAATTGGCTCATGTGACCTTACATGTGGTTTGTATGTGTGCACAGTGAATCGTACGATCTCAGGGGACGGCCCTTATTTTTTAAAATGGCAATTTTCTATTTATGATTACCCAATGGCACATACTACTAAAAAAGTATATTATTATGATAATGGTTCATTTACATGAACCAGGGTTTTACACATGAGCTGTTTTACTCAGTATCTTTTAATAGAGACCTACATTGTTTGGGGGGTATAGTTTTCCTTTAATGGACCCACAAACCTTTTCTAAAAAAAATATATCAAAATTCTAGCCCTATTAATGATCTCTTCGGACAAAAAAGAGGCAGAAAGTTTTTAATAAAACAGATACTTTGTGCCCAGTTATATTGCCATAATTTACTTTGGAGAAGAATACTTTTCAAAAACTTTGAACATTTTGAATGATAAGAATAGATATTAAAGAGAATACAACCTGGCTTTTTTTAAAAGCCATGATAAAATGTTGAAACACCAATGAGTTTTCCAAAAGACCGAATATTGTAATTTCCATGTCTTTAATTTTGACATGGAGGGTATAAACCCAGAGGACATATTTCACATTACCAATGGGAACACTTAAATGACTGCAAAAGATTCTCACATCTCCTGCAGAGAAGTGCATACTTACTTTACAGTAGAACACGTTGACCTCTTTAATGCAGTCGTCAAGGGCATGTACTGTACCATAGAGAATCCAACAACAGCTTTAAAAATTAAACTATACTTTGAACTACAAAACTGCCATCAACTTTTGTTCCTTCTTTTATACGAGCCAACGGTTAACAGTTCAGGAGGAATATATGCAATAATAATGACTTATTTATTTGTGTGCAACATATTTACCTTATCGTTGTAAACAGTTCATCTTCAAACATAAAACATCACAATTCAGAAAAACTACAGTATTTAAGCGAGACTAAAAAAATCATAGCTTACAAGTGTTTGTCTTTTTCATAGAAGCAATTTTGCATGCCTAGCTACATTTTAAATGCTTTTTTCAATCGAGCAGTTATAATTTTTTTCAGCTGCATGGTGCCATTTTATTGTTGCACTTTGTGAGTGGATTGTAGATGATGGATCTTACATAATAAACATGCTGGCTTTAGAGTAGCATATAAAATTTTCCGATTGAACGGAAATCAGATAGAAAAGAGAGCTCTCAAATTCTTATATCTTGTCTCAATTTAATATATATACTACAGGAAATATTTATAAACCGCTCAAAATAAGTATCATACTGTTTCCTGTTACTTATTGCCGTAATAGGATTTATTTAAATAGTGAAAACATACTTCTTGTCAAATAGTTGGAAAATATTGTTTTCTGTTAACAGTTTTGTGTACGAAATACAAATAGTCTCTGGCAATCGGAACAGACTGTAAAATAATGCAGTGTTTATTATTCACGTATAATAAAATTAATTTTATAATAGCCAAAATATTTGCATTTGCATAATGTTTGAAAAAACAATTCATAGATTAGGAAGGCTGCCAGATATTATTTATACTGTAAGTAGCTACGAATGAATGAAACAAAGACTCACAACAATGTTTCTCACAGTAATCATTTTCCCGGAAGTTACTTCCTAAGTAGGTAAATCCTATTTCCCTCAATCAAAATAAAAATAAATGAAATTGCTGACCATGAACTGCTATTTTCATGAAAGAAAAATTTTTCCAGATGTAATCTATGAGGATAAATTTGGTAAGGCATAAAGGGCAACTAATGCATTGCAAAGAACTAGTATAGAGGTTAATTTGTTGCTGTACAGGTCTGATGTATAGAGTTAAAAAAGCATGTGATGAATTTTCAGATATGGAAATCTGTTTGGGTAGGAAATTTTAAACACGCGAAGGCAATGCCAATTGTTTTGATTCCTATTTCAAAAATTATATAAATCTGGCTCACTAGCCACAGACTACAGCCTATGGATCTACAGAATCAATCAGTTGCTTTAGTTTCATCTGATGATTTTCACAATTCAGTTAAATAAAAGATCTTGCATCAGCAGCTGTTTTTTTTTTCACAAAATGGAAACACTATTTTTGATAAATAACCCTCTTATTAGTGAACATAGTTGTGTATATTTAGGGGTTATTTACTAAACTCTGGTCGGGCTTCTTGGGGCAAAACTCAAATTTATAGAAGTTGTTTTTAAAACTCAGATTTTTTTAAAGCCTGATGCAGCAAAGAGCCCGAATCCAAAAATCCGCCATGTCAGACCTACCAAAGCCAATGGCAGAGGTCCCTATCCTATTTTGATGTTTCTGTGGTCTGTGCTGGAATAAGCCCAAAATCCGACCTTTCCGGGCAAAAATCAGGGAAAAACAAAAAACAGACGATTCAGGTTTTCGCTTGATTTTATCACGTTTTACCCGAACTGATTAAATCAAGATTTTTAAATAAAAAAATAAGGTCAAATTGTGGATTCTAGTTTGATCAGTGTTTTTATTTTACAAAAAATTAGAAAAAAATCTGATTTTGATAAATAATCCCTTAAATGTTCTTGTTCCTGTCTGTTTTATTAATATGTTTTCATGTACAGCGCTGAGTATACAAGTAGCCCTATATAAATCAAAATATTTAACATACATCATCATATTATCTAACTATTTGTATTGTTGATATACAATGACTTTTAATAATACGATATTAGTAAATTCAGGAGCATCTTGGACTGCTTATACCTATAGAATTGTAGGAGAGTAAAGGTTTTTATTACAGACAGTGACCATAATGGTTAATACAGCTAAGAGCTGGTTCCGTTTTGCAGTTGAGAGGAGGAGTGGTTTCCTTTTTGCAAAAAAATTGTTTCCTAGCAGTTTTTCTTATTGGAAAGGAGGTGCCAGGCTTCCCTAATAGAGAAGGAGGATGGTACTTAGAGTCTGCAGTTGTCATGTCTGAATGCTGGTGACTGGTAGAACCCTATATGTTGTGTAACCCAGATAACACTCATTAATATCAGAAGCCATAGTAAGCGAAGGAAGATTTAATGATCAGAATAAAAGTAAAAAAATGAATAGTAGTGTGAACTGAAAAAAAACAGAGTCCAGATACAGGCCTGAGTTGAGACAGAAGACAGAGCGGAGTCCAGTAACGGGATGAGAAGGTCAGAGCTGGCAGAAGGTACGAAAAGGCAGACCGAGGTCAGTGGCAGGCAGCAATTAAGCAAGGTCGAGTAACAGGCGGAGGTCAAACCAGAGAAATCCACAGCAGCAGGAATGGGGGAACCAGGTGGAAACAGGAGGACAGGAGCAAGGGAATCAGGCAGGGGACACAGGAAACAGGACTTCAGAGGCTAGATCGGGCTCAGGAGCTAAGGTGATCAAGCATGGTGTGCTGCAAGTAGCCAGCTTATAAAGGTCCTAAATTATTTAATCATCAGCAGATCACCAGTTAACCAGGTAGGTGAAGGCAGATGTTCAGGGAGCGATATCTGATACCTAGTAGTACTCAGTGGCTCAGAAGGAAAGTACATTGTTTAACAACTGAGAAAGCCAGGGTTCAAATCCCTGGGAATCCTTACAGCAGTGGAAGTAGGCCTCAGTGGGAAAAGCTAGTATGAGGTTAGACTTTGTTTAGAAATTGTATTTACAAAAATATATGTCTCTAGTCCTACACAAGGATTATAAGTAAACTCAGATATAAAAGATTATTGTAAGTCAACATGATTGCAGTTATTCCGAATCATCCATGCAAGCCAACCTTCAAAAACTTTTAATCTGCTATTCCAGAGGACAGAACAACCTGTACTTTATGGGGTTTTTTTTTTAAATTGAGGGAGGGGGAAAATGTTGCTTTCCTGGCTCCTCAAGGACAATGGAAAATTGGCTTTGGATTAAAGCACTACAAACTGTTGTTATTTATGACACAATAAAAGCTACAATAAATCAAGGCCTGTCTGTACATAAACTACCTGGGGTTTGTCAGGTATTGTATTATGTACAGTATGACTACCAGTCATTTTTTTATATTTGGGCCATTAGTACCAACCCAGCAATTTATGTTTATGTTTCCAGGATTAGCATGTCTAGCAAAACCCAACTTCTGATTTATCAATGTGTATGACATAGCATATACATCAAGGCATACCCTTTTGAACAAATTCTGTGTTAAAAACAGGTGCCACAGGGGTGATTATTCTTAAACTTCAACTCTCAGCCACAACCCTCACCAATGTAGTTTTCCCTGCTAAGGCAATGAAGAAATCCTATCTTGGAAAGCAGTAAGGGACACACAAAGAAAAAACATACCTGCAGTCTATGGTTAAGTAAATTCAGCCAAGTTAATTGTTTTTTTCAATCGCAGAAGAAAGGAAATGTTGCTATAGTTATTTGATTATTTATAGTGCATGTGGAATAAAGATTAAATACCAGCACTGTTACATAAATCACATAAATATTATGACATAGGCACATTTGATGTCCAACACATTCCAACAGCAGTAAACTGTATGCACAAATATAACATAATTGCAGGTATTCAATTGCAATATTTACTAAAAATGATAAAATGCTCAGAGAATGTGCCAAACGAAGGGGCCAATTCACTAAGGGTCGAATATCGAGGGTTAATTAACCCTCAATATTAGACTAGGAATTAAAATCCTTCGACTTCGAATATCGAAGTCGAAGGATTTAGCGCAGATAGTTCGATCGAACGATTCGAAGGATTTTAGTCCAACGATCGAAGGATTATCCTTCGATCAAAAAAAGTTAGGCAAGCCTATGGGGACCTTCCCCATAGGCTAACATTAACTTCGGTAGCTTTTAGATGGCGAACTAGGGGGTCGAAGTTTTTTTTAAAGAGACAGTACTTCGACTATTGAATGGTTGAATATTCGAACGATTTTTACTACGAATCCTTCGATTCGAAGTCGTAGTCGAAGGTCGAAGTAGCCCATTCGATGGTCGAAGTAGCCCAAAAAAACCTTCGAATCCTTCACTCAAAGTTAGTGAATCGGCCCCCATGTGTTTCCAAACAATTTATCATTGGCTATAGTGAAGTAAATTTAGCAAACTAGAATGCAAAGTGCAATTATGAAGTTTATTTTCATTAAGCTAATGTAGCTGTCACGTTTGGTATCCCAAAAGAGGCAACAAGGTTACGGTCACAGTTCACGCTTCAGCCTATAACAGCCGCTTCACTTCAAGAGGAGCCTTCCTATACTCGGATGCATCCAGGTCTTAAAGTGTAAGAACCAAGGCAAGAGTTGGCCAGAAAAGGGAACCATACAATGTGACAGGAGGGCCAGGGTTAGAGCTTAGCATAGTAGTATGCCAGGGTCAAAAAATCAGTCAGTGCAGTACAGAGTCAAGATCCGGAAGAATAGTCAGTAACAGGCAGTGATACAGGAGTGGTCAAGGACACACATGGGTCATAGAACAGAAAAACCAGACTAGAAGAGCACCCAGGAACTATGTACTATAGACCTACGTTGGGCAATGGGAAGTGGCACCTTTAATTATTTGAATTTACACAAAAAGCGTGATGATGTCACATGCACAAGAAAGAAAAGATGGGCGCTTCAAACTGAATAAACACATGCCCGGAAGAAGATGATCCAACTAGGAAGATGGCTGTCTGCATCTCTGTTGCCTCGGAGGTAACCTCACAAGGATCTTTTTTTTTTTACTTCAACACAACTACTGTATATATAAGGAATCTGTGAGTGTTTTTTCTCTTATCTGTGTAACATTATTACGACCCAGCAGTTCTTTCATACTTCATGCCAAAGGTTCTATATATTTAATCCGGATCAGTAGCAGTGTCTCACAAGATTCTGCGTAGAATCCATTACATTTGCTGTACTGCTTAGGAAAATTGTGCTTTGCCGAGTCAAAACAAAACCATAAAACTTTAAAAACATATGAAATCTAATATCCTACAGGCAAATTGCTACAGTTTTAAAGCTCATACTAAAAAACTAAAAATTTAATTATGAATCAAGGGGATAATTCCATTCTCCTTTTGATTAAATGACTAAATCTGTAAACTTGATTTACCAGGTAAATGAAAGATACAGTATATACAGTATTTGTTCCTTGATCACAATATTTAGGTACAGTAGGTGTTACCATTAACAAATTTCAGCAGGTATGCCCCCCCAAAGATCTAAAACAATGCTACTCTTATATTTTTTTTTTTTTTAACATTTATTTATAATTTTATTATTAATAAAAATGCAGTACAATAAACATGAATATTCATAGGAATCCATAACAGGATGATTGAGTTAAACAAATGATAATTAACAAAAAAAAAAAAAAAAATATAAACATAACAAAAACTTGATTAAATGAGAATATATTAATGAGTTTCACTTGCTTGAAGTAGACTTATGTCCTTATAATGTAGAGTCCTGTGTTGGATTGGAACTATTAAAAATGGCTTGTATTTTAGATCTTTCTGTGTCATTTAGATTATATAGAAATGTTTTCCATTTAGATGTGAATTTGGAACTTTTTTTAGAATTATAAATTTTGAAGGAAATTGCTTCCATAATGCATAGATCTTGTAGTTCAGTTAAAGTTTCTTTTAATGTTGGAGGGAGAGGTAAAATCCAATTTCTTAGTAATACTCTTCGAGCAGCAGCCAATAATAGTTTTAAAAATTTTTCTTTATGAGGATCAATTTGAAGAGCCGAAAAATTTGGAGAAGTATCCATTTTTAATGCTGCTGGTAAAATAGTTAGTTGTTGGTTTAGGTTAATTTGTAGTTTGGTTGCAGAGTTGAAATAACCCTCAATTTCTTTCCAAAATGATTTAATCAATGGACATTCGAAAATATTGTGAACAAAGCTTGGTTTAGGAATAGAACATTTAGGGCAACTTGTAAGTAGATTCTTGTTTTTAGAGTTATAATTAAATCCTTTATAGGCTAGATGGATTAGTCGATAGTTTTGGTCTCTCCAGATTTCTGATGATATTAAATTATCAAAGTCTTTAATGGAGGATACTAAGATCTCAGGAGATATATCCTTACTTAAATATGTTGACCATTTTAGTGCTGTATCTTTCATTGGATGAGGGTTAAGAATAGGATTTGACCAAAGATAATTCTGCGTAAGTCTTATATTATTTACCACCTGAGATGATATAAATCTATCAAATTCAGTTGTGAGATCAGTCCTCAATAGTGTGATATCCAGATTAGGATAGTGCCTCTTGACCCAATGACAAACTTGGTAGAAATAAATCCTGTCTTTATTAGGGATTTGGTATTTCATTGAAAAGTCTTTCCATGTGAATAAAGTTCCAGTCGTCGGATTTAATAAGTCTTGCAGATAATTTATACCTTTTTCTTTCCAGGTGGTCGAAAATGGTGGATGGAATGAGCTTGGCAAACTCTTAATATTTTGAAGAGGTAAGTAAGAGGTTATTTGATAATTAGTTTTATAAAGCTTGTGCAGAGTCTTCCAGACCGTGAATGAGTCTCTGTATATTGGATTAAGTTTGATTTCTGGTGATTGATGCTTCCATGGTAGGTGTATTAAATATAATATATTTTCCTGAGAATCTGTTTTTAGTTCTAGATTCGGATTTGTATATTTATTAGACTCTGAGAACCATTCAATAATGTATCGAGTCAAAGCTGAAAGATTAAAGGTTCTATAATCTGGAACATTAAGACTACCATTAATTTTAGAGTTTCTCAATTTCTTTAATGCGATTTTTGGAGATTTTCCATTCCATATGAATTTAGTCAGTGAAGAATCAAGAAGATTTATGTCGGAATGTTTTAGAAGTAACGGCAAATTGATCATTGGATAGATAAGTTTAGGAAAAGCTAGCATCTTGTAAAAGGCTATCCTACCCTTCAGGTTTAAAGGAACATTTTTCCATTTGTCACAGAAAGTTATAATTCTTTTTATTAAAGGAGGGTAATTCAATGAATATAATCTGTGTAGATCTGCAGGTAGATTTATTCCAAGATGTTTTATAGAAGATCTTGATCTTTCTATCCCAAGGTTGTGAAGTAAATTAACAGATGTATGACCATAGATATCCATGTATTCAGTTTTTTGTATATTAATTGAGTAGCCAGAAATTGAACCATAATGTTTCAGACAATCAAAAATATTCTGAAGATTATCATTTGGATTTGTTACTATCAGGAGTAAATCGTCAGCAAAGGCAGTTAATTTGGTAGCAATGTTGTTTATAACCATTCCAGGCAAACTTTTCGAATCTTTCAGGTATCTAATTAAGGGTTCCAATGACAGATTAAATAGTAATGGAGAAAGAGGGCAACCCTGTCTTGTTCCTTTGCTCATTTTGATTGGTCGGGACATTTCTCCAGCTGCTATGACTTGTGTTTTTGGAGAAGAATAAATCAATTTTATAAAGTCAATGAAGGAGCCCATAAATCCAAAAGCCTTAAGTGAGTCAAATAGATGATCCCAATGTATTTTGTCAAAAGCTTTCTCGGCGTCAATTCCGACTAATGAAGCTGGAACCTTATTTGATTTGGCTGAATAGATGACTTTGATAAGAGTTCTTATATTCTTAGTACCAGATCTTCCTTTAATAAAGCCTGCTTGTTCAGGTGAGATTATCTTCGGAATTATTGTAGATAGCCTATTAGCTAATATCTTAGTTAGGATTTTGAAATCTTGATTAATTAATGCTATTGGCCTGTACGAACTGACAAGGGTGGGGTCTTTTCCTTGCTTGTATATTACCTTAGTTAGAGAGTTTAGACTAGAAGGCAATTTGTTTTTATTTTGAATGATGTGGTTAAATAATTGAGTCATAAAAGGAGAAATTTCGTTTGACAGGTTTTTATAAAAGGGTCCTGTGAGACCATCAGGTCCTCCCGCCTTGAATTGCTTTAGTGAAGAGATTACAGATTTGACCTCTTCTTCGTATATAGGAGAATTCAGGTAATTTAAGTCTGCTTCTGATAATTGTGGAAAATCTATGTTGCTGAAAAAAAGTTTTCTCTGTTTTTTATCAGAGTCAGTGTGGGAGTAAAGTTCTTCATAGTATCTTCTAAACTGTTCCACTATCTCCGATCCTATTCATTTGGTTATGATTTGTCCAGGTTTTAGTTAAGTTTGTCAGAAGTTTATTAGATTTATTACCAAATTTAAAGAGTCTGGCTTTATAATAATCTTGGTTTATTTTTTCTCTTATGTTTAGCCAAGTTTTCATTTCTTTCAAGGATTCTTCGAATTTAATACGGTTTTCCTTGGTCAGATTTGATTTGAATAAAGTATATGCTTCACTCTGAAGTTTGCTTAATTCCAAAATTTTTGTATTTAGTTTCTTTGTAAAACTTCTTTTAAATGCTGTTATCTCCCCTCTTATATAGGCTTTCCACGTGTCCCACTGAAGTGTGGGGTTGTCATCATGAATAGCATTATTTAGAATAAATGTTTTCCATTTTTCTTTCAGAAATAAATTAAAATCTGGCCTGGACGCCAAAAAGGAAGGAAATCTCCATGGGATGAAGGATTTGGGAGGACCAAAAGATTTAATGGAAATATCAATTGGAGTATGGTCGGATAAGGAGAAAGTTCCAATTTTTGCAGTTGTAACTTGACTAATTAGGTTAACGGAAATAAATATGTAATCTATTCGTGTTCCCGTACCATGGGAATGGGAATAAAAAGTGAAATCTTTTTCTGAAGGATGTAGGGTTCTCCAAATGTCAATGAGGTTGGTTTGATGAAGTAGGTCCACCAAATATTTTGATTTAATGTTAGTATATTTTTGATCAGGGTTACATTTGTCCAACGCCCAGATGTGGGATTCATTGAAATCACCACCCACTACTAAATTATTTAAATTTAAAGAACAAATTCTTTGAACTAGATCTTGGTAAAATCCAAGTTTGTGGTCATTAGGAGCATATATAGAACAAAAAGACCAAGGTCTATCATGAATCAAAATCTCTAAATGGACAAATCTACCAAAATTATCTTTAGAGGTATTAATCTTTTGATATCGTAAATTTTTGTTGATGAGAATACAAACACCTCCTTTTTTGTTAACTGCTGCAGAATAAATATTTTCTCCAACCCATGAGGTGCAGAGTTTTTTATTTTCCTCTTCTGTCAAATGAGTTTCTTGTAAAAGTGCAATATCTACTTTGTTTTTCCCTAATTCTTGAAGAATCCTTTTTCTTTTTATTGGAGAGTTTAAACCATTTATGTTCCAAGAGTATATATTAAGATTCGACATTCTTGAAGAGAAATTGATATGAAATTTGGGTAGTAAACCATTGGAAATCAAGACATAGATAAATTATATAAGCAAGTGAGGAGATCATATTTAGCAAATAAAACAAAAAAATAAAATTAGTTATATATAACATGTGAAATATTGCAACCACAAAATTTAATACACAATATAACAGTTTATAATACTTAGGCTATTAACTTCGCTTTTTTCCTAAAGTATCCTAGAAACTAAATAAATTCTCTTAAGAATTCAACCATTGCAGTCCCCCTCCTGTCTCCCTTTAAAGAGATTTGGGTTTTGATAAGTAAGGCCAAATGCCCGTATATTGATTCGGTCGTCTTATTAAGTAACCATATCTGAATTTTCAGATGAATTGCTTCTTGTAATGTGGGGAGATCTTGATCTTTGGCGTTCGCTTTTGGAGTTGCTGTCCCTCTTTTTGAAAGGACTGACCTTTCTACGTATATTTGAAGGACATTCTTGGGTTTGGATAACCATAGAAGCAGTTTTCGAAGTAGATGGTTGAGTAGCAGTGTTTCTTGAGCTATTTGTGAATTGATCCTTAGATTTGGTAGAAAGAGGCTCCAATTTGGCTACAAACTGTTCTGCAGCTTTGAAGTCATCAAAAGTATGCGTTCCTGTAGGTAGGAAAATTTTTAGGATTGCTGGATATAGCATGGCAAATTTAATTTCAGATCTAAACAAGATTTGGCACGTGTTTGAAAAGTTCTGTCTTTTTTTGGACAGAGTAGCCGAAAAGTCTTGAAAGATTAGGATCTTTTTATTTTCCATAAGTAAGGTTTTAGACTTTTTATATGCTTGTAGAATTTTGTATTTATCAGCATAGTCCAGAAACTTAACAATGACCGTTCTAGGTTTTTGAAAATTGTTGTCAGAAAATGGACCAATTCTGTGTGCTCTCTCAATTTTTACTGAAGGAATGTCATTTTGTATACCAAGCGCTGAAGGGAGCCATTGAGATATTAATTGAGCAAGAGACTCCTGCTTGTGGGTTTCAGGTATTCCTATAAAGCGTAAATTATTCCTCCTAGATCTGTTTTCTAGGTCTTCTGCTTTTGTTTCTAGTTCAGCAACTCTTTTTTGCAGAAGGAAAATCTTAGTATTAACTGTGGAAGAATTGTCCTCAATGGAGGAGATTCTCTCTTCAATTTCTGTTATTTGGGCATTGTGTGAGGAGAGTTGTTCAGACAGTTTGTTTATGTCAGCTTGTAGTTTAACTGAAACCTTTTCCAGCGACTTTTCAATAGTAGGGTTAATTAAACTGGCCACTTCTGAGGCAATTTGTTTATAATTGAAGTCGCTTAGTGATACATTTTGCAACATTGTGTGAGGTGAGGAGGAGGGTACTTGCTCTGAATTTTGAGCTCCGGTCGCCATATTTGCAGCTGCGTGAGGAGCGTCCTGTTTCCCCTTGACCGAATTGTGGTTAGCGGTTTTTGCCTGCTTTAACTTTTTAGGTGAGTCTTTAGCCATCTGCAATGTTATTTATGCGGGTTTCGCCGCTTTCAGAAGGCATGCGCTGATGCTGTGCGGGAGAGAAACGGAGGGCTGCAATGTGCGTCTATTTACTCAGGCGCCATACCGGAAGTCTTTTCCTACTCTTATATTAAAGGGACAATCCATCAAAATTTGAGTTAAGTTAAGGCTTTTTCTCACAATTCGAGAAAAAAATGTAGTGAACATGAATCTAATTGAGAATATTCTTCAGAACCTTGAATAGTTGAGATTTATTCAAGAAAAATAATCACCAAACAACTTCATTTTATTTTTTTAGTTTATTAAAACATTCAAGATTTTCAGCCTCCTTGAAAATTAACAAAACAAAGTGATTCTTGCTTTTGTGCAACCTTTATTATGTCTTTTATTATCATGATCTTTAGCCTGGCCTCAAAAATTGATAGATCATCCTCCCAAAAGAATACAACATTCAGAAAACCACACATTATTACCATTTGCTCACCCTAATGTGGGGGAAAATGTTAGATGTGCAATGTGAAGTCTTATATAATTCTTAGAAGGTTATGTAATAAAAGGCACTTAGTAATTCATAGCAACCAATCAGCAGATAGCATTTACTTGTCAGCTTTTTAAAAGCAAACATCTTATTGGTTGCTATGGGTTACTGCTCTTGGGCAAACTTAATGCCTTTTATTTCTTATAGGGGTATGTCTATAGTAAATTATCTCCAATGTTATTCATTATTTTTCCAAATCTGAGCTCATTTACTTTTATGACACAAAAGGTTATCCTGGTAGATAGACATCAATCAAGTGAAACAAAACCAACATGCCATCTAATGTCGGAGCAACAATGTAAAAAGGCAAAGCAATTAGACCATTTCTGTTGGCTAATCTTTAGATTCTCAACTGATCACCCAGCTACTGCTAGGGCCATGCAAAGGCAGACAGCTATGGGAACCTCTGCTCTAAGGAGAGAAAAATTAGGAGAGAATTTGCAAACTGCAGCAAAGTTTTACCCATACAGTATATATTGTGAGAAGCAACATGTGTGATATTAGCCTATATACGTTTAAAGGAAAAGGAAAGTTAAACTAAAGAAGTAGCTAAAAATGTTATACATTATATTTTGGGCTTCTGTACCAGCCCAAGGCAACCAAAGCCCTTTAGCAGGGAAGATCTGGGTCTCCAAAGATACCCCAGTAGCTCCCCATCTTCTTTTCTGCAGATTTACTGCACATGCTCTGTGCTGCTGTCAGTTACTGAGTTTAGGTATCAATTCAAAATATACAGTACACAGACTATAAATGTCACAGTATAAGGCTGACTAGTAATTAATATGGATAATTATTACATGGCAGGACAGAAACCCGTGCAACTAGCATCAGAATTTAATAATCAGCCCTGTAGCATCAGCTTATATTACGGACAAACCTCATTTTCTGCTTGATAATTTGCGACGACCCCTAAGCTTAGCTTCTCAACAGCTGCTCAGAGCCCACTGAGTATGTGAGTGTCACAGACACTTTCCAAGATGGTGACCCCTGTGACAAGTTTGAAGTCCTGGATAATTGCTGCTATTAAGAAGCTGAAAATTTAGGCTGGTGCAATGAGTTAAGTATATAAAACATGGCATTTTTAGCGCTAATCAATTTTTTCGCCAGCTATGGATTTGCAGCAAAATTCGCCATTTTCCATCTGCATATTTTTTTCTCGAAACTGCAGCAAAATTTGGCCCCGGAAAAAGTCGCCAAGACGAAAATGTTGCATTTGGGGGAAAAAGTTGCAGAGACAAAAAAAAAGTTGCCACAAGAAAAAGCGCCCATTAACTTGAATGCATTTGGAGTGAGAAAAATTGTCAAGTGCGTAAAAAATGGTCAAGCATAGAAAAAAATTGGCGCCCATTGACTTAAATGCATTTCGCTAATTTTTCAGGTTTGCTCATCGCTACTCAGAATAATGATGAATTAGAGAGAGTAAAAAAAAAAAAGTCTGAGGTTGAAAAAGGTCACGTTTATCAAGACTAGTTTATTCAAAAGAAGACTAAAGAAACCCAAGAAGCATTGCTTTTTACATCCAAGTTTATTTTACTCCCAGGTCCTTCTCCATCAAATATGTCTATATTAATCCAATTTAGGGTAGAAGTGGCTTGCATCAGGCCCGGACTGGCAATCTGTGGGTTCTGGCAAATGCCAGAGGGGCTGCTGTAAATTGCCATATAAAGTCACACCTTAGTGAGCAGGTGGGGGGCTGTTTGGGTCTGTTTGTGGGCTGTTTGGGCCTCTGTGTATGGCATATTTTGATTCTCAGTTCAGATATGGCTTGCATAACCTTAAATGTATCAACATTGAATCTCATTAAATCTCACCTGCCACTTAGCCTCCCAGTTTGTCCAAATCTCCTTGAATGGTTGTCATATCCGGAATAAAATTAATTGGCCTACATAGGCAGCAAACACAGATACATTGCTAACAATGTCCTCCCCTAGTCATGAATAGTGATGAGCAAAACTATTGAGTGAAAAATTTGCTAAACGAGTCTTTGGTAAGTTGAGATGGAGACCAGCGAAGTGGCGCATGCGCAGTTGGAGCAATTTACCGGTATGTGACAACTGCGCATGTGCCGAGATGGACGGAAATTGCTGAAGTGCCAGAAGAAGACACAAAGACCCGGAAGATGGCTGCGGTGAACTGCGATCCCTGAATCTGCACTGAGGGGTAAGTAAAAAATTAGAGGCATTTCCCCAGGGGGCAGTTAGGCTGGGGATGGAGGAGGGAGGTGGTAGGCATTTTTTTGGTAAAGGGTTTGTTTCTCCTTTATCGGATGACCTTTTAGGTATGAAAAGTTTCAGTTGAGTTCATCTCAACTGAGATTAGAAGAAAGGAGGTTCCATCTTAATTACAGTGAGAACTGTGAAGTTATGGAATTTTCTCCCTGAAGTGGATGTATTACCAGATACATTAAATAGCTTTTTGGCAAATGAGAAAATGGTTTTTGAAATAAGCTTTTAGCACAAAGTTGATCCATGCACTGGTCCTATTCCCATCTTGTCAGGAAGAATTTTTTGCAGTTTTGAGGCACATTAGAGAGTCTTCAGGTGGGGTTTTCGTATTCTTGGCTGTTACGCAGGTTTTATTTAGACCAAAATGTTGAACTTGATGGACACATTTTTTTTCAATTATTTTCATGATATTTTGTACAGTTTTCTAGATTAATAAGGATCTCTGTAAAGCTAAAGTTAAACCCTTTTAGATTTATAAAACGTTTCAGTAAAGTGAAACCCTTGTTTGTCTAATAAAGGTTTCCGAAAGCAATATCTTATTAGGCTCATACAGGTATTCATCAAGCAAAAAATGTGGTTAGCTGAGAAAAGCAGTGGCTCATGTATGAAATCTGCTGCCATCCACACTCATATCCAGGCCTCATGTGAATCCAAGTCATCTAATGACGTAAAAAGAATCTCCTGCAAAATATAGTATTATGGGTTATTTTTTTTAAAGTTTTGAAATATGTAATTGTAATATTGTTCTGTTCCTAAGTATAGTTGATGAGTAGGAAGAGGCATGTTCAATACTATGAAATATTTTTTTCATTTGCAGCAAAAAACAAATGTTAAAGAATGTGAATGTGGAGCTGAAAACAGCATGCCAAGGTCAAAAGAAAAATAGCATTTGCTAAGACTACAAGGTTTTTATTTGACAAGTGCTTACCTGACAACATGCACTTTGCTCGACAGATAGCCTATAATACCTAGATGGTCCCATTTATGCTGCGCTGTCTGTATGTTGGTAGAATACACAATCATTCCCACGATAAACTGAATTTTTGAAATAGCTGGTGGCACTGCCACAGCTTTAACAATCTTTATCTAAAATATAAATCATAAATATATATAAAATATAAATCATAAATATATTTGTCATAAAATAATAATATACAATGTATAAATTTTCCGTGGTCACAACATTTTGGCACTTTTAGCACTAGCCCAGCTCTTAGCCAGGGCTATTTAAGCAGGTGCCATAGATTTCACATTGTTCAACATTAAGGGGCAGATGTATCAAGGGTCGAATTTCGAAAACTTCGAAATTTGAATACAAAAAGACCAACCGAAATTGAAATCGATTTTTTTTTTGGCCGAATAGGTCCATTTTCCCAAAATTGATTTTCCAAAGTCTACCAATTGACTCCAAATAGGTTTTAGGACGTCCCCCATAGGATAAAAAAAGCAATTCGCAGGTTTTAGATGGTGAATGGTCGAAGTCAAAGAGACAGTACATGATAAATTTCGAAATTCCCATTTTTTTCAAATTTGAATAGAATTTGGACTATTCCCTAGTCAAAGTACACAAAAATTAGCTTGAAATTCGATTTCTTTTAAATTCGAATTTTCACTTCGACCTTTGATAAATCTGTCCCTAAAAGGCTTAATATAGTAGGTCAAAATGGTAAATAGTGGTATACCTCTGTGCATTCTAAGTAAATTAATTTCCTGTATTTGGTTGCACGTTTCTTGTATATACTGTACTTGCAGTTTTATGATTGGATTCTGTAAATGCCGGCCTCTTTCCTGGGTCACTGTTTACAATATTTCATAAAGTATTCACTAAAAATATTGTGCTTTTGTTCTCCTTTGAGGAATGTGCACTGACCTTTGGCATGTGCATTGTTTAATAATATGTACTGTAAATGCAGTTGCATAACTAACAAGTTACTGGGCCCCACAGCAAATTAATTTTAGGGCCCCCAACATATCCAGAGATTGTCCTGTTTTACCAATATTTATTGACATTGTATATGAACTAGAGCCTCATGGGGCCCCTATACCTCCTGGGCTCCCTGCAGTCGCAGGGTCTGCTTCTTCTATAGTTACGCCCCTGTGTAAAAGCTTACACAGTCTTGTTCGATCTTACCCAACCCTTTTGTCAGTAGAGATAAAGTTTTTCTTGTAATCTCATAGTAGTCCCTGGATACCCTGGTCTTATTTTACCTATAATATATAGGTAATATATAAATGTATTTTACACATTTTGCTCTCAAATATAAGCCTAGTTGCAGGGAATATGAAACAATAATACTACCAGCAGATTTAAATGTTCTAGTTGTCATTTAAATAATAAATAACAATTATTCACTACTTACTACTACTTTCTTTGGAGCTGTAGTAGGTAAATTGGTTAATACATACAGGCCATAGAGATTCATGTAAAAGCAGATAGAAACTTTTTTTTTTTTAAATGTCATAAGAATATGAAGACAGACAGATATCAAAATGATTTCTCACTATCCTAAGGGTGGTTCTTACATTTGAAAAACCTAAAAAGGGAATCAAAGATCTTCTGAGAACAAAAACAATTTGAGACAGGAAGAAATATTGTACTGAGAATTGGGAAATAGCAGAAAACATATAGAAATAGATGAACCAAAAAATGGATTATAAATATATATATTTTCTCCAGATCCTGAGACAGTAATCTGAAGCAAAACATACGTTTCCAATGTTGACAAATACTGAACTAATGATACTGGTGAAAAATTAGGCACTTTGGCCGGGTCCTTTTAGTAGACATGGTATATGCATTAAATAATTCTTTATTAGTCAGATGTTGCAGACATGTAGTAATATATTTATGTTCAAAGGCAGTAAGAACCTGGATCTCGCACAGCCTTGTCCAAATTAATTCAGTGATGTCTGGTGCACATTGGTAGAGGTCCCGCAACCTCAAATCCAATATCTAGAAAAAAATATTCAAAGGCACACAGAACTGCTGAAGCAAGGAACACCTTTCACGTTTAATGTGGAAGTGCAGTTCAACGTTTCAGGGTCACGCCCCTTTGTCAAGCATACGGATGATTAGTGCAATACAGAATATAAAATGGTGCAGTTACAATGATTGGTTCATAATAACAAGGTTCAATTAAAGTCCAATAACGTAGAAGTCCAGTGAAGTGAGAGGCCTTCAATCATGTGATGAACAAATAACAATAGTCCAGTGTTACCGAGTATCGAAAAACTGGAAAGAGAGACCTTCAATACCTGTCCCTGTCATAAATTGAGGAAACATTTTTCATCTGTAAAAAAGGAAACAATATATTTAATTAGAAAAAACAAGACCAGTTGTACTCCTCATTCAAACCCTTCGACTGTCTGGACTGCAAACGCCATATCCAGCAACATCTCTGGTGTAAAAGAATTTTTAAATCCTGCCTCTGTTTTGTTATCACCTTTTCAAGTATCTGCCAACGCAATTGTGCCACCCATGGCCATGAGCAAAAAAATGTCTTGCCAATAGCATTTCCTTTTTCTCATTTTTCTCTTTGGCACATTCCCTTTTAAGTTTGCCAAAAGGTATTGACTGAGAGGATACTGTCTTGTAGTTTCTTATCATTGATTTATGCTCATTGAGGCATATTTTATTGGGTCACGTGGTTTGGCCTATATATGCCATGCCACATGGGTATTTAATGCAATATATTACATTAAAAGTGTCACATGTAAAGAGACCTTTTATCTTATGCTTGGAGCACAATGTATCACCCCATCCACTGGGATGATGCCACTGCAAAGACCACAATTTCTGAAGGTACCATTACATGTTTGCACAATCTTTGTTATTTGAAACAGAATCTATAAAGATTATGCAAACATTTACTGAAAAGGGTTATAACATAGAGAATTTAATAGCTGCCAAGGTCAGAATAATCCCTAGAAATGAGATAAGGTAACACCAGTTACGAGGCATCACAAATTCCTTTTATTTCCTTTTGACTCAAATGCTAAACTATGTAGGAAGGTAATTTTAAAGTATTGGAGGATTTTGAAGGCTGACCCTAAATTTGGACATTTGTTTCAGTTACCACCGCTCTTCTCCTACAGGAGAGGGAGAAATACAGGTGATTTAATTAAACCTAAACCAGCGCTTAAAAGAGACGACCACTCTACCACTCGCTAAAAGTTAATGGTACCTTCCCTTGCAGAAATTGTGGTCATTGCAGTTCATCCATCTTTGGGCTCCAAGCATAAGATATAAGGTTTCTTTACATGTGACACTTTGAATGCAATATATTTCATTAAATGCCCATGCTGCATGGCATATATAGGCCAAACCACGAGACCCATTAAAATGCACCTCAATGAGCATAAATCAACGATAAGAAACTACAAAACAGTGTCCTCTCAGTCAATACCTGTTGGCAAACTTAAAAGGGAATGTGCCAAAGAGAAAAAGGATAAAAAAGAAATGCTATTGGCAAGACATTTTTTTGCCCATGGCCATCAGGTGACACAATTGCGTTGGCAGATACTTGAAAAGGTGATAATAAAACAGGGGCAGGATTTAACAAGTAACAATGTTACTGGATATGGCGTTTGCAGTCTAGACAGTCAAAGGGATTGAATGAGGAGTACAACTGGTCTTGTTTTTTCTAATTAAATATAGTGTTTACTTTTTTACAGATGAAAAATGTTTCCTCAATTTATGACAGGGACAGGTATTGAAGGTCTCTCTTTCCAGTTTTTCGATACTCGGTAACACTGGACTATTGTTATTTGTTCATCGCATGATTGAAGGACTCTCACTTCACTGGACTTCTACGTTATTGGACTTTAATTGAACCTTGTTATTATGAACCAATCATTGTAACTGCACCATTTTATATTCTGTATTGCACTAATCATCCGTATGCTTGACAAAGGGGCGTGACCCTGAAACGTTGCACTGCACTTCCACATTAAAAGTGAAAGGTGTTCCTTGCTTCAGCAGTTCTGTGTGCCTTTAAATATTTTTTTCTAGATATGGTCAAAGGCAGCAATTAGTTACCATTTGTCAAACTTTAGGGAAATGGCAGTGTAAACATTCTGTGCTGTGCAACAGTATGGTATCCGGATTGCTTGGGCACTCAATTTTTTCAGATAAGTGAATTGTTCTACTATGAGTTAAGGCTACTAAGAAATTTAAAAAAAAAAACAGCAATAGGAACATTTGGCCACCAACATGGATTTCTGCTATCTTAGTTAACTTAACATACAAGATACTCAAAGCAAACCAGAAAAACTGTTTGCTTTTGCATGATGTGGCTTTCCGGATAATAGTTTTATAGATCCAATATTTTATACCATAAATGAATATTCTTTATGGTCTCCGTTGTAACCTGTGTGTGTGTGTGTGTGTGTGTGAGACTGAATATGAAGCCTTTGTGTCTAAACTTTACTGAAGGCAAAAAAAAGCTTCCTATTCTCAAAATAAACCAAGCTGTTCAAATATTCATCCTCCAACATCAAAGACCCACTGTTTCATTTTCTAGTGTTATTCTACCACATATTTAAAGTTACACACTGATTTCACCTCTGCTCTCCTTAGGTAATATGCCTAATGTTAGGACTAGCTAATCTTTCCTTTTATGGTTCTTATCAAACAAGGGAAAACATCTGTTCCATTAGAAAATACAGAGTGGGTAATTATGTTGTTTTCATTACACACTAATGTTTCCTTTGGACACTGCAAAAGATGTTGAGTTCATTTGAAGGTTTGTAGAGGGATGTCTAGACATTGCAGTGTTATTGTATTATAATATAACTCGTTATATAATAACTTGTTTCCTAAATGTAAAAGGTTTAATTGGTAAGAGGGGTGGAAAAAAAATCAAGGAACTGATGAGCACATATCTCTCGGGATACTGCAAATGGGAAAAAGTAAATGTTTCTGACTGTATTGATGGATTTTTTTTCCCCAAGAAGACTGATTTGCCATGAATCAATGTACGTAGCACACTGTATGTCAACATTGGCTACAACACGAATGTACTGCAAATAGTTAAGTAAAGATTAAGCACCGGGAGACATGCTCGCTCCTTTATCATGTATTAAATCAAGAGCCAGCAATGTGTTATCTGCAGTACTAGGGATCTACATATCCATTTCTAATGCATTTATCACTGCCTATAAAAGTCAATGACCTGAATGAAGCATCACTGAATACAAGAGTCACTGAACAAATATATTAATTACAATTTTGCTTTTACACTTCTGAGCAAACAGAAGGACCATTCATACTGTATATCCCCTTAGCAACATTATTGTACCAGGCTGGCTTCAGCGCATCACAATCCTTCATTATTCAAGTCATTCATCCTTCATTTCCAAGTAATCCTGGATTGGTATTACAGCACGTTTCCAAAACTGGGTGATGTTATATTTGGTTCATGCTCCAGATAATGAAATCCACCTCCCGATTAGCATTTTCGTCTATAAATCTCTCCTGGCATGCATTACTAGCACACCTACACCTTATTCATCAGGCCCATCACGAGGCTGAAAGATAAATTCCCATTCATATGCACACTTGATTTTTTTCTTCTTTTTTTTTTGTACAGCAGGCTGTGTAGTGACTTCAAAGAGAAATTACTGTCAAAGTTTATTCGACCCTCAGGACCCAGCAGTGCTGCCTGTCCCTCCTACACAGGAATGATTGGAATTGATCAAGCTCTTAGTATTATGCTACGGTTTTGCTATAAATCTGTGCAAGAGCCCTTTCCTGATACGTCCTAATGTGTTGAACTGAACAGTTTTCAAGCATGGAATAAACATGTACTCCAGTTTTTTGAGACCTGTACATAGAGGCTAAAGCTAATCCTGCTGTTATATTATATGTGGTTTGCAACTAATCCCCATTAACAGTTTCACTGTCCTCAAAATCAACTTCAATGGGCAACATTTTATTGGCAGAAACTAAATTCAGTGTGTATGCAAATAACCATTATGATCCAATTAAGGGTGGTTAGTCCTCCATGTGGCCTGCTCACATATGACTCCAGAGAATCAATTCTGCCCCACAATCTAAAGTAAATGGATGATCATTATAACACAAGAAGTAAACAGTTATTGGACTACAACTCCCAGCAACTTCCTCACATGCAGTATATGCTGTTCAATAATAGCAACACATCTACAAGTTGAACCCCTCCTGACTTTCTAACTGCCAGATGAGAAGGCATTCTATAAATATCAAGTCCAGTCTCCATGCCTGTCTGCTGATAACCCAGAAACTGCACTACTCTGGATGCATTTATACAACATCCAGGTGCCAAGATCATGAATTTATGTCTAGGCTTTCTGAACCAACCGAGCATTGTATATGTAAAAAAAAAAAAAATACTTATGTACATCGCAACAAGAAGGCATTATTATTATTTTGTTTAATGTCAGTTGTGGGTACATGGCAGCTGATGATGATGAATTAGGTGACACTGTATTCAGATGGAAACTGACTGCATTGTATGGCTGGGCTTTAAAAAAAAAAAAGAAAAAAAAAAGAAAATTACACATTCACAGTCCACCAAGACTTTTAGATAAAAATCTATCATAAACTACTTACAGTATTTTCAGGCAAACTGCAGAGCAAGTGTCCAACATTGCAGAAAATAACTAGAATAACAGGAACCTACCGGCCAAATGCACGAGGTGGTAATTCAGCAGGCGCTGCAATTGGGCTGGAAGGGCATACTTGTGCAGAAACTCCAGTTAATTCCAAACCATCTTCAGCCTCAGCTTTGCTTATTCTCTAGCTTGTTAAGAGCAGAATGTATCCTGGATAGCCATGCTCTGAGGAAGAGACAAGATGCTTTTAATCACGCTCTCTCTCTCTCTTTCTAGTCTTGTCAATTGCTTTTTATTCAAGGAGAAAAGTGATTGAGATGAGTTAAAGATCCAGTGGGAAGCTTTGCAACTGCAGTGCTTCTTTGTCCATCGCTGTGCACTGGGTTTAAGCTCGTCTGGCAGCAACGCACCGAAACATCCTCAGCTCTAAGCTCTGTTCCACACAGTGACAATTCAGCCTTACACAGCTGCAATTCTCCTCTCTGCTTCCAACTCACCATCCACAGGCAGGCACGCCTCTTGTGAGCTCCCAGAAAATCTGACATGGAATATAATAGGAAGGGGGAAAAAAACTCTCTGGCTGCAGGTCTCTCTGATGTTAGGGATCTTAATTGGATTTGATTTTGCACCCAGATGCTCTTCACTAAATTCCATTTTAATTGAAATATAATGTCTGGCATATGTTAGTGGTGTATTCTAAATTTCCATTATGGATTTGAAATAAGCTCTGCTGATAATTGAAGGATATCACTGAAGAAACCCTCATGCATCTCTTTGCAATCATGTTAGATTGAGCTGTGCTTTATTAGAAGTGGTGGGCAATAATAATGCTAATGATATTATAGAACCCTTTTTAACATTCACGTATCAGCCTTCCTGTATCCCTTGCTAGTGTTTTATTTTTATAAAAGGTCTGAATAATCAGCTCCCCAGATTGCCCCTTAAAAGGGGAATTACATTTTTATGTAAATTCTCATCAATTAACAAGTGCCAATGGGCTGTTTTAAATACTACTCATGTTGCTTCTCATTTTTTTACACTTTACATTCTTTACCTGCATTGAATAACTTGCCGCAGACCGCTGTGCTCCTTCTCAGAGAGCAAAAACCTGCTGCAAACCCTTTAAGTCGAACAAAAAAAAAAGACCATTGACCAATGGATTTTACATGAAAATAACTGCAGCAAAAAAATGCCCATTGACTTCAATGTGTTTTATACAAAAAAAAAACAGAGAAAAAAATGCCCATTCATCATAATCCATTTTTGTCATTTCCCAATGTTTCCCTTGGTTCTAGGCAAAGTGAAACAAGACAGATTCACTGATTACCAGATCGAACTATTCTAAGCAATAGTTCACTTTGTATTATCTATTCTTATTGCTTTTTCATCAATACCTTTCCTATTCTGCCTCCTCCAGCCTGCAACTGCAAACACCGTTCCTTTAAAATTCCTGTTGTCAAGGCCACTGACACCAGCAACTAAAAACTGGCTGATGAATAGGTTTTAAGTGTATTATTTATATAGCACGGACATTATGCTGCAGTGCTTTACAGAGATTATTCATCATTCCCTTCCCTGTTTGAGCTTAAGATCTATAATTCCTATCACATTTATGCATGCTGATCTGCCTGTATGTTTTATGAGTGTTGGACGAATCCATAGTACCCAGAAAAAAACCCAACACACTACATGGTGAACATTCAGGCTCAATTTAAATGGATGGTGCTTGATCTGAAAATATGTTACCTTAAAGAAGAGGGAAAGTCTTCTGCTCCAGGAAATTTTAAAAAGAAAGAGGAAGCAGGAAGAGGATCGCTCCGTGGTGCTTGCTGGAATAACCCCAGACTTGCAGGGCAGGCTTGGGACAGCAAAACACTGCTTTAGCTGGTCAAAATGCTATTATTACTCCTTTGGCTGTCTGCCCGATGTTTATTTATACCCAAAATCGCCAAGTCCCGCTCCCTCCAGCAACATCACAGGTAGAAGAAAAGAAATGGCTGATTCTGCTTAGGAAAGATTTTAGAAAGGTTTTTTTTTTTTCTAAGCAGAAGAACATCAGAGCAGCCTCTTTCTTTCTCGTGCCAACTTCCTTGACTACTTGGTGGTCAGAATGGTGGGAAACTGACCAGCAGGCGGCATTGATGTAACAAAATTTGTTCATATTAACAGGCCATGTATCCCTTAATATCTTGCAATAAAAACAAAATAAATAATGAATGTACATTGCAAAATTTCTTAGAATAGCCCCCTCATCAATTTTACATTCACTTAAAGGTTTACTTATCCTTTAAAGTAGGGGGTAAAGAGGTGATTTTGGCCCATTTTTTTCAGGTAGCTTACTCAGATAAGTTGGATGACATCTCAGTTTTCAGATAGTATCACCAATTATCAGACATAGATCAGGGGTTTGACTGGGCCATTGCAGGATATTTACATTTTTTATGTTACTTTTTGCCTATTTGCAATCATGTCCAACTGAAAGATCAGCTTGCTTCTAGCAAACTTTAAAAAGCTTCTCTTTCACAACATCACTTCTTACTTCTATTTTAAGAAGATGCTGCTGATGAAAAACAGCCCCCTAACATGGTGCTGTCCAACATTCTTAACTACAGGCATCAGTCATACCTTAAGGTTTCCTTAATACTGGTCTGTATGTGAAGGTGGCACAAAGGAACACTTATCCCACTGCTAATATTGCACTGAATGACATTAATACCACACTCACCTGTTTGCTGGAAGGCATATAACTGTGATGCTTTCTGAATACCTTCTTTATCAGTTTTATTCTGAACAGATTCTGTGGGGCCGAATGACAGCACTTTCATCTGTGCTTGCTGGCTGGCTTCCAGGTACATACCAGTGGGTTCTTTTAAAGTCTTAAATGTAAACATTTTTGTAACCATCTTATTTACCGTATATACTCGAGTATAAGCCGAGTTTTTCAGCCCCCAAAATATGCTGAAAAACTCTACCTCGGCTTATACGCGGGTCAAGCGCAAAAACGGTCGCCGGCGTATAAGAATAATCGCCGGCATCTAAGAATAGTCGCCGGCACCTAAGAATAGTCGCCCCACCTAAGAATAGTCGCGTCCAAGAATAGTCACCCGCGTCCAAGAATAGTCTCCAAGAATATTCGCCGGCGTCCAAGAATGGTCGCCGGCATCCAAAAACGAGACGCCGGCACCTCCGATGGGAGCAGAAACCCTAAATTTTTTGATTGAAACTTACCAGAAGCTGCTGCATTTCTCACCCTCGGCTTATACTCGAGTCAATAAGCTTTCCCAGTTTTTGGAGGTAAAATTAGGTACCTCGGCTTATACTCGGGACGGCTTATACTCGAGTATATACGGTATTCATGGTGAGGCCACAAGATACTGCAAGAGATTTCAGGAACAAAGTGTATAACCAATCACAGTAGCTTTAGATTTATGCGGAAGGCATTTTATAACATTTTATAATAAAGAAAGTTGTCCAACATTTCTGGCATTACACATTACTCATTACACATTATTCTGCTTCAGCATTCATTGTTTTATCTGCAGCACAATTTAGAACTAATGGCAGAGTTCTTTTGCTCTTTGGCACGAGCATTTGACATACTTGTAAAACCCTTGACTGTAGCATTTTACAAGAATTTTAGAGCTCCTTATTGTAGTCAGAACATTACAACATATTTTCATAGACATAGCCAATTTAAAGGACCCTGCCACCTGTGAATTCTTTTTATTATCATATAGTTTTCAGCTCTGTGAGAAAAGGGGCAGGAGTAAGTATTCAAGAACATTTAATTTGACCTGCATCTTGATGGACATGGCATGGGGGGAGGAAGGGATAAAATGCATAATGTTTTTCATGTTTATAGAATAGAAAATGTTTAGAACTGTTTTCAGATAAAATACAAAGGAATTCAGACAAAAAATAGAAATCAGGAAATTAAAACACAATCAAACCTGTTGACAAGACTTTGGATATCCTTGTACAAGTAATTACCAAATCAATTGTAATATTCAGCTTGTACACCAATTTATAGGAGTGTCAAAGACAAAAATCTACAGCAAAAAGAAAACTCTTATAAGGGAGAATCTAATATGATTCGAGAGCAAAAAAACTGTCGCAAAGACAATTGCAAACATTAGTGACCATTTTTGTGCCATTTTTGACTGATTAAAGGAGAAGGAAAGGCTAAAATGAAGTAAGCTTTATCAGAAAGGTATGTATAAATATACCAGTAAACACTCAGTAATGCTGCTCTGAGCCCTCTGTGTACGCAAGGACTTCTGTTTCAGACTTCCTGTTTTCAGCATAAACCTCCAGGGTGGGGCTTGAGCATGCTCAGTTTGCTCCTCTCCCACTCCCTCCTCCCCTCTCTGCTGTAATCTGAGCCCAGAGCTATGAGTGAGCAGGGAAACTCAGGCAGGAAGTGATGTCACACCAAGTGAATATGGCAGCTGCTATCCTAAACAAACAGAGAGAGTGTCTAGAGCTGGTTACTCAGGTATGGTAAAGAATTCTGCAGAATAACTACTGTTATAGCTTGCACTATTGTGGCTATTCTATTAACAATAAACTACTTTGGTACCTTTCCTTCTCCTTTAAGACCTCAACGACTTCTTTTATTACATTTTTCTCCATAGACTCTAATGTATGATGTGCTTAAAAAGTTGCCAGGGAAAAAAAGCAGCAGTGGAAAAAGTAGCCACGAAAAAATGCTCATAGACTCCAATGTATTTTGCATGAAAACAGCAGCAGTATTATTGCATTCATCAACACCAAAATCACAAAAAGGAAATTACTGCTGCATTAAAGTTTGTTTACAAGTACCTGTAGCTAGTGTGAGGATAGACTTTGTTACAGCTTACTCTAGGAATGAGAGTTAGGACATATTCCAGCAAATAAACGGTTACTAGTTGTTTAAGAACTACTGGCGTCCACGCTAAAAATCAAATAACGTCTGTGAACATAATATACATAATATAAGACCTGTGGAAAGCAAACTATGAAACTATAAGCTAATGAAATGTGTGTTCTTTATAGTTCAGATATAGAAGGAGTGCCCAGGAGCCTGTAAAAGTCAGATCATATTATGTGTAATATCTACTACCAAGATTCAAGCTACTTTTTGCCTCTATGATTGAGGTCGTAAGGCATTTTGGAAAACAAGTCCTTCATTGAATATACTAATTTATTTATGCCTAAAATAAAACATTACAACTAAACACATTTCTTAGAGATAGATATTTTTTAAACAGAAAAACAAAATGATGAAAGCCAATTATCATATCCTTACAGCACGTAGAAGATCTGTTTGAATGAGTGGATTTTTACTATGAATAATTCTGCGATGTAAAAGACCCAACACACGCACTTCAAAAGAAGAAGAAAGAAAACTGCTCTGAGGATGTGATGTAAGTAAAGTAATGTCTTCGAAAGATGCAAAGAATTGCACAAAACGTCCCCTGCTAAGGGTAGGGCAGTTTAATATTAATTTGATTAAATTCATTTTCCAGAAAAGGAACTCAGTATAGCTGTACCACAAAAGCTACACATGGAAGAATGTAATATTCATTTCAAATACAGAATAAAAGCCAGTCTCATTTAAATATGTGCATAATCATACATGCAAATAAATGTAAAATGAAAAACAAATGATGAATAATGCTTCCTTTATTAGACAATTACCAATTTCGAAAGACTAAACAAGCTTTTTCTGAGCAGGAAAAACACTGAATGCCATTTTCACTAGCCGTTTTTTCGTAGTGGGAAGGTTCTGCTCCAAAAAATCACACGTGAAAAAGTTCCAAATTACTACTCCTTATTGTTATGGCCCATAATTATTATTCTATATCCATACTGTATATGACATATTTTGCAGCATTTTAAAGGAGATGGGAAGCTACGGAGGCATTTTATTGCCAATAGATTAGATGCAATAGTTCAAGCTAGAATGCTATATTTATCCTGGAGAAAGTTTTACCATACCTGAGTAAGAAGCTCTAGAAGCTCTCTGTTTGGTGTGATATCACTTCCTGCCTGAGTCTCTCCCTGCTCACTTATAGCTCTGGGCTCAGATTACAGCAGAGAAGGGGGGGGGGGAAGAGTAGCAAACTGAGCATGCTCACGCCTGGGCAAGGAGGTTTAAGCTGAAGGCAGGAAGTTCGATACAGAAGCCCATGTGTACACAATAGAAAGAAATAAATGCAGTGTTTCTTTTGACAGAGGACTCAGATCAGCATTACTTTGAGGGGTTACTGGTATATTTAGGTGGACCTTTCTGATAATGCTTACTTAGTTTTAACCTTTCCTTCTCTTTTAAAAGGAATATACAACCCCCTTTGTTGGTTTGTATGTATATTGCCAGGACTGACTTTGCCTTCCTTCCTGTATTGCCACAGGCCTCTGCTCTTTACATTGGAACACAGAGACCTGAGGCTACCTCTACGTTAGGCAGAGCTATATTCTTAATGTACAGGCAGGGGAAGGCATCCCTCCACATGTCCCCTAACTTGCATGTCATTCAAGTACAGAGGATGAAGGCCACAACAGGACCCTGCCCTATGGCAAGTGGTAAGAAGACTTGCAGCCTGAGGTCTGAGGTCTGCATTTTGCACCAGATATTTTAATTTGTCTGAGCTGCAGAGCACATTCATGCCAGGGGAAGAAGCACTGCCTAAATGAACAGTAAGGGTCCAATCAGAACCTTAAGAATCGTATTTGTGAGTTCAGGCAGGGGTTTAGAACACAGGCATTCTAAGCCTGTAAAGCAATAGGTGCAATATGAGCTAATAGTGTGGAAAATATGTGGTTATTGTCACTGACAAAATTATTATGATCAGATGAATTCTTTAGGGAGAAGAGACTGTGTCTGACAGAGTGAATCATGGCTGGGAGGTCAGTAGCATATGTATTCTGAATAAGGATACTGTTAGAATTATAAAAAGACTTTTTAGTAAGACTAGAAAGTGGCCATCTTTAAGGGTCAATCCCCTTTATGGGTGCATTAACCAATAAGATGCTTGCTTTTAAACAGGTGACCAGTAAACGTTTCCTGCTGATTGGTTGCTATGGGAGACTAGCCTAATAACAAACTTTGAAGCTTTTATTATAAGCTAATTATATTAGCCCATATGTCTCTGTGCAGTGCTAGAGTCTAAATGACATGTACTTCAAATGAGTTAGGCTATAGCAATAGGAATATGTCTGAACTGACAGCGATATGTGAGGAGAACTCCTGCTACCTCACTGCATCCAGCAGTCTGGTGGGTGTAACAGAACAGATTTATTAGTTAAAGAGCAGATGTTTAGAAGGGAACAATAAAATGGGAGGTAAGAAGGTGTAAGGGTGGGAATATTAAAGGGATACTGTCATGAGAAAAAACATTTTTTTCAAAATGAATCGGTTAATAGTGCTGCTCCAGCAGAATTTTGCGCTGAAATCCATTTCTCAAAAGAGCAAACAGATTTTTTTATATTCAATTTTGAAATCTGACATGGAGCTAGACATATTGTCAATTTCCCAGCTGCCCCAAGTCATGTGACTTGTGCTCTGATAAACTTCAATCACGCTTTACTGCTGTACTGCAAGTTAGAGTGATATCAACCCCTCCCTTCCCCCCCCCCCCCCAGCAGCCAAACAAAAGAACAATGGGAAGGTAACCAGATAAGAGCTCCCTAACACAAGATAACAGCTGCCTGGTAGATCTAAGAACAACACTCAATAGTAAAAACCCATGTCCCACTGAGACACATTCAGTTACATTGAGAAGGAAGAACAGCAGCCTGCCAGAAAGCATTTCTCTTCTAAAGTGCAGGCACAAGTCACATGACCAGGGGCAGCTGGGAAATTGACAAAATGTCTAGCCCCATGTCAGATTTCAAAATTGAATATAAAAAAATCTGTTTGCTCTTTTGAGAAATGGATTTCACATTTCAAATGGATGTCCACAGAGAGAGACAAGGTGGGAGGTTGTACATTTATAGGGCTAGCAAGTGAATTAGGAGATTGGTCATTAGCTTGCTCTAGGAGTGAGAAATAGAAAGAACAGCCTGGTGTCCCAAAGAGGAGCTAGTATTTAGGGAAGAGCCCCCAGGCGATGGTGCACTAGTTAGGGAAATGGAACATACAGTATTAGATTATTATTATTATTATTATTATTATTAACATGTATTTATATAGCGCCAACATATTGCGTGGCACTGTAAAGTAAATGTGATTATACAACTAAATCACATGAATTATATACATAGAACATATGGAGTTACATACATCACAATCAATACAGGTACAAAGAGGTGAGGAAGGCCCTATGCATAGGCAAACAGTCTAAAGGGAAGGGAGTAATACACAAGGTGTGGGAGTGGGCAAGATCAAATTAAGTGGGTGAGAAATGTGGTATTGTATGAGGTGTTGCGTTTGGTAGTTAAGCAGAGTGAGGGTAGGCTTCTCGAAAGAAGTGCGTTTTCAGAGATTTCTTGAAAGCAGAAAGGTTGGGAGAAAGTCGGACAGACCGTGGGAGATTAGTGAGAACCTAGAGAAGCTGTAGCAAGCCAGCTTGGAGAAAGCTCATGTACTGTATACACCACGAGATATAGAGGGAAGGCATTTAAAGAGAGAGATGAGACCCCCTCAACAGTTAATGGCACTCTGCTTGTTCTCTTTCCCATGACAGGGTCACTGGAAGCTTTAGGCAAGCTCATGCACTGTATGTTGAACACTACAGAGATATAGGAGGAAGGCAGTGTTATGAGAATAAACCAAATGATTTAGCAGGCATCCTAAAATAGGGCATGTGTAAGAGCAGACTGACTGTCATCATGATCCACAGTTGGAAAAAGCTTCACAATAAAAAAAACCTTTCTGCTACATCCAATACTGTTCTAACATCTGTATCCTGGTGGTTTCAGAACACTTCACACATCCATTCATGCAACTCTCACAAGTAACACCTGTATCTAAGAGTTGTGTGATGCCTTGGTATGATACCTTGGTAATACTATCACAGTAAACCCACAGAATCACACCTTTGTGAGTTTCAGATGTCACCTCTCTGAAGAGTTACAATGTGCCATTGTGAATGGATTATTGGAAGAGTTTATATGTCGGGGACTTCCCACACTAGTCAGTTGAACTGAAGAAGCTGCTTGGATAAGTAGTGACACATCTTCAATAATTACTCAGCAAGTCCAGTTGTTTTAGATTTACTTATTTTAGATATACAGTAAGCAGTAGAGAGTTATTTTTACATTGCAGTTGTGGAGCAGGTAACTTGTAGTATTATATCTTCCAATAAGTATTTGCAATTAATGTGACTTAGCTTTTTTTTATAGGTCTATAAAAGAAGGTAAACAAAAACATTGATTCACATATTGAAATGAGAAGTTAGTTCTTCCTGTAAAATGCCTGAGTGTAATTATTTCTAATGTTATTGCATATTGATATTTCTCAAATTAAAGGTAATCTAAACCCAAATAATGAATTGACTTACTAAATTACCTCAGAGTGCTTCTCTGATAACTGTAACAATTTGCATAAATATTTTATTTTTAGTGTTTTTTGAGATTGCAAATTTAGATTGCTAATGCCAAACTTTTGGCTCAACTGAGGGACTGCAATCCTGGGATGAACTTAGTACAGCAAGTGAAGAGAAAACAAGCATAGACAACACAAACCTATTTATTATAAATTACCTTAATATGCACTATGGGGCCCATTTACTAAGGGGCACATCTAATTTCAAATGTTTTTTTTGACTACTTTGACTATCGAATTGGCTACTCCCACCTTCGACTACGAATTCGACTTTGAATCGAACGCTTCGAACTAAAAATCGTTCAACTATTCGATAGTCGAAGTACTGTCTCTTTAAAAAAAACTTCAACCCCCTACTTCGCCATCTAAAACCTACCGAACCTCAATGTCAGCCTATGGGGAAGGTCCCCACAGGCTTTGTAAGCTTTTTTTGGTCGAAGAAAAATCGTTCGATCGATGTCTTAAAATCCTTCGAATCGAACGAATTGCAGTAAATCCTTTGACTTCGATATTCAAAGTCGAAGGATTTACCTTCGGCAGTCGAATATCGAGGGTTAATTAACCCTCGATATTCGACCATATGTAAATCTGCCCCCAAGGGTCGAAGTGAATGTTCGCATTTAAAAACTTCTAATTTCGAAGTAATTTTTGGGTACTTCGACCATCAAATAGGACAAAATTAGATTTGAATTGAAAAAACTTTGACTTCGAAAATCTAAGTACTGTCTCTTTAAAAAGCTTCGACTTCGACACGTCGCCACCTTAAACCTGCCGAATTGCTGTTTAGCCTATGGGGGACCTCCTATATGAGTAGTCAAAGTATTTTTTTGTAAAATCGTTCGAATCGTTCGATTCAAACGATATAATAGATTGATCAAACGATTTTTACTTCGATCGAAAACGGCTGTTCAATAAAAAACTTTGACTATCGAAGTATCAGATTCGATGGTCGAATTTCGAAGTATATAACTTCGAAATTCGACCCTTAGTAAATGTGTCCCAACGTGTAACCACAGATTAACCTGAAATGAGCCATTTCATCCTAGGAATGGGAATGGCAGTTGTAAAAATAGTTCTCAAATAAGTGCAGTAAATGGTGTTTAATTTTAAACAGTGCAGTTACTATTATCTCTCACTCCCCCACACAGATTACAGGACACAGTGCTTCAAGTGGTTCCATTAGGTCCTTCATTTGAACATCTAAATGCATTTTGAGATATTACTTGCCTATTTTGTACTACTGATGGTTTTAATGGCTTGTTTATATTTTTCACATATTTCCAGATATTTGTAGGGATTTTGTGGTCATGGTAACTGTATTGTCATAGAATAGATTCTTGCTTTGATCCAACTGTCCTTTTCACTCAGTTAGGGCTAGTTCACACGAGGAGATTCGGGGAGATTTTGTCCCCTGGTGACTAATCGCCTCGTCTTCTGGGCGACAATCTCCCCAAACTGCCTCAGCGTGTCTTCCCATAGGCTATAATGAAAAGTCGCCTGTACTAAAGCACACGCGGTGCTGCGTTTTCTGAAGTCGCCCGGAGTTTCCTCCGGGAGGCAACTTTGGGCGACTTCGGAAAACGCAGCGCCGCATGTGCTTTAGCGCAGGGAATTTTCATTATAGCCTATGGTAAGACACGCTGAGGCAGTTCAGGGAGTTTGTCGCCCAGAAGACGAGGCGATTAGTCGCCAGGGACAAAATCTCCCTGAATCTCCTCTTGTGAACTAACCATTACCGGAAGAGAGTTGCAGCATTAAAGTAGCTTTTGGGGTGGGTGCATCAGCACAGCCAGAGGGCGTTAGAACTCAATGGCCTGGGGCGCCTCAGCCCAGAATCCAAAAATAAAAAGGAATACTGAGCTAAATGCAAAGCTGGAGGACTCCAGGAGTAAAAGCTGCACCAGCACTGATCTAGCAAGTGCTAACACTGATCAAGAAATAGTTGTATAGCTGAATGAGGACATGAATGATAATTTACCCAAAGCATATGATTCACCGCATTAATTTACTGGCATCTGCATCTACCACTGGTAAAAGTTTACATTTACTACTCCTCCCCCATAAAACCTTCTTAACCAAGAGAACAAATATTTTTACGATTTTAGGATTCATCCTTTCGAGGTAGGGGTTTTTAAACTGTATAGATTTTAATAGCCAGAGAATTTAAACAAGGAGAATGTATTTGCAAAGCATGAGGAATACTATTCAGAAAACCCTGTTTGCTTCTAAATTTGTCATCTTTATAGAATATCCTGTACACTAAAGTTCAACCACTAGTTTTTAAAGCACAGCAAGGACAGTTGGTTTTGCTCTTTTAGGACAAAACAATTGCGTTTAATTGGGATCTGATTACAAACTGTTTTTAGAGAAAATACAAGATAGACTCTAAACAGCTTAGGGTTATTTGGGGAGTACTTAAAAACCAATATGCAATGAGCTGAATGATTCAATGAAGAGTGGTTAAAGCATTCCCACAATTCTTGTGTCTGTCCTGAACTGTGCACAGGGAAGACCTGATATCTACCAGTAAATAAATACAACTTTATAAGTACATCTTGCATTCTATCTGTACATTTACATTACACTAGTAATACAAGAACACTTTCATTCTTTATATAAATTTAGACACAAGCACTCACTAACTATTGGGTCTCAATTTTTTCTCTTTCAAGTGCTTGTGGACATGTTAGTAATGAATAGTGATGGGCGAATAAATTCGCCAGGCGTGAATTCATGGCAAATTTAGCCATCGGTTGAGTAAATTAGCAAAACTCCTGCGAAAATTCACCAGCGTCAAAAAATTTTGGATCCACGTCATAAAATACCATTGTGCAAACTGACGTGTGTCAACACTATTCGGACACCCATTGACTTTAACAATGGTGTCAAAATTGACGCTGGCGTAAATTTTTGAGTTTCAGTAATTTTTCACCGTTTCATGAATTTCGCGAATTTTCCAGCTAAGTGAAACAGGAGAAATTCACCCAACACTGACACTTTGCACTTGTATTGTGCATTTGCACTGTCCCCCCATCAGTAAATGAACACATTTCAGCAAAAACATACGTGGCAAGAACTGGTCAAATGCAGATAATTACTGCAGTGTGTTAATAAAGAACTTTCACTTTTGCAGTAATTATCTGCATTTGACCAGTTCTTGCCACATATATTTTGCTAAAAACAAGGCTTCATTGGGCGGAAGCAGTGGAAGTGGTCTTAATTATATTACTGAATCCTCATTCTTAAAATTGCTGTACTTTTTTTTTCCCTAGAGTCTTGTTTTTTTTTTGTAAAAACAGTTCCATTCACTGAATAAATTCTGTGGGATGAAAACTGAATACTAATTGCTACTTTTGTATCTTTTTTTGCTTTTTGTATTTGTAAATATATCTAATGGTCTCTATGGCAAATACCTTCCCAAAGATCAATGACCTTCATTAAAATACTTGTAATATATCACACTGGCTGATAGACTGCATTTTTATTTAAAGCAAAAGAAATATTTTTCACATTCATATTCTTTTGCAGGATTTTGCTTATAATATGTTCATCAAAAAGCTTTGTCATACCTTCAGACTTTCCTTCCCCTGCTGTTCTGTTTTATTTTAAAAACAGATAGCCGAAAGCAATTCTGCTCAAGTATATTTATGGTTGTATTTTAATCTGGTGGAACAACTGATACATAAACAGTTTCCCTGGGTGCAGATTGCATAAAAAGATATAACCAAGAAAGAATAAGTGAGTTAAAAGAGAAAAAAAATATTTTAAAAGAAGAAGCAGAAGAATAGAATTGCTTTGTGTTGCTCGTTGGATGAAACCTGGGCCGGAGCACTTTTCTACTTATAGGAGCAGGGGCGCTCCACCAATGAGGCGAGTTAAGCCACTCGCCTCAGGCGGTAGCGCCCCCCCTGGTTGCCAGGGGCAGCAAAAATGCCGCTCCTGGTAACTAAGAGCCGAATTTCAGGTTTTCAACCCGAAAATTCGGCTCTTCTAGTGAAGAGAGCGCAATTGCGCTCTCTGCACTAGCGACGTGCACCGCCCCCGATCCCCTCCAGCACTGAAAAGGTGAGCACCGTGAGGAGGGGTGGTAGCGGCAACGGAAGGCCGCCTCAGGCGGCATAAAGCCAAGGATCGCCGCTGGATAGGAGCATTGGCCCAGGTTATCAGGTAAGTAAATAAAAGATAAATAAATTCTCCTTTAAATACATTTATTGCTGCACTGGAAATAATCTTGCTATAAATTACAGGAATGCAACTTGTTATCCAGAATGCTCAGGACCTGGGGTTTTTCAGATAAGGGATCTTTCTGTAATTCGAATTTTGAGCTAATTTTAGTGTAATTCCACCAGGGAATAGTCCAAATTCGATTTGAATTTGAAAAAAAAATGAAAATTTGAATATTGAAATTTATCATGTACTGTCTCTTTAAAAATTCAACTTCGACTATTTGAGTTATTTGGTGGACTTTGAAAAATCGAAGGTTTTTCAAAAAAATATTTTGAATCGAATTCGGTCAAATACGATCCGTATTCGATTCGAACGATCGAATACAGCATATTCACTCGAAGTTAGAAAATTCGTTTTTTTTAATAAATTTCGGTTTTCTGCGAATTTCGAGTTGATGGGGGTTTAAAAAACTCCCATCACCTCGAAATTCGATCCTTGATAAATCTGCCCCTATAAAACTGGCCATAGTTGCAAAGATCTGACCGTGTGTGGAGAGTCCGGACATTTTTCGTCCGACGGAGATCGGAGAGGTTAAAAGATTTCTGTTGGCTGCCGATAATATCTCTGCGTGTATTGCCGATCGTACGATTTTCAGAGGGAGACTGTCACTAGCTTTGGTCGGACATAACTTTCATACGATTGCTGTCAGGGGCAGAACATTGCTGATCTGTTCTTTTGTATTTTATTTGATCTGAATGGTTAGTGGCAGGTCAGGAGATGGGAAAGTCCGATCGTACGATGATTCGTACGATCGGATCTTTGCGTCTATGGCCAGCTTAACTTCATTTAAACATTAAGCGCCTCCAATAAGGATTCATTATATCTTAGTTGGGATCAAGTACAATGTACTGTTTATTTATTACAGAGTAAAGGGAAATCATTTTTAAATGTGAATTATTTGATTAAAATTGAGACTATGGGAGATGGCCTTCCTGTAATTCAGGGCTTTCTGAATAAAGGGTTTCCAGATAAAGGATTCCATTCCTGTACAAAGAAATTATAATATTATAGATAATAATATGAACTGCAACTAGCACTAACAATTTTAACTAATCATATACAGTCTCATAAAGATGGGGCCATACAACTTTGTTTATTTTTGCTGTTTAGGAATCTCCGGCAATTCAGAGTTGAAACGTTGCAAATAACCTTCAGTAAATAGCATAAAATATTGACTGGCATAGCCCTGGATTAAGAAGTAAGTCTCCATCCTCCATTCCTCTTCAAAAGTAGATCATTATATTATTCACATTTGCCGTGCTCATTAGATGCATGCTCATAATCCATTTACTATAACATGCCTTTGTTCTAACTAATGATCCTTATGCAGGAATGAGGTGTCCTCGTACACTAAGTTTTAAAGGGATGAGGTGACAAACCCCCTTTCTGATTAGATGTCAAAGAGAGAAACGTGGAGGCGAATTTATCATATTATCATAAAGTTTTAAATGTTTTTTTAACCTCGACTAAACTCACATTTTCAAAAAAAAACATGAATATATACTTATTTATTAAAAAATCTAAATATAAAAAGTATGAATGAATAAAAGCATAGAACAAATCCAAATAAGAATACATAAAGCTCAAAATCCTCATTTTAGTAAAAGTTTTTGTGGAATACAAAAAGCAAAGAATGCTTTTACAATTGGAAAAGGACAGCTCCCATTGACTTCTACATGGCCTGTATATAAAATGGGCCAAGTGAGGCCTGAAACGTTACGGTAATGCCCTATAATTGTGCAATAAAGGCATTTGTATTATAACAAGACACTGTGGTGCTGTTCATATCAAATTTCTGCTGTATTTGCTGGTGGGAAGTGGCCACTGGAGAACCTGCACCCATACAAAGTAAGAAGATTTAATAAAGTTGTGCTGACTATTTTGCGAATTCTACATGGCCTTGTCAGCTTTCGATGAAGACATTTTGGTGCCCATTTACTTAGTTCGAGTGAAGGAATAGAGGAAAAATAGTTCGAATTTTGAATGGTCTTATATGGCTACTTCGACCATTGAATGGGCTACTTCGACCTTCGACTACGACCTTCGAATCGAACGATTCGAACTAAAAATTGTTCGACTATTCAACCATTCGATAGTCGAAATAATGTCTCTTTAAAAAATTCTTCGACCCCCTAGTTCGCCACCTAAAACCTACCGAGGCCAATGTTAGCCTATGGGGAAGGTCCCCATAGGCTTCCTAACAATTTCCTGATCGAAGGAATATCCTTCGATCGATGGATTAAAATCCTTTGAATCGTTCGATTCCAAGGATTTAATCATTCGATCGAACGATTATTCCTTCGATCATACGATTGTAGGAATAGCGCAAAATCCTTCGACTTCGAAGTCGAAGGATTTTACTTCGACGTTCGAATATCGAGGGTTAATTAACCCTCGATATTCGACCCTAGGTAAATGTGTCCCTTTGTATTTGTTTTTTGTAGTTTTTACACTTAATAAATTTCACATTTTTTGTAGTTTAGAGTTTTTATTCTAATAAAGGATATTTAGCACTAAAAGTAACATTATGAACATTAATAAATCTGCCCCATAGAGTAAAAGGTCATTTTCTAGGTGCTCTTGGTGGTGCCATTGACTAGACCCACATTAAGTAAAAAAGCTTCAGAACTTCTTCCAGTCCCTGGGTGATCTTTGGGAGATTTTTCATACACAAGACACACAGGATGCTTGTTCACCATGGCAAATTGGTAGTTAAATTAATGTATCTGCATAAAATCCAATACAAATGACAACATTCAAGTCTAATTTACAATGGAGGCTGAAATTACATAACAATTGCATAGCTAACTCACTGAAAAGGTGTCTGAGCCCAGTATCTGAAATGTCATCCTTGACAAACCTATATGTTCCACTGTGAATATAAAATAAACAGTTTTTTCTAAGAGTCTGAAGCCCAACTTTAACCATGTAAATGTAACGAGAAATTTATATTTATCACTATAAAGACTGGCGGTGGAGTATTTAATGAAATTGTTGCTGGGTTGTTTTATCATTGCAATACAACTGGGAAGTAGTGATGGGCGAATTTTTCGCCAAACGGTATAAATTCGCGAAACAGCACCGTTTTTTTTACGCAAATTCGACGCAAATTCGTGCCTGGCGAATAAATTCGCCCATCACTTCTGGGAAGGAGACCTAGCTGTAAAGAAGTGGTCCAGATCAGTTAGCCATTACATTTCTTCTAGTCTGCTTTCTGTATCATTTATGGGTCTATAGAGGGAATAGATGCAGCTAAACAATATCAGGTAGTAAAGAGTTCTCACACATTCATTCAAGATAAAGACACCCAGTGCTTTGTGATCTCCTCATGTGGATAAAGGGATAAGTCTTTTTCCAGTAGTGGGTGTTGACTGGGGAATGCTAGCCCCATTACTTTTCTTTTGCAGAGCACAGGACAGCTTTCTCACTAGCCATCTTACACCACTGGGCTGTAGTATTACAGAAGGTAGTAGGATTGTCACCTTTTCATCAGATGAAGACTAGGCATGGACGACAGGCTGTGATGTCACAGGGGCCTGGGCAGTGATGTCATGGTGTGGAATGTGTGGCATGGAGAGGCTGAGCCATGATGACAGGGTTGGGTTGTGATCGCTGATTGCCGCATCAATCTGGAATCGTAGAACACAAGGCAGGAAGTTTTGACCCGGACAGCCCTTCTAAAAACTGGTCTCTCCGTATCAAAATAGTTGGCAACCCTAGGAGGTACTATGTCACTTTCCAAGCCTCGTTCACAGGGTCCCTGTACTCCTAGCTTCATTAAGGACTGGTTACCTTAGGGTTTGGTCTTTGAACCCTAAAATGAGGCCTACCTCCACTTCAAGCCCTCTGGCAGATATAGCTCAAGCCCCCAAAAAAACTGAACACTGATCACTCTGTCCTCTTCTAGACTGGTAAACTAGCAAATGCTAAACTAACCTTGGGCCAAATAGAAAACACTTTCTCCCACAGCATAGGCTACATACTGGGGACTTCCAGAGCAGTAGGTAACACTATAGGTTCCCTACATTTTCTTTGTGGTAGTGCAAAAAACTATCATGAGCTAAGGGTCAAGAGCATGAGATTGACACGTAATAACGTGTTTTTCTCTCTCCCCAAACATCTTCAAATGGGTCTGAATTATTTAAAAAATAATGAGCCCTCAGCTCATGATGAAATTACCGATAAATGAAGACATGGCTATACCCTTTTGTATTTTCAGGGATATCCACTACAGAAAGTAGAAATTTATGCTAATTTTTCTTTATGCTTTTGGTTTTTTACTAAGTATCAGTACCATATTGTGGCAACCACTGAACTAGAGACACAGAATGGGGAGGGGGAAGCCATTAAGTAAATTATGAAGTTTAAAAAAAACACACACACTAACATGAAAGAAGAATTCTGCATGGGGATAAATTTTAGAATGACATTTGTTATGGCATCAGCCAACTACACAATAGTCACAAACTGCCCGGCTACGAGCTTATTTTTCAAAGACCAACCGATCATTTTATTTGAATTTCACGCTTGTCAGTTCATTCAGCGTGATTTTTCTCAGTGATGAGCAATTTATGTAACACATGCATAATGAAAGAAACGTTATCCATTTATGATGAGCATTAAACAGAGCAGTGCTAAAACATTCGATTTTTCGCAAACAGCTGTATTTATCAGCCTGAATGATTGCAGCGAGTTATTAGTAATGTGGCTTTGTTTCACATTTCTCTGAAGTTTGCAGCAATTAATTCTGAAGGTGCACTTAGTGTAGCCTATTGCATTATGGTAATCTGATCGACGGCGGCGCTCCATTAAGTTAGTATAATGATTGTTCAACAGATACAGGTAAGCCTACATTCTAACGCAATTCAACTGGAATCATGTGCGGTATTATTGGTAAAGTGCTTGAAATGTTAGACCTATGGTTCTGTACACCAGCAGCACAGATGAAAAAATCCTGCACATTTTGTGTGTTTCACATACATTCCATATTTATGTATGACAATCATATGGACTTGCCTTATTGCATATGACACCATACCTAACATCTATGTATAATATTTGTATTAACTGTTTTCCCTATACTGCACAGACACCATGAAGTCTCTGTAATTGGATATGAACTTGAACAACCCTTGGGCATGATTCTGAAAGATCCAAGTTTAGATGTTAATGGGATCCAGCTCAGAGGCAGAATACTAAATGAATAAATCCTCAGGGCCCCTGACTCCTGCCTATTGCATGTGAGATTGAATCAAGAGGAACATGGGAATCATTCACATGCAATAGACACTAGTCCTAAGAATACAGTAGCTGACTAAACATTTTTCTGCTGCTTATATGAAGGTGGATATATATATATATATATATATATATATATATATATATATATATATAATATATATATATATATATATATATATATATATATGTAGCGACCCTGAGATTTGGGGTTAAATTACTCAGGAAATTTCCCTTAGTATGTGGGCACCTAAGGGTCCCTTGTTTAACTGAGGCAGCTATGTCCCTTGCTGGGTCCACAGTAGTTCATGTAGTTTGGCCACTAGGTGGCGGCCGAGGATAATATAAAAAGGGGTTAACACCATGTGGTGGGGTTCTTTCCACTGGGAGCCGTGCCTCCCAGTGGAGGTGTTACAGGGCCAGGGCTCTGGTTCCTGAATAGCTAGGCTTAGACAGTGCTAGAAAGAAGTTTGTCATAGTCACTCTAGGAGTGAGAGTTGAGTTAGGGCTAGAGAGAGAGCCGCCTTTGCTCCACCCAGGAGATTGAGTGGGGTTAGTACCCCGTGGCCTTTGGGTCACTAGTTAGGGAATTGCTAGAGGTGAGGTGAGGGCTAGATAGGGGACCAAGACCCAAGATCCCAGGAAAGGGTGAGGTGAGGACTTTAGCCAGCCCAAGACCCAAGACCCTGCTGGCGAAACCCAAGGAACTAGTGCGGACCCACCACGAGGGCAGTATTCCCTGTGAGAGGGGGCAGTATTGTCATGACAGATACCCAGGGTGGGAAGAGCTGATATCATCTGAGGAAAGTAAGAGATCTGGAATGATATGACATTGCTTGATTCTGAGGAAACTACCACTGTTTTGCATACTTGTTTACCGCACTAATAAATCCAAGTTGAATTCACCCTGCAAAGACTGTGTCGGGCTGGATATTCTACTGCGTCGAGTTGTACCAGGTACCGGGAGTTGCACGGGTACACTGGGGGTCTGGAGCACACTACAAGAAGTGTTAGCCTGGTCACACACAGCCTTAATACACAGCAAAAGTACACTCAAGGGTGTGCTACATATATATATATATATATATATATATATATATATATATATATATATATATATATATATATATATATATATATATATATATATACAGCCTTACTCAATGCAACAATGAGAAATATAACACAGGTATGGGACCTGTTATCCAGAATGCTCCAGTCCTGGAGTTTTCTGGACAACTGGTCTTTCTTTAATTCGGATCTCCATACCTTAAGGGGCCCATTTACTTAGCTCGAGTGAAGGAATAGAATAAAAAAAAAACTTTGAATTTCGAATGTTTTTTTGGCTACTTTGACCATCGAATTGGCTATTTCGACCTTCGACTACGACTTCGTATCAAACGATTCGAACTAAAAATCGTTCGACTATTCGACCATTCGATTGTCGAAGTACTGTCTCTTTAAAAAAAAACTTCGACCCCCTACTTCGCCACCTAAAACCTACCGAAGTGCAATGTTAGGTCCCCATAGGCTTTCTAATGTTTTTTTGGTCGAAAAAAAATCGTTCGATCGATAGATTACAATCCTTCGAAACGAACGATTCGAAGGATTTAATCGTTTGATTGAACTATTTGCGGTAAATCCTTCGACTTCGATATTCGAAGTGGAAGGATTTACATTCGGCAGTCGAATGTCGAGGGTTAATTAACCCTCGTTATTCAACCGTAAGTAAATTTGCCCCCAAGTCTACTTAAAAATAATTTTCTTATTAAATAAACCTATTAGGATTGTTTTACCTCCAGTAAGGATTTATTAATTTTATTGTGGTTGGGATCAAGTGTACAGTATTGTTTTATTATTACTGAGAAAAAGGAAATCGTTTGTAAAAATCTGATTTAAAATTGTAGTCTATTGGCAATGGCCTGTAATGTGGAGCTTTCTGGATAACAGGTTTTCGGATAGCAGATCCCATACACAGTTTTGTGTAGAATTGTTTATAGTATTTATATTAACGGGCGCTGGCATAACTTCACTAGTGAAAGAGATAGACTCTAGCGCTACTTCACACTCTAACGCCAGGCAAATTTTCGCTCTGGCGGATGGACGTAACCACGCAAATTCACTAAGATGTGGATTTTAATAAACGTTACCTCTTGCGCCAGACTTGCCTTTGCCACCTCAGACCAGGCGAAGTGCAATAGAGTAGATAGGACTTCCTCAAAAAAAATTTGAAGTCCCAAAAAACGCTGGCGACTTTCAGTTTTTCAGGGTGATTGACTGCAAAAGATCATACATTTTTTTTGTACATTTTTTTTTTGTACATTTCCTTACATATGGCACATAAACTATACACTGGGCACATGTGTAGGGCTATTTTCTTTTATTAAGGTTCCCTGGGCTGGTGTAATGTATTTGCTGCAACATATACGTCCATTGAAATTTAAATTTCCACCATATGCAAATTAGCCAACCCTAGCACAAATTTGCTTTGCTTGCCGAATTAATGCTAGCGAAACGTTGCCATCGTTTGGAGCCCTGGACGCAACTTTGCATTTTAGTGAATTACCGTTGTCCTGGTGAATTTTCGCCTGGTAAAGTGTTGCGATGTGAGCGAAGCCGTCGCTGGCGAATTTCCAGAGGTTAGTGAATTTGCCCCATAGCTATTTTTTCTTGCAACCAACCAAGTCAATGTCCATTTTTTATTGTACCAAATGCTTTGAAGTCAAAGGGCATGATTTACTTTCCAGGGAAACATATTAAATAGAAAATGTCTAGAGCAGATTCATAAAAATTTCAAGCCCTTGGAAAAATTGGCCAGTGTATTGGGCCCTTGTGGGGCTATCAGACCAGCTTCCCCAACCAAAGGGCCCACGAATGGATCAGCCCGATATCACCCACTCCAGGTGGTTAGATCTGCTCATTTGGCGACCTTTACTCACAGATGGTACACCTTGCTTATTATATTATGTTCTGCAGCAAGTCCTGCCTTGGTGTTACTGTAGATTTGAATTCTTATAGTGCTGGCACAAACCAACTCTGGGGTGAATTCTTTGTCATTTGTAATTAACTTGAAATTTTCTACATTCAACCTTTTTGTCCGTGTTTCAGATCTTGTAAACAGGAAAATCAAGAAAAGTATAATTTAAAATGGAATCTCTAAAAACTGCGCTAGATGCAACTTTCTGTTGCACATTGGTGCGCATTACTAGAATTTTCTGTGTGCAGTGAGCGGTGGGCGGAAGGGTGACTGAAATTGCAGCAGATTATGACAGGGCCACTATATAGAGGCCACTAGACTGGCCCAAAGCATCAGTACCCAAGTGGGCCAGCCCTACCTATGCACACTGTTGATAAATGCTTTTATGGAATTTTCTTGTTCTTGTGTTACTGGCTGTTTAAGACAAACATAACCCAATATTTTTTTTTGGTCATTTAATCACTTCAGTATATAAACAAACAAGAATACATTTGTTCAGAATTTGCTGCATTATTAATATATCTAAACACAGATGGACTGCATAATTAAAGAAGTAACAAATAAAAATGCTGTAATCAGGGCTTACATATTTTATTGCTGCTTGACATGAAAATACAGAAAACATTCTTCAATTCAATAACTCAGATTTTTTAAATAAAGAAGAGTTATTGAATGAATCCACAATTTAAGATGCATACTTTAAGCAGCCTAATGGTCTGTCCAAAATAATATAACTAAAAGAGTATATAATTAGTACATAATTCTGTATTAAAATAATCTACAGGCATGGGACCTGTTATTCAGAATGCTTGGGACCTGGGGTTTTCCAGATTAGGGATCTTTCTATAGTTTGGATCACAATAAATAAACCCAATATGATTGTTTTACTTCCAATAAGGATTCATTATATCTTAGTTGGGGTCAAGTCCAAACTACTGTTTTATTATTACAGAGAAAAGGGAAATCATTTTTAAAAATTGAGTCTATGGGAGATGGCCTTCCTGTAATTTCAAACTTTCTGGATAAAGGATCCTATATCTGTATCTAAAATAAAAATTACAGGGACAGTATCCTCTCTCTGAATAGGGTGTGTGCTAAACATACTTTTGGACTATTCTTTTAATTAGGAAATAGCGCTGTTTTTTGTTATTTCTAAACAGGGTAAAATTTAAATCCGAAAAAAAGTACATTCTACTTCCTGATCCCAAAGAGCTAAGTCCTGTGTCAGACTGGGATATCTGGGACCCACTGGGGCTGCTGCCTGAGGAACCCCACCACAGTCACAAACTTCAGTCAGCTAATCCAACCCTGCTTGAGTCAAAGAATCAGCAACCTAATGAGATCCCTCTGTATAATAAGTTGGTCTTTATCTAAAAAGACAAGGATAGATTTATTTATACTGAGGTGTCTCGGTGGGCTGCTGCTTAGTTTGCTCTTTGGATTCAGGAAGTAGAATGTGGCTTTAGTTTCATTTTCAAATGTTGCCCTATTTAGAGCAAGAAATAACAAAAACCATCGATATTTACTAATTAAAAAAAAAGGCAAAACGTATGTTCAGCACAGGCCCTATTCATTAAACCAATGTTTTGGACTCAGGAAGTAGAATGTGGCTTTAGTTTCATTTTCAAATGTTGCCCTATTTAGAGCAAGAAATAATAAAAACCATAGATATTTACTAATTAACATAATAGGCAAAAAGTATGTTCAGCACAGGCCCTAATCATTAAACCAATGTTTAAAAAGGAGCTATACTGTACTAAAATCTATGGTATCCTAAGAGCAGGTGGTCTATAGTGTGGAATGGGTATATTTAATCCTATACAGACCTCATAATCACTTGTGATTTTGATTTTATAGAGTCTAAACAGTATTGAATGGAATCAGACTGGGCAGAATTTATTGTTATGTACTCACATGCTAGACCTGTTTGGAGGTCGCTTTCTGGCTCTGCAATTTGGTTCCAGATGTTGGCTCAAAGGTACAGTATGCTGTTAGAGAAATGTAAGGAATGGTTCTTATTTCGTGATTGATTAACAAGATCCATTTTTGATTTAAGTAAAACTTAATGTGGGAAAGTGGAACTTTTCACCCCAGGTGAATGCGATGGGTCTCATATATATGGAAAACAGAAGTGTACAAGCCCACGTTGTAATTCCAGTCACAAAATCGTATCAAACGATTGTTCTGGGAATACAGATTGTCTTTTTATGTAAATTTTCAAGTGTCGGGCATTTCATTCACATTCACATTATATCACTTTCAGAATATTACATTGCAATATGTTGCAGCATAAGAAAAAAGGAATGTTACTTAAGCACTCCAAGCAGCTATCACATAAGAGCAATAGAAGATTTACCTTCATTGTATTATCAGTCCTGATGAAAATGCATTTTGCGTCCTATTTTCGAACCCTTGAAAAAAACAAATCATACTTGCAAAGATTTGTGCTCAAGGAATTTTTGATTTAAAGGTGGTGATTTTTTACTATCTTTTTTTTTTAATTTTCAAATAATCATACATAAACTAAAAAAACAAATAAGAATGAAAAAATAAATATGCAAAACAAACTAATACCTGATAGGTCTATGCACAATTTGTTATTATATTAATTTCTATGCACAAATTGCTATTATATTCATTTCTCATCTATGGATATATTTATGACCTTTTTCAGTTGATTCAAAAATGATCAATGGTCAATGGTAAAAAAATAGTCCATGGTGATTAGAAGAGCTTTGGTTACTGAGCGGTCAACATCAGTGGGGGTTTCTACCAATAAAAATATTGTTTATTAATTACACAGTGCCACATCAAGGTCATCAAGGTAGTCATCAAAGTCAGTTAGTTAAGAAAGGAAATATTAAATATTCAGTGATTTATGCAGGAAGAAAAATCAGAATGAGAGGATTTCAACAAATCTTGAATGCATACATAGTGGTATAACAATTACACAGAGATTTTATTCATATAGATGAATAATGAAATTCAAAGTGATTCGCATGATGACATTTTCAAAGAGCCGAGCCATTTGTAAATAACAAGCTGTGATCTCCATAAATTTAAAGCTGTGTGGAATATAGTTTGTAATGCCCTGTGCTCCATAGCATTAGGAAAAGCTTCCTTTGGTCATTTGGAGCTCTCAGATAGTAAAATTGTCTTGGCACACCATTCAAATATATTTTAGCTAAACAAGAGCAAAACTTCAGTTTTTTGGGGAACAGAAAAATGAGCTTCATTTAAATTTTAATATCTGTATTTTCAAAAGAGCAAACAGATTTTTTTAGATTTGATTTTTAAATCTGACATAGGGCTAGACATGTTGTTAGTTTCCCAGGTACCCTCAGTCATGTGACTTGTGTCATGATAAACTCCAGTCACTCTTTACTGATATACTGCAAGTTGGAGTTATATCATTCCCCCCTTCCCCTTCCAGGAGCCCATCAACAGAACAATGAGAAGGTCTGGCTAACCCAAGTCATGACTCCTTCAGTTATAGTGAGTAGGAGAAACACTAGCCAGTTTCCCAAGTCCCCCAGCAGCCCTTCGGCAGAACAATGGGCATGTAACACGATAACAGCTCCAGTTACATTGAGTAGGAGAAACAATAGCTTATCTGAAAGCAGTTCCATTGTGAAATGCTGACTCTTTCTGAAAGCAGGTTATATGATACATACAATGTTGCAGAATCTGTGCTCATTAGAAGGAGGTGCAGTCCTTGGTATCCACAATCAATAAAGTTATAAAAACGGATGGCACACACAATAGCATTCGTGCTAAAAGGTGGGAATTTATTTGAGATCTCCACAACGTTTCGGAGGCACAGCCTCCTTTCTCAAGTGCTCTCATCAGTGTTAATTGGTACACAAGTATATATAAGTGCATTGGAGGCATACTCCTCCCTTTCAATTAGTGACATCATTACAATTATTTTTTAAAAAAACCACAATGAACCCTCTAATATTCTGCTAAAAACAAACAATCTTATACTACCTGTGTAGAGCCGAAAAGTGATTAAACATTTGCTAAATAGTAGTATCTGTGTCCGTGAATCTCAAATGTATTACGTGATATTTTTCTTTTTAACTGTGAAAATATAAGCATAAAAAATATATTACTTTAATATATAAACACAGAGACACTCTAAGACACTCTTCTTCCAAATTACATAAAGAAAAATGACCACTGTCTCAATAAAAGCAAGCGTCATTAAAGTACTCATTTAATCCCATAGTGGTCATGGGGGCAAATTCACTAAGGCGCGAAGCGCCCGAACGCTAGCGTTAATTCGCTAGCGTTTGGCATTTTCGCTACTGCGCAAATTCACTATCGAACGCTGGCGTAGTTTCGCTAGTGTTACTTCGCAACCTTACGCCAGGCGAATCTTCGCTAGCGACGAAACTACGCAAATTCACTAATTTGCGCAGTGTACTGAACGCTACCTTTTACGCTAGACTTCCTTCGCCACCTCAGACCTGGCGAAGCGCAATAGAGTAGATAGGGATTGTTTAAAAAAAAGTCAAAATTTTTTCTAAGTCCCAAAAAACGCTGGCGTGTTTTCTACATGATGGCTGATAGGCTGAAAAAGATCGAAAAATTTTTGGGGCTCCCCTTCCTCCCCCCTACATTTCCTGACTCATGGCAACTTACCTAGACAGTGGGCACATGTGTAGGGCAAAATACAATTTTTATTTGCAGATTTGAAGGTTTTCTAGGCATTTGTAGTGCAGATACGTGTTCCTCCATTGAAATTTGAATTTCGCGCCGTATGCAAATTAGCCTTCCTAGCGCAACTTCACTTTATATAGCGAAACAACGCTAGCGCAACTCCGCAACCTTACGCTACCCCTGTGCGCAACTTCGGATTTTAGTGAATTTGCGAAGCGCTGGCGAAACTACGCCTGGCGAAGTGCGGTGAAGTGCGGCGAAGTGCGGCGAAGTTGCGCCTGGCGCAACTTCGCATCCTAGTGAATTTGCCCCATGGTGTTCAGTCTATCAATCCACATTTTTTCTTTCTGCAGCAGTATCCGATTAAAATCCCCTCCTCTAGGGGGTGCCTTGACAACCTGCAGTACCAGCCATCTTAATTGGTAACTATTGTGGCCTTGTAATCGAAAATGTTTGCTAACTGGGGTGACGTATTTCTGTTTTTCCAGATCACAATTAGTGATCGTCCTCTTATGTTCCCCAATTCTTGTGCTCACCTCTCGTTTAGTTTTGCCCACGTACGCCTTTCCGCAGCGGCATTTCAACATGTAAAGGGAAAGGGAGGAGTATGCCTCTGATGCACTTATATATACTTGTGTACCAATTTACACTGATGAGAGCATTTGAGAAAGGAGGCTGTGCCTCCGAAACGTTGTGGACATCTCAAATAAATTCCCACCTTTTAGCACGAATGCTATTGTGTGTGCCATCAGTTTTTATAACTCCTATATAATAAAAAAATATATTTATTGATTCAAGAATACAATATTACAATTATGTGCACTGTAAAAAATGATTTTTGTTTTTATTATTTAATAATAAAAAACTATGTGAGAAAATCATGACAGAATATACCATTTTCTTTGGGATTTTCAGGAGTGTATTTATCAACGATTGAAAATAAGGGGATGACCCTTAAGGGGGTAACCTTGATAAATATGCCTTTAAAATTCTCATTGAAATGAATAGAGAGCTGCAGAACTTCATTCTGGTGAACTCTAGTTGACAAATATGCCTATTTTATTTGGTACAAGAAAAATCAATGTCTGTTGAAATTTCTGATTATGTGTTTACCTGTATTTTTCAAAGAATTTTTCAGACAAAATCATAATCATGAGCAAAAGGGTTTTTTGATTACATATTTTCCAGTTGTTTCAATTGGAATAAACAACATAATTTTCAGAATACCAAAACTTGGCAAATCACTGAGCACATTTCTCTCAGTTTAGTGCATTGTGGAAAAGAAGGCAGATCTGAACTATTAACGTCTTCGCATATAGCACATAGCAATAACAGCAAAAGCCACCAGAGACCAAAGAGGTTCCAATTGGATAAGCTCCTCATAAGGATGGCAATAAAGATAATAATAATAATACTTCACAAGCTGTTTAAATATGCTTGATGGCAAAAAAGAAAGAAGCAAGATGAATGATCTTGGTGGACACACAGAAGCAGAGCTAGAGGAAAAAAACAAAGAGAATACATAACAGAGAAATACTCTTAAGTTAGGGGATCAGAGAACAGGGGATAAGGAAGAAAAATATACTGTAAATTGTATTAGTTTTGTGTGTAGGCAGTTAAAAAGGATTTAAATGTATCCATGACATTTCTAGGTCGTATAAAGTTAAACAAAGAGTAAGTTCAAATAAGGAATTTCATGTGCTGTGGAATCACCTTTGTCTTTGAAAGCTGAACAGATTTGATAGGGTATATATAGAAGAATATCTTGGGTATTTTGAAGATGTTGTATTTTGAAGTGGTGACGGTTAATACAGTTGTTGCAGGATTGTGTGTTACTGTATTTATTTTTCTCCAACTCTATTTTTCCAAAAATAAAAATCTCCCCACCTAAAACCTGGAAAGCTTATTCTAGAAAAAAAATTGTTAAAAAAGCCAATCGATGCAAAAAATCCCCATTACTGAGATAAATAACTCACTGATATTTTTACATCAATATAACCAGTCCCAACTCACAAGTAGTAATAAATCAACCAAGTTAAGCTGCAATGTACACAAATGTCATGGATGATATCCATTAAAGAGTATAGAAACAAAAGGCACTCAAGTCAAGAAAAACACACATGATATCATCATCAGTAGAACTAAAGGCCTTTCATATGTAATATATACTTTTACTAAGAAAAACAGTTTCTTTGCAGGTTTACTAGAGTTGCCAGGCATTTGCTGCAAATACCACACCTCGCCGTCTGCGAATGCTTTTGCGAAACTGCAGCGAAAATTTGCAGTGGAAAAATTTACTGCAACAAAAAAAAAAATATTTTTTGAACGTCAAAATTGTCGCCTGTCAAATTTATTCAGATGCCCATTGGACAAAAGAGTTGCACATATAAAAATTGTCGCTTATGTCAAAATAATTTTGATGCCCATTGACTTGAAAATGAGCTTCGCTAATTTTTCGCGATTCGCCCATCACTACTTATTATGCAATTTTTTTCATGCAGAATTCTCTCCTGATTAAATAGTGGCAATCAGACCCTAAAACAACACTGCACTATTATTATTATTATTATTATTATTATTATTATTATTAATAATAACCTTGTATTTTGTCACTTAAAAGGCTAGTAGTGCTTACTAAAGATTATTTATTGGATCTATCAATATAAGTGCTTCAGGGAGGAATTCCACCACTCTTTAAAACCCTTTTCATGCCGTAAGATGAAGACTCCTTTTTTCTCACCTCAAGGGAAGCAATCTGCTTTATTAGCCTTCACCTTTTATCTGGACTGTTTAAAGGGAAGTGTTCCAATCTTATTTTGTAGGTTTTCAGCCCCAACAATCTCAGAAAAACTACAGAAAGGAGTTAATTCATGCTAAACCTTTATTATATATAAAACAATAACTAATGGCAGACTGACCACATAAACTGTAATTTATGTTTTAGTCCAGTCTGTTTGTAGGCCAAATATTTAGAAACCTACAATCAATATCAACTATTTAAAATGACTAATAAAATGCAGCTTGTTTATGATTAATTAAAACAAAAGTAATTATTAATAATTCAAACATTTTGTACTAACTTTAATACAAAATCCATATACATGCTGAATAATTGGTGCCAATGTTGGCATTGCATTAGACATACAATTAAAAGATATCAGTTTAAAGATATTGTGATGATAGAAATAAAAGTTATGTATTTGAGGAAAAAGGAACATATGAGTCGAGTCTTATGAGTAAGTATAGATCAGCAATTAATAGAATATTACCATTTCACAGAACTAAATACACACCTCTGTAACTTAAAACTCAATATAATCTGTTGATTGAAAGCTTTAATATATTATGGAATAAGTACATTCAGTATCCATTGGTTGGTTGGTTGCAATGCCTTATTGGAGTGATGAGCACAAAGCCTTGGTTGATAAACAGTTGAAGAAAGAGATACAATCTGAATGTTACTTTTCTTATTGCTTTTCAAGAGGTTTGTGTTCCATCCCAAACTGCTTGTGTATGACATCATGAAGGGAGATATGTGGTTATTGGAGGTTATTCTGTCACAAAATTAACAATATGCACAGTAGTCATTTTGGAAAGGCTAATCTGTGCTGGTGGTACAGACTGTAAAGAAAACCACATTTTTTCCCTTGGTATTTTTTGAATGTGTTTGGAGTCATTAATTTGGCAGAACTCTGTTGATGGGCTTTTTTGCAGTGAAATTATGTCTAGTTTTATTAAACTTACTGATCATAAAGATATATAGGCAAATTTACTTACCTCCGTAGATCCGCCAGGGTTGTCTTTGCCGAACTTCGCCAGAACTGAATTCCTGTGTGCCGGTGATTTTTCTACGTACTTTGGTTGGGATGTTGCCGATTCCCCTACCACCGGGCACCAGGACACGCTGCTTTGGTTTTGTGAGGTGTGCTGTCTCTCCAATTGCCTTGTAACTCTCTATAACAGTGTCATGAAAAGTTGAATATGAATAATACATTATAATTATAGAATTATTACAACTATAACTGAGTCATACATTTTACAATAAAACTTAGAACACTGTAGTGACACATTATGAGAATGTAAGCATGCTTTGTGGGCTTTTATTCAAGGCAAAATGCTAGTTTGCCAGAGAAACACTGGGCTTACTCCTAAGTACTTGCTATAATTGATTGTAGTGTATCATAGAGTTTAACATATCCCCTTGGCCAAATCGTACTGACATCATAAGTTTGTACAAAAAAAAACTATGGAGTCCTTGGCAAGCTGGGGACCATAACATTTTTCCCCTTGTAGTCCACAACATCAATTTAAAAAGCTTGTTTGACATAGATGTTCTGTGGTAATACATGTTTTACTGTAAACACTAAAATTCAAATGATAGAAAGTTACATCATATTGCCATTACTACCCAAAGCTTATGAAGAAATGTATTTGGGTTCAGCCCTAATTCTCTAGACTATCTCCTTCTATTAAACCATTTACCTAGCAGAGTATTCCATAACATGGGATCTTGCACTCAGACAAGCCTTTCCAAGGTGGGAGAAGCATTTACAAATTGTCAAACATATTGTCAAACAAACTGAGCTCAGCGGTTTTTATAGCTGGAACAGCTTTGGACACATCACTTAAAGAGTGAATGCATTGGTTTAGCTGTCAATCTATTCAGCAGTTCCTTAACAGGCTACATATACAATTTAAAGGGGAAAACTTATGCTGCAGGATTCTCTCTATTTACCCAAGTGATATGCACAGCTTTCTTATTCTCTGCAAATGGAGAAAAGGTGATTGCCTAGGCAGTTGTTAAATATAGGGTTCCCCTCACACACAGGGTTCCTAGGACATGATGTACAATTTTATAACACTTTCTATAATTTCTATAACACTATACTTACTGAGCCAATCAGTGCATTGATCTTGTGCTTGCTGAAAGTAAATGAGTAGTGATGGGCGAATTTGTGGCGTTAAATTCGCGAAACTGCCCCCGCGTCTCGTTTTTGACGCCGGCGCCCGTTTTTGAATTTTTCCGCGAATTTTCGCGGGCGTTTTGCAAATTGATTCGAATAAATTCGCCCATCACTATAAATGAGCTTTTCATTTGCATTTCAAGGAGGATATGGAACTACTGTGGGTACAAATTGTATTCTTATATGCCAACCTATTCACGGGTTGGTTGGAGAGAATCAGCAAAGCTCTATGCAAAGAGGAGGCATTTAATTGCCAGTACGTGCAGGAAAGCAGTAGGCAGTTTCTTCTAAACATGGCACATGGAAAGTTCCTTCGATAGATGGGCGATGTGAAAGGCAAGGGGCGTATAATACTGACATCTGCATTTTTCTGTTTCACATTATCCCTAGTTAATAAAAGCCACTATCTTCTTTGAGACGGTAATTGCTACAACGTTTCTTCAAAAGATAAAAGTCCTGATATTCATTATTGATTTAGTGCCCTCATCTAATCCTGCTGCAAGCAATAGCACCCAGCAGTCATTACTGAAGCTTCAGAATCACAAATATGCTGACAATAATGTATTGGTTGCATATCCCAGCTCCACTTTAGCATGTCATATTAGTTAAAAATACTGAGCTAAAATCCAGTTATATAAACTGTAGCTGCAAATTTATTTTTTTATTTTGAAAATAAGAGAAAAGCTAGAAGCAGGTACAAGAACATAATCAGTCATAATGTCAATCTATTTTATAACAGAAGCTTTTAAAAATTCCTCCAGCATGAATCCCAAGGACATACTGGCTTGGAAGGCTAAAAAAAAGAGAAAAAGACAGTGGCATTTTCCCTAAATTCTATTGACGCACATTTTCAATTCAATTATAAATATAAAAATTACATTAAACAGAGGATATGGCTGAAATCTATGATAATGCCCTAGCAACGCTGATGCTATTTATTTATTGATTTATACTAATACAAAAAGCTATTTCAGAACTTCATAGGTCGAGATATCATGCAGCTTGCATATTAAAAGACTAAAAGAAAACCAAAAAAAGACAAAGAAAAACAGACAAAATAAAATAAAATGAAAAATGCAAATAATGATAATTAGCAACGTAGAGACTTGTCTGTCTCCACGGTAACTGAACCTGTTTACATAACTCATGCTGTTTCTATAGAAACTAAACTTGTTTACATAACCTTGCTTCATATTATAAAACAGAGTGTCTTTCAAAGGAAAATTCTCCTGCTTGTAAAGTTTTTCCCTACGACAACACTAAGGAATTAATAAATTCCTAAAAATTTGTGATTTTTTAAAAGTCTGATTTTATAAAAAAAAATCATGAATTTTTTTGTGATTTTTGCATTCGGAGTTTAGTAAATAATGTTTACTAAACTCCAAATGCAAAAATTATGAAAAATCTGTGATTTTTTTTATAAAATCAGACTTTTAAAAAATCACAAATTTTTCGGAATTTATTAAACCCTGAGGATGGACAAGTCTGAATCTGAAAATTCGGCATCTCAGACCTGTCGAGGTTGCATATAAGTCAATGGGAGAAGTCCCAATGATTTTTTGATGTGTGCTGGGTTTCGTGCAAATTTTGGATTTCAGGTGAAGATTCCAAAACAATTATGAAAATCAGATGAATAAATCTGAAACATGAAAATCAGTTTTTTCCCGCAAAGCACATTTTCAGGAAATTGTAATAATAAATAAGCGTAAAAAACCAGAGTAGATTTGATCGGAGTTTGTAGCAGAAAATACTGAGATAAATTCAGATTACCCACGTTAAATGATGGGTGAATCTGCAAAAAAATTCACGGAACGCATTGTAGTCAATGGGTGTCAAAGATTTTTGATGTGAGTGACAATTTTTTTACGCGCCACTATTTTGTCCATATGCATAAAAGTCAATGGGCATCCAAATAATTGTTATGCGCACTCCAATTTTGATGTGCAACAAATTTTTTTGGTGCAGCTGATTTTTTGCCAACGAATTTTCAACACAATTTCGCGAAAACATTCAATCTTTTCCTTTAACTAGATGGAAGGAGCTTTAGGAGGAGGGTGACCATCAGAAAAGTCATATGTTTCAAAATAAAAATGACTTGCTCAATTCTTCTTGAATACAATACTATTGTACTGTAAATGTAAAGTACCCATCTTTTTCCAGCATCCTCAACAAGGAAAATATTCAGGTACACAAATGTAGATTAGCCTTCCAGTGAAAGCTTATATTCTAAGTATTTGTTTTTAATGTAAGGAATTTATAAAAAATATTAGGAGCTTTTGCCAAATTGGCTTTTAGTGCATCTAAAAATGATGAAGTGGCATTTGAAATGTACTATTTCTGATAGATCTTGAAATATATCACTTCTTGCTCTAACAAACAAAGAGGAACATACCAAATAACAAAAAAAACACCAGAACTTTGTAATGATCACCTTCCAAAAGTGAAATCAGAAGCCCTGCACACAGAACTAGACAGCGGTACAAATAAAAAACAAAATCCATTCTCTCTTGTAAACTAGCCTTTTATTACCAACTCTTTCAGTGTTGTTAGATATATTAGTAGTTAGTAGTTTAGGCAAATATTGGCACCGAGAAGAATTGTTGTTTTGGATTAGGACTTGGAAAGGTCGCGGTACGATCGTACGATCTTAAAAATCCTTTGACTTTGAATATCGGACTACCCTATTCGATGGTCGAATTTCAACGTTTTTTTCACTTCGAAATTCGACCCTTGATAAATCTGCCCCCATATGTGCACTGTTTTGATCCAGAGGAAGACAAAAAACCCAGCCCTGAAGCCAATTATGCTTCAAGAGGGAAACAATTCCTTCCTGACCCCAATAGCAATCAGAAACATTCCCTGGATCAAGCGATTCACATAAATTTAACATAAATAAATACAATACAGACTCTCACAATTATAATGTGTAAAGATACATAAACCACAATATAACGAACAGCGCTTTCATGAAAAAATCCATATTCAGTTATTAATAGATAATATGAGAATATAAAGTAGAAAACTCCTGACATTTCACAAAATTTGCAAAATGGGAAGTTTATTTCTTAAATATAATGAATCTGCAAGATTAGTTTTCTATTTTTTTTAAAAAATGTTAGAAGATTTTTTGCAGAACAATTTTTGGGGGCAAAAAAACGAATACAATTTTCAGATGCTTCAATAACCTCTACATAAAATCTTTCTTTCATTGCTGATTTTTTTAAAAAAAAAATGTAAGCAAAAGTATTTATACAACAATATCTGCAAAATGTTTGTCTGCTAGTTGACAATAGTTTTGTCATATAAAGTAACAGCTTTAAAGTTTGTAAAAACCAGAATAGACTAAAAAAAGTGGCACCAAGAGTTAATAAATGGTAACTTACTGAGCAATTAACCAGAATTAGAAAAGATTACTACAGAACAGAAATAGCTTAACAGGCTAATTCAGCAGTAACAGCAATGTCTTCTCAAATAGCCATATTGATCTAACACATACTGTTCAAATATCAGCAGGTTTCACTGTTCTCACCTTTTTTATATAGTACATCAAACAAAGGAAAAGCAGATAAACATAAAATACATTAAGGACATTGATGAGACAACACTTTGAGATAGATAAAGTCTAAAAGTCCTCAATGTTGAAACAGCGTTCATTGTTCACCTTTGCTAGGAAATTCATGCATTATTATTATTCTTAAAATTATATCATAAATGATTTTAAATTTTAAAATGTGGCTTGTTAAATGCATCACTATATTATTGAAAAGTGAATGAAAAGAGGTCTACTTAAAAACATACACTCTTCTCTGAGGGTATGTAAATAATCTTTAAATGAAAAAATCCAAAATATAAATGTTATGCAAAGCTGCCTACTGTATGTCTTGGAACTCTGTGTACTCAACCCCAGACTCTACAATAAATAATATAACATTAGTGTAAACACAATACCGTATCTGACCCAAGTGCACAAGCCTCAGGTTCTTCACTGACTGTATCAGTATACAGGTTTAGCCACCTCTAAATTTGAACTCTACAAGATCACAGTATATTCACCAAATGTGTGAGGGTGGCATGACTCACGTTCAAGTAGCATGCAGGAGACAATACAATCGCCAGTTTAATAGATATAGATCAAGCAAAATTCCCTGGACTCACCTAGGCAAAATAAATATATATATATATAAATATATTGCAATATATGGACAAACAATCCCTGTGTTGTTTAAAGGGTAAGGCATTTTTTAGTAGCAGTATGCACAAAATGTCTCTGTCTTAAATATATTGATAATGGGTTGAGTGCAGAGGACTCTTGTAGTTGACTATATGTATTTTGTGGTCACACCCTCATTGCACCCCCGCCTAATGGTTTTAAAAAATAGTGGTGAGCACAACTTTCCCTTGTTTGTTATAGTTATACAGGAGCAGTGACCAGCTCCATGTTGTAGCTCCCACCCCTCCCAGCTATAGTCAGGTGATCCCACTGGTGTCTAATAAAAGGGCAGCCAAGTTTGGGAGTTTTACTTTGAAAGCAGCTAGTAAGTTGCAGGTAAAACTTTGTAAAATGTCCCTTTGTAAAATGTATAATTAAGCAATTGAATTGTTAATGAATCAGATGAAAATGAAGCGTAGGACTGGCCAGATATGGGATGACTTTGATGTAGTTGGCCAGCTTAAATATATTGCAATATATGGACAAACAATCCCTGTGTTGTTTAAAGGGTAAGGCATTTTTTAGTAGCAGTATGCACAAAATGTCGCTGTCTTAAATATATTGATAATGGGTTGAGTGCAGGGGACTCTTGTATTTATCTATATGTATTTTGTGGTCACACCCTCATTGCACCCCCGCCTAATGGTTTTAAAAAATAGTGGTGAGCACAACTTTCCCTTGTGTGTTTTTTATATATATATATTTATATATATATATATATATATATATATATGTATATGTATATATATATATACGCTGATAGAGATAGAGATAAACGCTGCAAAAAAAAACCCAATGACTTCAATGAATTTCACAAGGAAAAAATGTAGTGAAAACACCCCATTGCACAAAAAAAGCTTATTCATCTCAATGCATTTTGCATGACAAAAAAAGTGACAAAGTGAAACAGGACAGATTTGCTAATAACTATATGTAAAGGTGGCCATACACAGGCAGATTAAAGATGACAATATCAGTCCTTTAAACGATCAGGGAAGTTTGATTTTTTGGAGATCAAGGGTTGAATTGGCTAGTTGATGCAGTCCTATGATCCGTTGGCATTCTCTTTGATTCAGATTAACGTTTTATCGCCCGGCCATGGGTGGGCATATCGGTGAATATTATCCTATTCTTTCCAAAGAATAGGACCATAACAGTCACATCATGTCCTTTAAACTGTTTTATGAATTACTTTGGACACTTTTAGTATCTCCGTGTATTTGCCTCCACCAGTTTTACATTAGCCTTAGCTGAGGATCATTTGATGGAAGCTTTACAGAAAGGTACAGAAAAGTTCAGAGGTTACAGAAATGTACAAAAACAATGTTTCTTTTCTCCATCTTGCAGCTTCATCCTGCTCTGCAATAAATAATGCTACAGTATGGATAAAGGACATTTAAGCTAAAATAATAGCCCTTGATATACAGTATAACAAACCACCTCTGAGATATTGCCTGAGCTATAACAACATCCTATCAATTTAATTAAGGAAGCCTATCAATAAATGCTTCTATGAGGAAGTGCCTTTTACTAGAAGATATTATAGGCATTGTGCAATTCTGGAGTGTATACATTTTATTTTGTTAGATGTTCTAATTTGTTGTTCTTTATTCCCACTAATCTAGGGAATTCTCAATGTCAGCAAGTAATAAATCTTAACTAAAGGAATGGAATTTCATTAGGCTTTAAGAGAGTTTTATCATCTATCTCCCTCATCTCTCTTGTGAAAAAGTAAAATTATACAAGAAGGAAAAACAATTACTGTGAAATATTTGACAAACCTTAGTGTGTGTTAATAAAGGGATAAAGCTCTGCTAGTTCTTTTCTTTTTGAATCTCATTTGAGTCATTCTATTCCAAGTCATACGATCATCTTGATATTCAGCTATTCAAGTATTACAGACAATCATTTATTTCTTAAGGGTAAAATTCTAGTTTCCATAATATTCACTTAATATCAGAGAGGTGTTGCAGCCACCTCAGCATCTAATTTGAATGATTAATATTAAAAAGAAAAATACACATTACAATGAAGAGGTGATTGTTTTGGTTGTCTGCTTTTTTTTAAAGAAAATGTACTTCTACTGAGCTGGCGGCCAAATTTTCTGTTCTTGCAAAAGCTTATGAACATCAACACCTTGAATAATTCATTTTTGCTGGATTTTTCCAATGCGGTGGTTCTTCTTTTGAAATAGTCTCTGCATAAAAACTTCATCATCAAGCTTCTCTGTTACATAAAATGTATTCATGGTTTTAAGGGAAAACTCTGGCAACACAACTAAATGGAAGCACTGAACATATAGTTTTCTTCAACCCACCCAGGTACTAAAGTTAACTGTTAAACATAACATTATGTTAAAAAATGATAAATGATTTACAGAGATAAAGTTTTGTTGCTGTTGGAAGAGATTAGGGATTTATTTACAAAGAGGAACATATCATAAAGAAATTGGGCATACAAACACAGTGCAGTGTACAAAGTGTGGTTTCAGGTCCAAGTAGCCATGTACTTTACCCACAATGCAGAGTTTTCCATCCTAATTCAAGCAAAATAGTGGCCATGAGGGGATGATTCTTCTGACACTTGCAGCTAATGCAGTAAAATGGACATGATTGTGAGTGTGCATGAACACAAATCAGATGTAATTGCACTGAAAATCTTTGGGTTAGGATGTCATCATTAATGGTGCTTGGCAGTGAAATTACATCTGCAACTGATTCTAAGGGCAGAACTATGCTGCATCAAGACAATTATGGGAACCTTGGAGCTACTGCCACCTTTGAGGTAATGGTAGCTCCAGCCTTTCCTTTGTATCAAGGCACACTGTACATAGTTCTTCTAAACAGACTGATGGGGTGCATTGGCATGTTGTTACCTAAATGCTAAGTACCTGTGGAATAAGTTATGTGACGTAAACTAAAGTTGGGAACTAGGGTTCAGAGAACCTTTATTGTATCAACTATTTATCTTATAGGACATCAGTTTGCAGATTTTCGAGTTTTTTAAATTTTTCTTAAAAAAAACATTTGAAGCTCGAGCTATCTTAATTTGCCCTGGTGCAGTAACCCATAGTCACCAGCATTTTCTGGTCACCTGTTTAAAAGCTAATTTCTTATTGGTTGCTATGCGTTACTGAACCTGGGCAAACTTAGTGCCTTTTATTACACATGGAGGTTAGTCTCTTTCCAAAGCAGTAGTTCAAGCAATAATTTAATTAGGAAGTGCTACATTTAAATTAGGAGTTGTTTTAACAAAATCAGTAGGTTCTCTGTCTTCCTATATGGACAGTGCTTGATGAGTGTCATTGTTTTTATGCTGTTATTAGGGTTGCCACCTGGTTGGTATTTTACCAGCCTGGCCAGTGAAAATGTTGCTTCATGTCAATGTTATTTATATGGAAAAACCATAAAAATATAGGAAGTCTGGCATTTTTTTCCATAAAAGGTGGAAACCTTAGCTGTTATACAGCAAAAATTAACTTTTGTTGTTCAGATAGTCTTGAGTTGTACCACTCCAACTATAAAGGACTACTCTCTGTCTAATGTACTGCACATGCCTTACCAAAATAATTACAATATAGTGGCAAATAAATAGTTTCTGGTCGATTTTAGCTGAAATACAAAATGAACCTTGGACAATTTGCTGATTCTAAATTGACAGGGCTTTTCATCTGCTTGTTCAGATCAATAAGTATTAACCGTGATGTAACTGAAGCCAACAGAAAAACATGCCATTGATTCCCTTTTTTTAGAATAAATGCAATTCTTTGGGGGAAGACATATGATACAAATCCCTATGCCCTATTGATGGCATGCCATTATACAATTAGCTTTTATTGGGTAAGTGATGTAGCAGGGAAATAGAGGAACACGTCCAAGTAAGTGTATCCAGGATGGATTGAATGAACAGCACTGTTTCTATTTTTCTTTTGCAGCATTTCACAAATGAAGCAGAAGCTCTTAATAAGCATTAAAGAATTGAAGCAGACAACAGACTCAGCAACAGTGTATAGCTGTAAAACCTTGATACTAGATACTAATAAACAAAACAAAAAATATAGACACCATGGTGTTAAATGGTTTTAAGATAAGCTCTTTATAACTAGTGATAGGCAAATAAATTTGCCAGACATGGATATGAATTGGAGAGGGCCTGAATAGAAAAATTAGTAATAACAATTAACTATAGCAATAAATTTGTAGCCAACCAGAGCATTTGTTTTTTAGATCGGGTCAGTGACCCACCATTTGAAAGTTGGAAAGAGTCAGAAGAAGAAGACAAATAAATCAAATACTACAAAAAAGGTCAAAAGGAGCAGTTTCTTCACGTGACATTTTTCAAGCCATGCAAACTTTTTTTTTTTACTATACCCTGCCTACAGTCTATGAGTGTATTTCATTGGCAAAATGCCAAAGGTATGACAGTAGAGAATAGTAAAGCATACTGGCTACAATAAACAAGCACATAGATTTTCTATTTAAGAAATCAATTGATTTGCATAGTGCTTATGCAAGTGTTAAAATAGTACTTGGGATGGAGAGTGTCCCTAGAGTGGTTACACCTCCCCAGTTACTAGCTCCTGGGGTTACAACTGCAGGTGAATAAATCTGTTTGCTGAGCGAGTCTTCGTCTATTTTGTTCTAATCAATTTCCTGCAAAAACCTACTATATTTGATTGCCACAATGCTTCAAATATGTTTTTATTGCAAGCCATGGGTTGTGGATTATTGTTCAAGGCTTTAGCTGAGAAGTAGAGGTGTTCCACACCCGTTATTAGAAGCTTACCAAAGATTACATTTATTCTACTGTACTAGTGTTAGTAAGACCAGAGGCTTAAACACATTAAGAATAACTTAAGCCTTTCCATTGCCTCATTATGGTACACAAAAAATGTATAGCTGATGCATAATGTGTAGTAATTTAATTTAAAAAAAAAAACACAAACATTTCAGTCCATGTAACCCATAGCAACCAATCAGATGTTTGTCTTGAAACAGATGACTACTCAAGGCTGTATGCTGGCAGTATGATACTAGATTGAGCTGAGTCATCAGTGACCCTATTAGGTGGGTCTTGAATTTCTCAATTGTATACACTGAATAACTGATTTAGCACTGTAGGGATAAATAGGGTTAAGTTTCCCTATGGTATTAATATCCCACATGGTTGAAAATCCCCTGCTCTGGCCAGTTAAAGGTTGGACCTAAATTGGATAAGGGAGTGAGTCCTTTGTCCCTGTGCAGTGTGGCTTGGTATATTTTGGATTTGGCTAAAAGGTATCACTGTTGAGCCATTTTTTAAATAGCTGAACTGCCATGTGCTTAGTGTCAGTCAAGTTCCTGATTTCACTCCAGTTGGGAGTGCAGGGACTCTAGCTAAGGAGTCTAAGGAGTTTGAGAGGCCCTGTTGGGTTTGGGGTATGGAGCCCCAAGTCTGGTGAGCTCAACCATGGTGACTTTCAAGCTTGGAGGCTGCAGAAAGACTGTGACAGCAACTGCCTGTGTAATGGATGCTGATTTGAAAGGGGGCTGGTGAGGTGTTCACACTGTGGATAATGCTAGGAGTTGTGCCCTGAAAAATAAAGCAGGATGTCATGCTCAGCTAGGATTAGCTTGGGAACCAGCCTGAGGATTGAGCCCCTGTGGATGCCTGACCCAACTGTGTGAATCCACAGGTAAGTTGTGCTTGAGGGAGGGTAGTGAAAGGGGCCAGTATGTGTACCCTGTTAAAGATACAGGTGTTGTTCATGTGCCTGCTATGTGGGAGCAACTACCTCTGTCCAGCAGGAGAGGTATTTGAGCAGGTATTGCTACCTGGGGAAAGTTTAAGAGCTCTTGGGGGAAAAGGGACTGTGACTCTCTTTATCCACCAGGAGTGGAGTGTGGTAAAGACTATGCCAGGGTTGGACTACCACATGAGTTCCCCAGGGAATGGAGTTATTGATATGTGATTATATTATGTGCTGCTTTTTTCTTCTTATTAGAACCCCATCTTGGCCACCCCTAGGTGCCATAGGTTATACACCATTAATATCTTACCATCCACAGGTCCTGAATCCCTTTCGCTAAGTGAAAGGGTACTGGGAATTCACCTCTCATGGCAGTGCCTCCATCTAGTGGGATCTAGGAATACACCTACAGGTGGCTCCACTAGGAACAAATGATTAATCACATCATTCCAGTATAACAAACTTTATTTAACTGTAATGTGCAGAATAAAATATACATTACATTATCAATACCCTCTACCCTGGGGAATCGTTGTGCAGTCCAATCCTGGCACATCATTTACCAGGCAAGTCCCACACTTCACTCCTGGTGGATAACTTTCCTGCTCATACTGTATATCCTCATATGTTAGTGTATCACAAATTAGTAGGTGTACTTCCCTAAGAATACTGCATGTGTCTGCATTAAAGATAAAGTGGAAGAAAATGGTAAATAATGCTCACCAACAATAGCAAGGATTCAGAGGGCACAGAAACCAAATGTTACTGTATAGCATCCTGTATCCAGAAAACCACTGCCATATATACAGTTTATCTTTTTAGTGTTTACCGAAATATGATGCACTACTATATATATATATATATATATATATATATATATATATATATATATATATATATATATATATATATATATATATATATATATATATATATAGGTATGGGACCTGTTATCCAGAATGCTCGGGACCTGGGGTTTTCCGGATAAAGGATCTTTCCGTAATTTGGGTCTTCATGCCTTAAGTCTACTAGAAATACATTTAAACATTAAATAAACCCAATAGGCTGGTTTTGCTTCCAATAAGGATTTGTTATATCTTAGTTGGGATCAAATACAAGCTACTGTTTTATTATTACAGAGAAAAAGGAAATAATTTTTAAAAATTTGGATTATTTTGATAAAATGGAGTCTATGGGAGACAGCCATTCCGTAATTCGAAGCTTTCTGAATATATATATATATATATATAGAAGAAATGGAGATCGCACTCGCAGGTCTTAAGTGTAGTAAATAGCTTTTTATTGTGGACAATCGCTATATATATATATATATATATATATATATATATATATAGTATAAAGACTAATATATATTAATATGCATAAGAAAGAGAAAGAGAAATATCATTTAATTCCAGCTATGTGTATTTGGAATACATCCTCAATAAAATGAATTTGGAAAGGTTAAATAAAAATGTGAGCCCATGTTTAAATAACAATAATATCACGAGAACAGTATAGTCATCAAAACAAATATCATAATAACATTATCATTAGGGAAAATTGTGATCTTAAAATATGCAGCTTGAAGATCAATTTGAGAATGCTGAGACTGAACTCATTATCATAATTTACACCATGACCTAATCTTGATAAATTTCTACAAGGCTAAACACTGGTAAAACTCTTATAGGGCATCATGGAAGAATAAATACAATGTAATTGATACGTAACCTATTTGCGACTGTATAAATGACTTTATTGGTCAAATTGTATTAACTTACAGAGCAGTTAGTAATTTAACTGACCTTTAATTTACCACATTTTTTTTCTTTGAGAAATCTACTACTGCTACAAAAGTTTTGATTAAGGCTGCACTTCAAAACTAAACTTTTATCAACGAAGCTATAGATCAGTAGTCTCCAATCAGTGGCTCATGGGCAACATGTTGTTCACCAACCTCTTGGATGTTGCTCCCAGTGGTCTCAAAGCAAATGCTTATTTTTTAATTACTGGCTTGGAGGCAAGTTTTGGTTGCATAAAACCCAGTCTGCCAGTCTCCATATGGGGTACCAAATGGCCTATCACAGCACTTATTTTGCACCACCCAGGAACATTTTTTATGTTTGTGTAGCAGCCCAACACATTTTACATCAGAATGTTGCTTTGTTAGTTTAGGCACTAATAAGAATGCTACTTTTGTGTTATGCTACGAATGTGCCGTAGTGGCCCAAGCACTAGTGTAGCATGTAGGAAGGTTACTTGCGTAGAAAAAAGCTACTCAATTTCATATAATTGGCAACCAACCAGCAATTAGTATTGATCAGTCTTCTAAAAGTTAAAAAATAAAATCAACGATCTACTTCTTTTGAATACCATTAACCATGTTCAAGACCAGATGTAATTCCAATAGTAACCTAAAAATTCTAGAAATGTTGAATATTTGGCACTTGGCACTCAGATGCATGACAACCAGCCCCCCAAACTGTCGGGCTGGTTTGCTATCCTTGTTACACCTGAAGGGCCAGCTTGTTATTATTATTATTCTTTAACTATGACTAAATGACAGCTACACAAATAGTTTGGTAGGGGACCCATTTCTGTTTCAAATGCCTTAGAATCAAGTCTGTGCTGTAAGGGAAACAAACCCTAAATTAAGTTGGAGTACAGGGACCCTTTGAACAAGTTAGAGATAACAGATGAATTTTTGCAATTGCACACTTATAGGAGTAGTGAGGAAGACTAGTTTAGAAAGTGCAGTATTGCTCTCCTCCAAGGAGAGTAGTGTGGAGTTAGTTGTCCAAGGTGACACCCACCTATTTGATTGAGAATCACAGGCACCCAGTTATTTTATACAGTACTAAAGTGTTGAGAGGACAGCAGTATCTATCCCTCTCTCACTCAATTGCAAGAGCTCGTCTTTGAGAGAAGTTGCAGACCTGGTGTTTGCAAAAAAAAACTTGCAGCAAATCATTCTTTTAACACATTAAAAATGTTCACTGGTGCAGGTTTGGGACCTATTATCCAGAATGCTTAGGATCTGGGGCTTTCCATATAATGGGTCTTTCTGTAATTTGGATCTTCAAACCTTAAGACTACTAGAAAATCATGTAAACATTAAATAAACCCAAAATGCTGGTTTTGCTTCCAATAAGGATTAATTATATCTTAGTTTGGATCAAGTGCAACTGTTCTATTTCGAGAATTTTGCAATAAATTCACGAATTTTTCGGCAAAGCAAAACGCCACAGATTTGCCCATCACTAAGGAAGTGATATTTTAGTCTTTTGCTATTTCACAGAAAAACATTCAGTGCTGAGTCTAACCTGTGAATGTCATGTATAATCAGTAAAGGCAGGTTACTTAACAAATAAATCGTTTTTGACATAAAGAACATTTTTGAAGAAGAGCTATTTTACCTTTCAGGTTAAGTGGAACATTTTTACATTAAGCACATTGGAAAATGATTTTATATATTAAACCAGCAATATTTAAAAAGTACAGTTTCATAAGGTCAGTTCAAAAAATTAGATCAGAATATTTCATTTGATACTAGGGCTTACAGATATGCAATTTCTTCACTTTAATAAAGAGTTATTTGGGTTCTATAATAGTTATAATAGGAGATCAGCAAATGCCAAAATGTCTGTCGCTATTAGTGATTCTTTGAAAATGTCTTAATTCAGTTAATTCAGATCTTATCAATGGTTCCAGGCTTAGGGTAAAGAGCAGAGGTGGAATAAGGCATTCTTGTCTCATTCATCTGAATATCTCTAGTAGATTTCTCTCCAGCTTATAAATTTAAGTCAGTGAAGTCAATTTATCAAGTTGCAACTTTATCTGCTATCACAGTTTTTTCCCTCAAGCAATACCTTATTTAATAAAAACGAGAATGTTGGTGTGTTTGTTTGGGGGTAAAAAACTTGCACGTAGGGATGTAGCGAACTGCCGATTTGGTGTTCGTGAACGCCGTTCGCGAACACCGGCAAAAAATGCGAACGTTCGCGAACTTCGAACACCCGCTAAAATCGTTCGATTCGAACGATCGAAGGATTTTAATCGTTCGATCGAACGATTTTCATTCGAATCTAACGATCGAAGCATTCGATCGAATGCTTTTCATTCGATCGAATGCTTACAATCGTTCGAACGAATGGAAATCGTTCGATTTTTAGCGGTCGAAGGAATTCGAATGGTCGAATGGTCGAACGATTTGTATTCGAATCGAACGCGAACTCAAAATGCGAACGTCGCGCGACGTTCGCGAACATTCGGCGGACGCGAACGGTCGAAGTTCGCGCGAACAAGTTCGCCGGCGAACAGTTCGCTACATCCCTACTTGCACGCAAGTAAGAATCATATCGTTTTATTCATTTTTAATGAGGCTGAAAATGTTGGTGTTTTCATAAACAGGGAAAACATATCAATTTTTTGAAGACAATGCCCACTGAATTGTACAGAAATTCTAAGTCAATCATTACCTGCTAGGTTTATTTGTTTTCCTGAATCTCTTTTCCTTAATAAATAAATATTGCCTCTTTTGTCTCTTTATGCATTTGAAGATGCTCTGCTACTGAGCCTTCATTACAATGGGCACCAAAACTGCTTTTTTGCTATTTCCACATGGGTTTACAAGTTAAAGAATTCATGATATGCCTTATAATCTATTTTTTTTTTTTTAATCTCTTTTATTTTAACATTCACAAATGCAATGACAAATGATAACGTATACAATACATTTAGTATATGTTTCTTGTAGGAGGGGGAAGGTTAGTGTGGGATATCAATAACCTTGAGCTGTTCTTACCAGTATTCAGTCATTACATTCAGTACCAAATACATTACTTGCACAGATTTCTCATGATCGCATGAATATGTTCCATGGATCCCATATTTGTGTATGTTTCTCTACTGTATCTGCCAATAAAGCTGTTAAGTATAACAGATTCTGTGTCTGGTTAATTTTTTCTACCATACTTTGAGTGTCTATAGTTTTTTGGAGCCAATTCTTTGCCAAGTTGATTCTGGCTACTGCCAAAATTTGACCCATTAAAGCATTTTGTTGTTTAGTAAGTTCTTTAGTTGGTCGGGCTAAAAGCGCCATAGTAACCTCAGGAGAAATAGATTTATTAAATACATTTCCAATTGTCCGAAAAACATCTTTCCAATATGCTGCTGCTATGGGACACGTCCACCAAATGTGATAATAATCTCCTACTTCTGTACAGCCCCCGAAAACAACAGTTGGAAGAAGTGGGATCATATTTATGTTTCCAAGTTGGGGTAATATACCAGCGCATCATCACTTTATAAGCTGACTCTTTCAAAGCAGTATTAGGGGAGATTTTGGAGACAGTATTCCAAATCCCATTCCATTCTTGCTGAGAAATGGAGCGTCCCAAATCAGTTTCCCAATCTGCCATGTATTTCAAAGGGATTTCCATATTAATTGACACTAAATGTCGGTATATCAGTGAGATTGTTCCTGTTATCTTCCCTGCTTGTTGAGAACATGTTTCAAGTAATGTAGGTGGTCTGCTCTTAAAAGAGGTATCAATTGACTTTATAAAGTGGGCTAATTGAGAATATCTATACGTTTCCTTGTCGGGAAGAGTTTCAGTAAATCATAGGTATTCTAACGATTTAACCCCCATTGTTAACAGCATATTCTTAACTCTATTAATGCCATGTTTTCTCCACCAATTAAACGAGGTGGTAGCATAACTCGGGGGAAAAAGTGGATTATTGTGTAGTGGAATAAGGATGCTGTGAGTCACCGCTAATTGGAATTTCTGCAAAATATCATGCCATGTTTTGATAGTATGCTTCAATATTGAGCTAGTTACTGGGTTAGACTTAATGTGAGTTTTATCCATCCATAAATAAAATGACAAATTGATAGGATGTGTCAATAGTGTTTCCAATTGTACCCATCGGTTCTCACTTTGTGGCAGGTGCCACTGCGTGGTCTGGGAGATTCTCGCAGCTTTGTAATACATTAATAAATTAGGCAAACCTAGCCCCCCCGTTTGTAGGGAGTCTGTACATGGTACGCTTATTTATACGTGGTGGTTTGCGTGCCCAAATAAATTTATTGATATTACCTTGAAGGTGAGCAATATCTTTGGTTTTAATTGTTACTGGTAACGTACGAAATCTATATAATATTCTAGGTACTAGAGTCATTTTGACATCGTGAATTCTTCCAAACCACGATATGGCATATCGAGACCACTCTTTAAGATCTTTAGTCAATTTCTTAATCAATTTGGGGTAGTTGTGTTTATATAGTGTTGTATAAGCAGATGTCATATTAACTCCAAGGTATTCCATGTAAGAATGTTTCCAGACGAATGGAAAGTTAAGCTCCAAAAGTTTAACCACAGGTTTAGGAGTATTCAATGGCATAGCCTGGGATTTGGAAATATTTACCGTTAGGCCAGAGATACAAGAAAATCTATCCAATAAAGCAAATAAGTTAGGAAGAGAAGTCTGAGGTCTGGTAATAGTTAAACAAATATCATCCGCATAAAGGCTCACTTTAAATTCCTCATCTCTAATTCGGACTCCACTAATGTTTTGATCGTGCCTAATTAGCTGGGCCAAGGGTTCTACTGCCAATGCAAATATTAATCTTCTAATCTATTTTATATAAAAAGACAGGATTTTTTTGGGCAGATTAATTAAATATGATAACATTTACAAGCAGTAACTATGTTGGTAAAATATTCTCAACACTTGAGGCTCTAACAATTTCTTTTCTGCTCTGGAATGATTTATTCTAGCATGAAAAAGTGTGTTTCTTCTTACATGTTGCATGAATAATAGTGATGGGAGAATGTATTTGCCAGGCACGGATTTTACCCCCTGTGAATTGTTTTGTAAAACTGTTGCAAAAATTCACTGGCGAAAAAAAATCGATGCAACAAAAAAGTCCATCGTGTAAAAATTGTCGAGCATTGAAATAATGTTAACGCCCATTGATGCATTGGGACAGAAAAGTTGCACGTGTAAAATTGTCGCTCGTGTAAGCATTTCACAAATTTTTGGGTGAAACGGGACAGATTCCCCCATCGTTAATGAGTAGCATAACTATAATTGAAAGGGCCCAGGAGCAGGATGTACATCCGGACTTCCCAACTAGGCCCTCTCTGTAAGTACCTCCAATCTCCTCCAGACACACATGTGTGCAAAACATCTCTTCTATTTTGCACACAATGAAATGCCATTGCATCTCTAACTGGCCCCAAGGTTAGTTATGCCAATGTGTTGCATTACATTTACATTAGGGAGCAAGGATGGGAAAGACATCAGTGCTAGACACAAACAGGCTACAGGGCAGAATATGTTTTAACTGTATCAATTCATTAGAAACTTTCCTCAAATTCAGGAAAATAAATCAGGGGATCCTTATAATTCCTTAGTTAGATCTATAATAAATCTACCCCTTTCTTTGAACACCCAAAATTAGCCACAATTCTATAAACAGTTCTTTCTGTGTCAGTCACTAGCATATAATGTCAAATGAAATGGTGGAAGGAGTCTCCATTGATACCGGGGATTGACACACTTACAAACTGTGAAGATATTTCATTCATCTCGGCCTGTAACTCATAGCAACTAATCAGGTTTTTGCTTTTGTTATTCTAAATGTACTAGACCAGTGAAAGCTAATTATTGGCTGGTTGCTATAAGCTACAGAGATGTGAAAAAAATCTTGAACATTTTTGTGCATAAAACCTGAAAAACAATCAGCCTTGTTAACTTTATTACCGATTGGCAAACCGTGTCATCATTGCCAGTAAGTTCCATCTTGCTCCTCTTTATAGATTTGTTGCCAGAATGATGGACGAGTGGGAAGGTTTGCAAAAAGCATCCATTATATAATATGATTCTTAAGATAGGAGCAGTTTGTAGAGTTCTGCTGAAACCTATGCTACTCTGCGTAAGGTATATCCACAAGTACAGTATAAACAACAGAAGGTATATGTGAAATTGGTGAAATAGTTTCGTAAAATTCCATTCTGTGTTTGCAATGACAAGAATATATATGGTAGATGAGTGTACACGTACAGTGCAGTTATTATAGAATAATGCATAAATGCATAGGGGCAAATTTACTAAAGGGCGAATTTTCACCTCGGAGGGTTTTGCTATAATTTTGTCAGGCTCAAATTCACTACCACTACGCTAATTCACTAATATGCAAACAATGGGAATTTTCACTAGCATAAATTCGTCAACACAAGAATTTCTTAGTGAACTTTCGCTAACGTTCATTTCTGCCTAGCAAAACGATGTTAATTCACTTACACTTAGGTCAATTTGAATAGGGTGGGTACATATTTATCTTTTTTAGAGATGTTGGTGCAAATGCTTGACGTGGCCATGTGTTATTAAAAATGTCCAAGGAAGCAAAATAAAGACAAAAGAGATCCTAGACATGAGCCCACCCTAAAATGTGGTATGCCCTTCAAATGGTTAAAAAAAATAGTAAAATAGTAAAACAAAAAATTTCAGCATTTAAATATAATCCAACATTAAAATATGAAAAAATGCCAGCTGTTTTTTTTTTTTCATTTTATACTTTTCAGCATACAGGATATGATGTCACCTAAGATTGAGGAGGATGTAGTTTCATTTTAACAGTTTGCCAGGTCTAAGCTGGTGAAGGAAACTATGGCGAAAGGGTTAACGTAATGGAAAATTTGTACTTTATTGAATTTGTGGAGCAACAATCATTTGCCTGAGCGAAAACGCGCCTGGCAAAAGGGTGCAAAACTGCACTAGCAATGCTCTCTTTTGGTAGCAAAGTGTCCTCTATACCTATTAGTGTATTAGCGATGTCACTGCGGACGGTATTTCTTGTGAATTTTCTATCTTGATGGCCATTTTGCTTTTAGTAAATTTGCCCCATAGAGTTTAGATGTTGCAGCAGATTAGCCCCACTTTATTGACATGTGTACTACACTAAGTTGAGAATGTTGGTGGTGGAATCCCATTAAAATAACTGTTTTATATACTACCAAATATTTCTATTTTCTATATAATAAAAGTTTACAAATTCTGGTAAATATTAGAGTTTATACAACTCAAGTATGTTATATTTCAGTTTTTGACAGTAATTTGTGAACAGAATTATTATTGTTGTTGGTGAATTTCCACTGGAGAAACAATTAGATCTAGTCATATCACCCTTGCTAGACCAGAACATAAAAAGGTGCTCTGATTTTTAGAGATTCCTTACAATAATCCGAGAATGGCATTGTAATGATGATTTTACGCATCTTATTTAGAGAACAATAGTCAAAGAAATGCAGTTCCCTTTCATTGTGATACAAGAAACGCGGAACAATATTAATAGCTCTACTTGTTAGCGCTTTACAACAAGAACATACATATTTGATTAAAATTATGTAAATTTTTTGCAATGTGATATGAAAAGCTAGAACAAATTAGGTACAATAAGCACTGCTGCATGAAAGCTATTTTCACACAAAATGTAATTTAGTTCATTGTGTAGGCCTATTCTCACTGCAGTGCTGAATGCTTAGGACTGCTTCATTAAGTATTCACTTTTCGTGAGAAAGCTGATAAAATGTTACATAGCAGCAGCCCTGTAAGTGTTTATGAATATATCTATTCTTGTTAGCAGCTAATAGTTTTTATAGGTGTAATGCCCTATATTGTATGTATATTGAACTCATAAATAGAATAGTATATCAGTTGCCAGCTTTGGAAAGGCTGGAATGCCCTGCCAACGCCAGGATTCCTCATCACACCCATCATCACCTGATTTTTATGTTGCAAAACTCACAGTTTGCTTTTAAAAGGAAGTGCAGTGTGCAATTTGGATGCAAAATGCCATGTTTTTTACCCAGGTGCAGCTACTGACGCAATTGTTCCCAACACATCAAAAGACGTGTGCTTTAACAGATAAGAAAATGATGTATAATTTCCAGCATTTTACATAACTGACCACTGTGCATGACTTTTTAAATGCAATTCTGTTGGGCATCTATTGATGCAGCCCACAATGGGAACCCTGCAATTACTGCTGGAATTGTGACCTTTAGGGTGGGAGTAGCTCTAGGAGTTCCCTAGAATGTTGAGCAATTCATTGGGGTCCAAATACAGGTTCAGGATCAGGAAGTGTATTTAGATGCAAGTAATCTTTAATGCATGCTGTCAATGCATGCCACCTTCCAAAGATGTGGCTTATCTCAGTCTCAGATTATACAAGGCTGTGGACATTTGGTATGCCATGTAAGATGTTTTACCTGGGACAGGAGGCCTGGTAGCCCTATGGTTTTAACCAACATCATATGGATGGCAATAGGTCTAGGCTGTACCTTTACTTATATGTGGTCATGATTGAAACTGCCATGTTTCGCTTCACCAAACAATTTTAAAAGCACAGAAACATTTGCAAATGCTTTGAAGTCAAAGGAATTTTGTAAGGTTAAGAGGTGGTTCTGTGGGGCAGAGACGGGGATGCCTGTCATTGCCATTGCGGGGACGACCGCAGTCTGTTCGCACCAAATGCGTGTACGAACGTTCATTTCTTCAATACGCTCATGCTTAGGTGATGTCTTGGCGCAGTGCACACAGCTCTCCTGTTCTGATTACTATTTTCTGCCTTTGCCTGTTATTCTGCTTGAACTCTGCCTAGAGCGACTCTTGTCTGTGTACCGAACTTGCTTGTACTCTGCCTGGACTGACCCTTGCTTGTGTACTGACTTTGTTTGAACTCTGTCTGGATTGACCCTTGCCTGTTCTACACCATGCAGCAGTGTTTTCTCGAAGTTCCAAATCCGCTACGATTGGCCTCTTTGCTTGCTCAGAACTTTCATCCTGTTCCGCTCATACTAAGTCTTGGTGGCATCTGAGTAGCTGAGGGCTCCTTCCGAAGCTAAAGGCGGCTGCTATAGGCAGACAAGTGAGCCGAGACCCGGAACTTGACTTCTGTTCTGAGATTAGGGTGCCATTTTATCTTGCACCAAAAGCACTGGACTCCATCAGCATTTCTTTTTTCTGTGTTACAAAATGCAATTTTTTTAGTGAAACAAATATATGACCAAATTCTATTGCAGATTCGTTGCAATTTTTGCCACTCTCAACTTTCACCACATTTGTATGTCAGGTTAAAAATACATTTCTCATCCCTACTCATATACACTTAACTTTTGCTGTTATAAATAAAGATTGTGCTTTACTTAAGTGTAGATGGGACAGGACTGTACATAGAGGACTGTAGCCTACACTTAAAGTTTACTATGTATGGAATGCGAGACTGTAAAATACAGTTCCATTATTTTCAGTGGTATAGTGACAATGATAAACATATCTTAACAGACTGATACATTTTCCTGTCTCCAGAGCACAATGAAATGACAAATTAAATTATAGCATAACCTGCTTGTGGGAACTTTAAGAAATAGCAATACAATGGCAATACAGTCTGTGAGGATACACTATTTTTCTGCCATCAGAGAACAATCATACCAGCTTGTGCATGCTGAAAAGAGACTATGATTTCTCATTTATATATCTGGCTTCGGGAACCACCACAGTCCTTGGAGGTAAAAACAATAGAATGCAATGCTGTATTATAGTAAATAAGGGCTGGGCTCGACAAACTATTTCACAGATGGCATCTATTTACTGCGGCTTAATTTAAAAATAGAATTAGAACAGCATAGGGCTAACAGCCATGTTGACATTTAATTGGCAAAATCTTGTTAATCTTGGCTATTACACAGTTTTAATGCCAGCTTTATATCCTTTCTAACAAGAAAGAGAGAAATGCCTAAAGACCTATTGCTTTCAGTGAGCACCAGGATCAAATGCTATGTTTACCAAGGCTGTCAAAGAACTTTGTCCAGCTAATACGAATTTGCTGATTGTCATGCACAGTTGGTACCATTTGATACACAACCGTATCATTTATGCTTGGAATGAGTGATGAGTTTAATTTAAATGTAAATACATTACAAAGCAAGGTATATGATATGTATGTTTTATGTATACAGCTATAGAATCTGTTATCCAGAAAGCTCCAAATTATGGAAAGACCATCTTCCATAGACTCAATTTTATCCAAATAATCCAAATTTTTAAAAATGATTTCCTTTTGCTCTGAAATGATTTAAACAGTACCTTGTACTTGTTCCAAACTAAGATATAATGGATCCTTATTGGAAGCAAAACTAGCCGACTGGGTTTATTTAATGTTTACATGATTTTCTAGTAGTCTTAAGGTATGAAGATCCAACTTATGGAAAGATCTGGTATTCCGGAAAACCTCAGGTCCCAAGCACTCTGGATAACAGGTCCCATACCTGTGCCTCTATTTACAGAGTGCTACATAGATATCTGAAATAGAATGCAAAAGGAAGCGCACACATAGAGTAGTATTGTCTCAATTAAGATAAGCAATTAAGCCCCTAGAGCCACAGAGTGTTTAAAAATGGTGCCTGGAGAGCTATATTGCAGAAGATCCACCAGTGTGATATTCTTCAAGATTCCCCCTTTCGGGTATATACTCACAAGATTTCTTGGATTTTTGATGCATATAGTAATGTTCGTTCTTCACCTTATAAGTTTTCTCCAGTCATCCACCAAGTAATATAATGAAGATATAAGCAAAATATAGTATAATATTGCTTTAATAAATATTAAAAATCACCATAAAACAAACGATTTTCTACTCACAAGGATCACCAGATCATAAAGCACGTAGTACCCAAAGCAAAATAAAAGTCCAGAATTCTCTGGGTCCAGGAAAGTTTCTCCTGTTGCGTCTGTGATCGATGAATAAATCAAACAGCTCCAATATCCGTGATCAATGAATAAATCAAACTGGTCCAATATCCAACGCGTTTCGCAGTCTCTCTTGACCGCTTCCTCAGGGAAGGTGTGATGATCACACAAGTCCTCAGGAAGCGGTCAAGAGAGACTGCGAAACGCGTTGGATATTGGAGCAGTTTGATTTATTCATTGATCACGGATATTGGAGCAGTTTGATTGATCGCAGGATTAGCACTAAATCCTTCGACTTCGATATTCGAAGTCGAAGGATTTCAATTCGAGGGTCGAATTGCGAAGTATTTTTAACTTCGAAATTCGACCCTTAATGAATCTGCCCCTAAGTGTGCGCTTCCTTTTGCATTCTATTTCAGATTTCCTGTGTCGTTTTAACCTGGTGTGAACGGTGATATTCAAGGAAGCAGCCCCCCCCTTTTTGTCAATAGTGCAGTGGCGCGGTATTGGTATAAATTAATTATACCTCTTTCTATCTTAAAAATTTTTTTGCTACATAGATATGCATCACCATACAATTTTACAATTTAGAAAGCTATACACAGAAAGAAAATACAATATAATATGTATACATATACAGAAATTAAGTGGCATTTGGTTAGAGATACAGTACAAAAGAGCTTGCATTATAAACGGGTGCATAGCATACAGTTACAAATAGGAAAACAAAAGTGTACCAAAGAATTAGACATTGACCCTTAAAGGAGAATTCAACCCTTAACTTTACAAAACCTCTACCCCCTACCCTACGTATACCCCCCTCCCTCCTCCCCCCCAGCCTAGTTGCCCCCCAGTTAATACCCTAACTTTTTACTTACCCCTCGGTGCAGATTCAGGAATCGCAGTTCACGGCAGCCATCTTCCAGGTCTTCGGTAATCTGAGAACGAGACCGTTAAGGGTTGAGTTTAGGGTTGAATTCTCCTTTAAGTGCCTAGACCGGATCAGATAATGTTTTAGTGCTCAAAAAAGTAGTTGAGACACTGTTTTCTACAGAGGAATTCAGGGATGGAATACTAGAGGTAAAGAGCAGCAAGAGTTGGCAATGGGTGTGGATGGTATGAGAAGATAGTGAATCAGAGAGGAGACAGCCTGGAAAGTACTGGGAGACAATGAAGAAATGTAATGAGGAGCAGAGGAGTTAAGGGCTTGGAATGTAAGAAGAAGGATTTGGATGTATGCAATCCTTTGCTTAACAGGCAGTCATGATAGAAATTTTATTAGGGGCTGGACAGGTTGTTTCTTTGGAGAGAGCAAGAGTATTCTAGCAGCCAATGGCAGTTGAGAAAGGTGGAAGTCTGAAGAAGCAGTAACTAGTAGATTGTTTATAAATAGCCTCCTTGAAAATGCAGTGAAGTATGATGACAGATTGGAGAGAAAATTGGGAGGAGTTGCACAGTTTCAGGGATTGGATTTGTCTTGTCCAACCTTGGTCAGTGGACACAGAAAGTAACCCAATAACCCACCGTGTAGCATAGGGAAGCAGGGACATGACAGAGCCGGAGGTCACCTTAAGTCCCTCCCAGCTCAGGGAATCTCCTGCTTCCACTCCATTTTAGGCAGCACAGTAAAATATCCACCCACCCTCTCCATAGGTGCAATGAGTCCGGGAAGCAATGGGTATGTTAGGATAGAAGTTGCTGGGTTAATGGCTTGCTGGAAGGCCTGGCGTCTAAGGGGTAACTAAGTGCCCTAGGCAGTGAATTTGGTTGGGTAGGTTGTGGATTCCAAGCTAGTATGGCAGCTGGCAGGGCTAGTTTGTTGTGCAGTTATAGGGTTGTTATGGTAAATGGTTATTCAGAAGTTAATTGTTTGTTATACAAACATTCATGTTATATTGTACTATGTTTATGATATGATATTGGTGTTTATGGTATGTTTTACACTTTAATTTCACTTGTTATAATAAAATGTTTTGAGCCCGTGCTGCATTTTACAAGGCTGCAATTCTTAATGTTGACCGCTATGCTAGTTTAGTGTGTACTTTATGAATAAATGGTTAATATTGCTGGTAATTGTAGTGTAAATCTAAAAAACATCAACAATCGATGCCTTTGGTTTCATGCCACTGTGGACTTCATTGTGCCCAGCGTAAACTTATTATTCAGTGCAGCTACACAAGCCACGTGACAGCAGCATCTTTATATTCACAGCAATACAGCAGAAACTAGATGAAGGGATCCCTCCAAGCAAAAAATACAAACAATGAAATATTATTAGGGCTTTAACATTGGTTTTTGCTGTGTTCCTCTGCGCTGAATCATTCATATGTTACAGGGAAACAGAAAAGTTAACACAGGCCTCTATTTCTTGTGAAATTGTACTCACTGTGGTGCAGGAAAGCATCATGTGTAGGTGGAACGCAAGTTGATGCGCTCCCATATAATATCACATATATTAATAAAATGAATAACACAAAAACCATATCATCAAGACTCACATCTTCAACATGTTTTGCAAATTACCATAATGGAATTACCTGTTAACCCTTCATGTACCGTTACATTTTTTATTACTGCAAGAACGAGGCCAGTTCCAAATTTCACTGACCCTTTTATGGTACAACAAGTGCAGATAATATATTATTACAAAAAAAAAAAAAGGGAAGAGAGAAATGGAATTATTTGCTAGAGGGAGTTGAGGTGGCCATACACGGGCCGATAAAAGCTGCTGACAGACCATGTCGGCAGCTTATTGGCCCGTGTATGGGGCCCCCCGACGGGCTTCAACGATCGAGATCTGGCCGAAAGTCTGCCAGATCTCGATCGGATGGGACAAAAAATCCCGTCGGATCGCGGCCGCATCTATTCGTTGATGCGGTCCCACGATCCGACCGCCCGTTAGGCATCGTTAGGATCCGATCATTGGGCCCTAGGGCCCACGATCGGATCAGCCCGATATTGCCCACCTCAAGGTGGGCATATCGGAGGAAGATCCGCTCGTTTGGCGTCAACGCCAAACGAGCGGATCTCTCCATGTATGGCCACCTTTGGCCTTCTCCTGATTCAGAACATTCTACATTCTGGAAATCTTTCAGTATAAGAGATCCCATACCTTTAGTTTTCTGTGTGTAAGAAGATTTCTTTCTTGCTGGGGAGTACTAATTAGTTGTTAAGTACCATTATGGACTAAGTGGCATTTGTGTCCCTTAGTTCTCTTGCACTTGCACCCAGAAACTTTAAGAATGAATGAAAACCAAGGATTAGAGGGAAAGGATAAGGAGATGGGATCCTGCACCACTTGCACTGACTACAGGAACATTTATTTAAAAGGGAATACATTAGAATACTTGTGAAAAATGCAGATGGTAGCACTGCAACCAGGATTACCCTTTTGCATGCATTTTGCATTGAGGATCTCCTGCATTAAAGGGGATGTATAGCAAAGTAGCTTAAAACAAACCACAAACTCTCTGTTAATTCATTTAAATATTGTTCCCTTTGATTATTTCATTTTACAGCTAGTAGTAAGATTTGCCTCGCGAGTGATCAAGCTGAATCAGCTGCACATTTATCTTACTCTCCACATGGCTTCACAAAGGAAAGAATGTATACTTTGCTTCAGCTATCTATTTGCCTAAGGGAATGAGGGATTTATGTCACAATTCAAGTCAGATTGTTGCATTAAAACAGACTTTTAAAACTTAAGCAGTGTTGCACAACACTCAAGATATCTTCAACTGATACTCCATTCCTGTATTGCCATTAAGGTTATCTTTTATTTAATCCTCTGCTCTATTCACAAAATCCTGGGCATCTTCTCTGATGCTTCTTATAGATTTTAGATTTGTGCAAAACTCATTGGGGTTATTTATAAAGGCTGGGCAAATTTGGACCTGGGCAGTAACCCAAGGCAAGTGCCTGCTCCAAGTTTTTTCAGGGGATGCCTGCTAGGCAAAGACAGTTCAACAGGGATGAGCAATAGAGAATAGTCATGAAAAATCATGTGAAATGCATCAGTGAGTAAAAGGGCATTTTTTTCATCATGTATTTTTCCGCACAAATTGTATTGGAGTCAATGGCTGTTTTTTCTTGTGCAAAAAATGCACTAGGGTTAATGGGTGTAGTTTTTTGTGAAACTCTGCTGCAATCAGAAAACACTGAATTTTCCAGGGAATGCCTGTCTAGACAAAAATTTTGCTCATCACTAATATAGAGCATTGGAGAGAATGGCACAAGGGAGATCCATGGCTACATGTTATATCTGGTTCCTGGTCCTCCACTATGGACACTGAGGCTATGGAGTTTCAATGCCCTAGGATGCAGCAATAACTCCCAGAAGCAGCAGAGAAAGATATAGAGGATCAAAATTCGTATCAGAATTTCTGGTCACAACTAGCAGAAAGTCACAACTACACTGACGGTGAAATCAGGGCCATCCACAAGTCCAGGTCTTTGTTCCCGTATTACAGCAGGTCTTTCTTTCATGAAAAACTGGTTAAATTCTTTAGAACTATAAGCCAAATGTAATTCACTTCTAAAGATTAATCTAAAGTTGACAGGTCAGATAAATCAAGACTACTAAGTGAAACGCTTAAGAAAAGAGCACTTCTAGCCAACTGTACAAAATGAATCAATTGACACATTTAAAATGGTTGTAAAAAGATGGCAGAAAAATGACATGGTCGTAACTCTGCAAAAATGAGTATGTTAGTGCCATGATTTGTTCAACCAAGAACAATAAGTGCTTCTTTATTTTACACAAAATAATGAGATTATTATCCAAAAGGATGACCAAGGAGGTGGTGTAGTTGTATTGAACTGGGACCAATATATGGCTGAAGCAAACAGGTAACTACAAAATACTACACATTAAAAGGAGTTGTTCTATAATCCTAAAAGTTTGTGACACTTATCTTATAGAAACTTGCATGGAAAGAGAAGTCCACTCTGAAGTTTTAGGGCTACTCATAATGGATCATACCTTTCATCTATTTACTACCAAAATCCACAATCGTATAGTTAATCTGCCTTAATGCTCAATTGTTCCCGCTACAGTCATTGTTCATATACTGTACATCGACAATAGTAAAGAATTTAAAAGTCATGTGGTTTAGTGGTTTAACTGCATGTAACATATATACTTAAAGTATGAAATTATGTTCTCTTGTTGTGAAGGATTTGTCCATGAATATACCACACAAAAAGGTACAGAAAATCACTCGGACTAGCAAACATTTTTGGCTTTTAAAATGTTATGACTTTAAAAAATCAAAATACATACTATTTAAAGTAAAAATGTTGTATAATTATAAGCTTTAAAAGTCAAAACTTCAAGATTAATGGGGTTATTTATCAAAGATTGAGTTTGTGAGGTTTTTTTTCTACCTCGAGTTGTATTTTTTTGTCAAAACGTAATTTTTTAAAAAAAATCTTGAATTTTTGAGATTTATTATACCCCTACCCTGAAAATACACCATCTAAAACCTGTTGTGGTCATGTAGGAGTCAATGGCAGAGATTCCTTAAACCATTTGAAGATGTTAACAGCCTGCTTTATGTTTAGGTTTTTTTCTGAGAGTTTTGCCCGAAAACTCAAATTATTTCTGCGATTCACGTTTTTTTTCCAGCGAAAACTCGATTAATTAGAGTTTTTCGGTTGCGGGACTCGAACTTGCAGAATTGTGTTTTTGCCATCCAATTTTTTTTTCTAAAATAAGATAACATTCAAGTTTCAGTGCATTTGAGTTCATTTAAGGTTAAAACTCTATAACACGCGACCTTTGATAAAAAGCTCAAAAATCTTGAAATAAAAAAATGGCTTGAATTTTGCCTAGGACAACTTCCATTGACTTTTATGTTTACTCGCAAGCTTTTAGATTTTTTGACACAAGTTCCAATGCCCTGCCCAATCTACAGACCAGCCGCATCCCCCCAACACCTTTGAGAGCTTCCCCAGTTAGAGTATGATTAAAGACCCATTAATTGTTAGTTTATTAAGCAGGGCTCTAGCTGAATGGCTCTTTAATCATACGCTAACTGGGGAAGATCTCAAAGGTGTTGGGAGGACGATCCCAAGGGCCGGGGCTTATTTTTTAAAATGGCAATTTTCTATTTATGATTACCCAATGGCACATACTACTAGAAAAGTATATTATTATTAAAATGGTTTGTTTAAATGAAGCAGGGTTTAATGCAATATCTTTTTATAGAGAACTACATTGTTTGGGGATATAGTTTTCCTTTAACTATAGTTTGTGGACATGGAATTGAACTGGTTTCAGTACAACTTGGTACAGTTTATCAAACTAACCAATAGTAAAAAGCTATTGCAAAGGGATCATTTTCATCTGCTTCAAGGCATAGCAAAGTATACCCAGAAGTCAACTGATCTAAGTCAGAAGATTAATTCTGTCTCACAGCAATTTCAGGTACAAGCTGACAGAATGATATATTGATTTAAACAGAGGGGTTATAATGAAGAGGGTAGAGGAGATAGAAAGCACAATAACAGGTTTACCTTTTATGACTGCTTATAATAAAATAAATGATCTTACAGAATTTCTCAGGAATGATGTATTGGAACTTATTCTGCTAAGCCTAAACTACAAATGTAGCAAAACTGTTGGAAAAAATGTCATTGTTTAAAATATTTTACTTATTTAATTATTTATTTAACATCAGCATATTCCACAGAGATCATATGTTATTCAAAAAAAAGTCCATGCCCCAGTGGAGGTTCTGAACAAATTCACTATGGTCAACTTTTTCTGGAGCCAATTAAAATATGTATATATTTTTGAAGGACACTAAAGTACCTGGAGGAAACCAATGCAGACACAGGGAGAACATACACAGTCCCTGCAGAGAATGCCTTTCCTGGAATTGAACCCCGCTAGGACCCTACTGCTGCAAGAGAGAGGTTACCATTTCACCATGAATTAAATCCATTTACTGTCCTGACATTAATGAGAGTTTGACTGTCCAAAAGTGCTGCTCCAGTTTTAACCACACACCTGTATTTTGGTCAAGCTTTTTCTGGTGCATAGATGCAATACAGGTATGGTATCTGGAAACCTGCTATGCGGAAAGCTCAGAATTACAGAATGGCCATCTCCCATACACTCCATTTTATCCAAATATTCCAAATTTTTAAAAAATATTCAATTTCTCTGTAATAATAAAACATAAAAAAAAGGTATGAAGCACTGGCGTAACTACCGAGGAAGCAGACCCCGCAGTCTCGGGGGGGCCCAGGGGTACAGGGGACCCGCCGGGGCCTGCTTCCTCAGTATTATGCGCACATTTGCAGGACATTTGTGCTGGCCATCAGCACCTCTGCAGACTGCCGGCTTAGGCAGATTTCCTCCAATCGGGGCCTGTGCCAGAACAGCCGTCAGTGTGTGAGTAATTGTTCCACTTCCTCCCCCACACCGGAAGATGAAAAGCAGGAGATTCTCTGACTGAAGATGCGTTACCTCACATAACACGGTGGCGCTGCACAGAGTTTTTTCTTTTTAAAGAGCACACACAGTGATTTATGATGCTAGTCTGGCACCGATCGATCGCATCTTCAGTCAGAGTCTCCTGTTCTGAACCAGGGAGAAACTGCACCAGGGCCCCTGCCCCCCTGCACCAGCGATGGGGTCAGAAGGGGAAGTTACCAATAAATTAAATGTTGCTGCTGGTTTGTGCTGGAAGCCACCCCAGGTAAGGCATAAAGTAATGGGGTGAGGGGTGGGGATCATTCTCTTGTGCACATTTTGGAGCATGGCTTAAAGATTCTGCTTCAACTGAACTATGATTCAGTGGGCATTCAGTATATTAATTATCAGTCATCCACAAACTTCATGACCAGTGCTATGTTTGTTGCAGGAGCAGTGTCAGGGTGCTGGTGGACTACAATTCCCACAATGCTCCAAACAATTTTCGCTTTTTGCGGCTACACTGTTATATATTTTATTACTTTATATTTATGTTCTCTGTTTATCTTTCACTTATCTTTTAACCTACTGTCTGCTTATTGGGGTAAATAGGACCCTAGCCACCTGCAGCCAAAAAATGATCAAGAACTGCTGTATAATTCAAAATCTATAAACAAATGATGGCCAGCTTTGTCTACTTCATAAAAAAATTAGGTCAGTTACAGTTGTGGTCCAGTCCACGGTGTCTGGGGGGCCTAGTTGTAAAATGTTCTCACCAGGGCCCTTCGGTTTCGAGGGGGGGAAGGAACAAGAGCAGCAGAAGAGCGAAGCGGTGACAGACTCGCTGCCCTGACTGATTTGAATTTCCCGCCCTCACTGGCTCTGTAAGATGGACTATGGACTTGCTAAAAGGCAAATTGGTGGCTCAGTGACACCCCCCACCCTTCCGTCTCAGATACCTAGTAAGGACTTGGACTATTTCATTGCTGTAATTAGCCATTTTAATTTTTAACCCATGGAAATGTGATAGTTATTTTAATATACAGGTATGTGCTGAGGTTATTATCTATGAATCCACCACAGTGCCATCTTCTATGAGTTCTGGGAGTATTTATACATAGAATTGCTACCATGCTATCTTGATATGAGTTCTGGGAGTATTTATACATAGAATTGCCACCATGCTATCTTGATATGAGTTCTGGGGGTATTTTACATGAAATTGCCACTGCATTCATTCTGCCAAGTGTTTTATGTGCATTATAAATGAAATTGCATCAGTAGCTTTTTTTCAGAACAATGAGATTTATAGGAAGAGGTTTAGAAGAAGAGCTAAAATAGATGCTTAGCTATCTCTATATTCAAAGTGGGCATGGTCTAACTTCTGCAGTAACAGCTCATAAGTTTGCTCATAGCCTTTACAGAGAGATATGTCAAATTTACACTTTGCCATCCATCTATAGTTCTGGGGTATATATATGTGGAATTGATACTTTGCTATCCTTCTATAGTTCTGGGGTATTTGTATGTGAAATTGACACTACTGTGCCATGCTTCTATGAGTTCTGGGGATATTATACATGCAATTCTACCACTATTTTGTGTAGAGGGGGCCCTGGCATCCGATGTTACGCCACTGGTATGAAGATCCAATGTACGTAAAGATCTATTAAAGATCTATTATCTGGAAGACCCCAGATCCAGAGCATTTTGGATAGCAGGTCCTATACCTGTATTAAGTATCCCTCTTTTGAATCTAAGATGTAGTGGTTTGGTTGTACATGTATGAGCATTGGAGTTTTCTTAAATTTTAATTTATTTTCTTCTGCTTGTTATTAAAGAATAAAACCATATGTCTAATTACAAATTACAGACTGGATAGTTCCTCAATTGCATATTTTTTGTATGGACCTGCCCTATATCTTAATTTTCCCTGCAAACAGCCTACACCTGCTGTAAGATCCATTTTATATAAACCACATTTTTTTTTTTTCTTGTTGAATAGAAACAAAAGGATGCCATTTAATGAAGTTTGGCTTTATCGCAGACAAAGTAGATAATCAAGTGAAATCTTCACATTCAGACCGTTTATTGAAATAATACATAATTAGCAGAAAATCCTTTTCATTTCGTGGTTGAGATAGCATTTTTATAATTTGCCAAAAGATGAAAATGTGTAATTCATTTTATACAGTGGTACTATAATTTGCTTTTAAAGTCTTTGAAATATTCTCTCGTTAAAACAGCTTCCAGCATGCATTTAAATGAGTAAAAAAAAACAGTTGATGTTAAAAGCTTAAAGGCCACAGTAGCTAAAGTGTGATAAAATTGATAGAAACTTTATAATTAAGATAGCTGAGCTTAAAAGTTAGAAGTGCGTAACACCAGACCATACATATCTGGTAACAATTTGTTACACTTGTTTCACGATGCCGTAGCGACTAGAAAGATTAAAAGGATGAAACGATCAAATTGTATAATCAATTCAATTATAATGAAGAAATTGCATTTTGAGTCATCTTCACATACTGTACTGGGTCCATGCAGATATATTGGAAGTCTCTGACTACTCATTTCTGCTTGTGAGAGATACCGCACCAGGCTAGAGAATAGCAAAGAATTTAGATGAGATTTTGTTGCAGTCAAAATGATACCTAATGACATTTAGGAAAGTTTTGTAAGCATATGCCTAAGGAATTCTGGGGGAAACTTGGGAGTACATTTTTTACAAACTGACATTTATTGATTTTGAGATGCCAAGTAAACCTATTTTGGGCATTACTGGTTCTTCCTGAGATCTGAAATACACACATTAAACATAAATTGCCTTCTATTCAAAATATATCTCAAATGGACATATTTATGAAGCTACTGTTACTAAATAAACACTATAAAGTCCAGTATACATTTCATTAGCTTACATCAGGTTATGTAATAAAAGACAGTAAGGGGGTTATGTAATAAAAGGCACTACGTTTGACCAGGAGCAGTAACCCATAGCAACCAATAAGATGTTTGGTTTTAAACATGTGCCTAGTAAATGCTACCTGCTGATTGGTTGCTATAGGTTACTGCTTCTGGGGCAGAACGTTAAACATTTTTATAAAAAATGTTATGTAAAATTTTAGGCATATATTTTATTTATTTCACAGGTGGGGAGACATCCTGTTTGCTAGAAAAAGTCAAGACTGGAAGTTACGGCTTACTCAGGGGCGATCCTGGTAATTTTGCTGCCTGAGGCAACCTTCCTTTTGCTGCCCCAGCACTCACCTCTTCAGTGCCCGAGGCGGTCGGGGTGGTCCACATTGCACCGGAGGGGTCGGGGATGGTCCACGTCGCTAGTGCAGAGAACGTGATTGCGCTCTCTGCACTAGAAGAGCTAAATTTCCAGGTTGAAAAGCAAAATTTGGCTCTTAATTACCAGGAGAGACATTTTTGCTGCCTGCTGGCTTTTTCTGGTAACCAGGAGTGGTAATAAGCAATCTACCTCCAAATAAAAATCTCGAATACTGGGACAAATGTACAAGGCATTAAGTGGATCTTCACATTTTCTTAATTTCTTCAGTAGTTTATTAGAGTTAATTCACCATATGTTAACATTCCAGATAATAGAACAATTTACAACATTGGGTATTTTTAAAGTAAAGTCTGAGGTACCTCTCCTAAATCAGTATCGGTAAAGGAGAGTTTGAGTTGAGAGATCAACACAACTGAGAGGTTGCCGTTGCAAGGTCTGGGGAGATATATTTTTTGCTCTCCTGCAGCAAAAAATATATCTGAATTTGAAAAATGTAAGTAACTCCATGGAGAAGTATATGAAGATACAATGTATGTATTTGTTGGAAAAAAACTCAATAAACAAAGAGGAAAAAAAAAGAAAAAATATGAGTAAACAAAGACGAGATATAAGAATATTCTCTGAGGAAATACCCATTTTTTTTCCATCTAGACACAAGTGAGGATTTTGGGACTAATATTCCATTCAATACAGTCGTGAATGATAGTCCTAAAAATTTTGGATTTCAGATCCAGACCTTGAACTGTAGAGTAACTAGTAGGTTTCGGTATTGGAATATACATTATCAGCATTTAGTACCTGGCACTAGTGATGGGCAATAGTGATGGGTGAATTTATTCGCCACCCCAAATTCCCCCCAAATTCATCCATCACTAATGGGCAAATCTGACCAGTTTCACTTTGCTGAAATTCACCTCACGCTTCGGCCATTTTTTGCGGTGAAACTTGGTGAAAAATTTCGCTCATTACTACCTGGTACTATTGTTTGCAAAACTTCACTTTTCCAGAGTAGAAATAATTTAATATATACTCCATGTATCATATATTTTTCTCAGAAACCATATGTCAAGTCATTGACAATATTGTGTATTTTTAAGAACCTTTTATTCATGTTAGACTCTTTTATATATGATTAATAACTTCCAGGCCTCCCAGCCTGCGGTATACTTGTCACTATTATCACTGTTATCACATATTGTAAGACGTACCGGCAGGATCCTGGCCAACGGGGCCACAAACGATAGCATGGGCATCTAGGTTGTTATTCTAAAGAAAACATAAATGAAACATTTAAAGATTATTAGAGCATTAAAAACAGCATCAGCATCATCAGAAAAAAAGTAGCACAGTGGAGGCATCTTATACAGTAGATTTGTTATTATAGAGGTCAAAGAAAGGACAATGTCATACTGCAAAATTCCATTTTACCAAAGACATTTAATAGGATTGTGCAAGTAAGATAGAACAAGTTATTTGAGAGTGGAAAATAATCAATAAAGTACAAAGAACCAAATTCCTATGGAAAATTAAATTATTGATTTAAGGATTCTGAAAGTTTTCAGCAAGTTATCAGAAATGTGCAGATCTACAGTTGCACTGAAAATTTTAGGATTTGGGATTGTAGCATTTCCTTCCTGCTGCTTCAAAATGATGTCTGAAATTACTGCCAGCTTGAAGGTGGCAGTAGCACTGGGGTTCTCTGTGCTTGTGCATAATACAGAACACTGAATGCAGCTATATGGAAATACAAAGAGCATCATCAGACATAAGTTCCTTTAATGAATGGCATTGATTTGCACGACTGCATACATTGCTGCACGACCACAACTGGGGTTAATGGATATACCTTAAATCCAGTGGATGACTGGTCCATTTGAAAAACATCATGAAGGCCAACGTATGGCGGATATTAGATTTATGTAGCATGGTAATTGTTTGCTCCATAAAATTCAAATTACTTATATAGCTTCAAACATTCTTACTCACTCAAGTATAATAATATAATAATAATACTGGAAATAAAAAAATGTAGAAGTTGGTATGGCAAGTTAATAAACCTTTATTGTTTTAGATAAACCTTTTGATGGAACTGGCTTAGACAAAAAAAAAGAAAAATAAGAAAAAAGGAAACAAGAGTTCTTTTTAAAAATGTTGCCAACAGTGCACTGAAGTTAGTAATTTGGTTTATCAATAGATACTGAGTAATCGAAGAGCATTCTGTGCTATGGGGAGATAGTGCTCCCATCGTCTATGCAAATCCTGGCGCATTGATGCATATCTCTTAAAGGGAGAATGGATTGAAACATTTATTCCATGCCAGAATGCATCCTTCCAGCATGGAATATAAAATGTTAAATCTTCAACTGTTGCTAACGACCTTTTCCTTGTTCATCGTGTGATCAAAGTATCTGATTCTGAAATGTTGCACAAAGAGATTAGAACCTCTTGTGTTGCAGTTCCTTGTATTGTGTGGGCTTTCTTTAGAGATGCCGCATTAACACAGTTTCATAGGCATGGAAATGAGAGAATGAAAGTCTATGCATTTCATGGAAAGAAATTCTTCTTTAGGGAATGCTGATTTGGCAGCTGTGTAGTCTTCTAAAATCAGACTTCTCATTATCATGCATATTTTGAGACATGCTGGGTAAGATATTAAAACTATGCAATCACTCTAATATATTCTACTTTTTCTTTGTAATGAAAAAAAGTCTTGAAACTCAATGTAGACAGTGATTTATAAATGAATTATCCCAGCTGAAATAGTGTCACCTAAACGAATAAGAGTTGTTATAATGGGTCATGTATGTTAGACAATTGTTACAGTAAATATAAAAAAGTGTCACAAAACAGTAAGTAAAAATACCCTAATATCAGTAACAACTGGCATAGAAAAATTGTCTAGCCACTTCCTTATTATAAATGTATTTTTCAATATTTCTCATTAGCAGGATTACTTTTTTAATTAACTTTTCTTTCAATTATCAAGGTTGTGTTTTCTTTTGAAGTTGAACTAAAAAATGTGTAATTAAACTTGTTTTAATTGTTACTAACTTAGTCCTTCTGCTGTAGCTTAGTAATGTAGATCTATCAAGGTTTCTAGGGTTACTACATGATTGTTCAATTATTCCTTTAAAATGATGAGTCTTTATGAGTCTTTGTTTTAATTAAATTTTTAGATCATTTATGTTGCTCTAATTCCAGTTGCTGACCTAAATAATTCTTTGAACTAGGGATCACAAAATCATTTGCACATTTCAGTTCAGCAAAGAGATAAAAAAAAACATGTAATTCATTACTGTAAGGACTCACCCTGGTGGTCTAGTGGGCAGCGTGGTCCACCGCTGGTCCTTCGGTGTGGATGCCTGCCGCGTTTCTGCTTCCCCATCGAGTGCTGGTTCTCCTATGGCGCACGCGCCGGCGCGCTTCCGGGTTTATGCACCGGCGTGATGACGTCATCGCACCTGGCGCTGCCCGTTGTTAGGTTCAATTAGTTGTTCCTGGGGCTTTAGTATTTGAATCCTGCTTGTTTGATCTTCTGTGTATTGACCCTTGCTTTGCCTAACTATCCTGATCTCTCCAAACCTGACCTTTTTCTGCCTGATTACTCCGACCTCTCCAATCCTGAACCTGCCTGCTTGCGACTACTCTGATCTCTCCAATCTGACCTTTGCCTGTCCTCCGACTATTCTACGCTCTCCAATTCCGATTCCGACCTGTCTGACGATTCTCTGCTTGTGCTGGCCTGGCCTGCCTGTTCCTGGTGGTGTTCTAACTTTCAGTATCCTGGTGAGATGATCGTGCCCCTTTGCTCGTCCAGAACCGTTAGCTTGGCTCCTCTCTCAAATAAGACCTGGCGGCATCCAATTAGCCGAGGGCTCCTCCCGAGGTGAAAGGCGGCGGTTATAGGCAGAAGTGAGAGCCGAGACCAAGGAGCTTAGCTTGGGTTCTCGATTTAGGGTGCCAAACGTGCCGATTACATTCCCCCAACAGACCTTACAATTAAAATGTGAAAGAAAGTTGCTGTCTATACATTATTCTTGTAAATAATCTTCATGTACATTTAAAATACAGTCATCCTTTTATATAAAATCTTTTTTTGCTACAGTCTTCACTCATCGAAAACTATAAGAGCTAGGAAAATGTCAGAATTACTTGACATATCAATGTTCTTTTTAGGCAAACTGCATTATTTATTAAGGATCAAGTTGTGTTTTCCATGAAAATTCAAGTTTTCAGGATTTTTTGGGGTCAAAATTCACATTTCCGGGTTTAAACTCACATTTTTAGAGATTTATTATACCTTGACCCTGGAAATAGCACGAATCTGAAAATACACCATCTAAAACCTGTCGAGGTCATGTAGGAGTCTGTGGCAGAGGTCCCTTGAACCATTTGAAGTTTTTAATAACCTTCATGATGTTCGAGTTTTTAACCCCAAACTTATTTGAGTTGTTAGTTCATTCGAGTTCATTGGAGGTGCATAAAACTTTAAAATTCGACCTTTGCTAAATAACCCCCTTACTGTACATCTCTCTCAATCAGTGATGAGAATAAATACAGTCCTGTAGATCATGCTGTTCTTGGGGTGGTGCTATCCTTCAGCGCGCTGGAATACAAATGTAAACATTACCCCAGTCTACTAAAGGATTGCACTGCCCCCAGCATTAGTGGTAGAACTTAAAAGGCAAAGGGCAGTGTTGTGAGAGGTTAATAGTTACTGTACGGGCTTGGGGAGGCTTAGAGGCAATTTGGGTGAAAAAATGCTGCAGTTCATTACAAGTTATACTGATTTATTTCTCTAATTTTTTTTATAAAATGTCAGTATCACTCTAAAGACAATAAAAGAAACAATGAAGTTGAGAGCCCAATATGCATCTGTTTTGAATGACATGGAGGCTGAAATCTCCACAAAAAGAGCCAAAGAAAGAGTGGACCTCATCCTACCAAACTAAAACAGCAAATATAATTTCAGAATTTATAACTTTTCTATTTTAGCATAGTGCCTCACAGTTTATTTTACAGGAAGGCTTAAAATGTATAAAGTCCAATTTAAAAAAATTGGGACTCAAGGCATTTTACAGTAGCTGTCAATGTAGGGTTTCCACCTTTCCCCTCAGTTAACTCTGGGCAGGGCGCTGATGTCAGGGAGCTTGACTCATTCTGGTGACAATGCAGAGATGGAGTGATGGTTTTACTAGGCGTGGCTATGCGTGGTGACTGCCGATTGACCGATTGCTGTGTCAGGGAGTCCTGCCTGGTTTCCCTAATTTGGAAAACTGAGCTGTTCCCTATGTCATATGCACACTAAAAGGCGTACGTATCAATTTTTAGGATCGCATTTCGCCATGATTTGTGTACATTGAGGCAAAAAACTCGAATGGCTCACATTTGTAACCCACATACGTTTTTACCTTGGTATTGCACATCTATTACATTTCCAGTGTTTTATCCTGTTACCTAAATAAGGGCTTTTCTTTACCACTAACTCACAGCAAACTGTTTGTATCTCAACAAGTAGAATCATTTGCCTTTCATCTAAAGCAATACCTGCTAACAGCATAGTAAGAATTCTTGGAATATTAAGCCACAAATTACTTTAAAGACCATTTTTCTCAATTACCCTTAAAGGCCTCCACTCTGAACAGAAGCTATAAACCCCTACTATAATTATCTGGTATAGTTATTCCATATTTACTGCACCATCTTGCTTTAAATATTTTCCCTTACAGTTGTTTATGTCCGTAAAGCTCAAAGAATTTCAAATGTAATTGCTACTGAAGTAGAGACTTGATAAAACTGTTTTCACTGAAGTTCTGTGGCTAATTCAACCTCTTTCAAGTGTATCTTTCAGCAGAAAGCTATTCTATGTCATTGAACCCATTACTGCTCTGAAATAAGATTGTATAAAACCATGATTTGCCATATTTTTCTTACTATATTCCAACATTGCTTATTCACATAATACATATATTGTAACTATTTTCTGGCTCACAATGTAATGCTCACAATGTAAAATCATTCACTGGCATACATTATGGGGGTTATATATCAAAGTTGAATTTATCTCAATATTTTCTATTTTCTTTTTACTCTAATTTATCATTACATTTTCCCGAAAATTTGCTATGCGGAAAAAGACGATTTTCATGAATTTTTCAGACTTTCTCATCTGATTTTCACATAATTTTCATCCGACAACTTCAGGATATTGCCCGATTGCCCAAAATCCTTGGGACTTCTCCCATTGACTTATATGCAACCTCGACAGGTCTGAGATGCCGGATTTTTCAGATTCGGACTTTCCCATCCTCGGGGTTTCATAAATTCCAATAAATTCGTGAATTTTTAAAAGTCAGATTTAGTTTAAAAAAATCATGATTTTTGTTGTGATTTTTGCATTCAGAGTTTTGTAAATAACCCCCTGTTTCTCTCATTATCGATAAGCAAAGGTTAGAGGTCTGGAGTTTTGTTAAATATTTTGTCAAAAGAAATGTTTTGAGATTGATACATTTTATTACATACACTGTGTATGTTTTCAAAAGTCATTTGTTCTCAAACTTTGTGAGGAAGTCATTGTGGTCTGACATTGGGCAAAAAGGACTACACAATGAAAATCTTCGTCAATAATGTTTGCATTGGTCTTTGCGAAAGTTTTTTGTGCTAAAGAAACATATTACAATTCCCCATTAGTCTGATATTTGTGGGGTTTATATATGATATGTATGAGATATATAAATAGTATAAAACTAATACAACTTGTTTAGTAGAAATACAAATTAATAATTTCAAAAATTTCAAAAATACATTATTCCTTCTCTTCATGCAAATGTTTCATTAAAGTTGAAGATCAATATTAGCACCATAGCACCCCATTCTGTGCTGCAGAATCAGTATAAAAAAAATCGAACAAGTACATTTAATTAGTTTAAAAGTTATTTAGAGCAGAGTATTGAGTTACAGCAGCAATAAAGATTAACATTTACTGTACAGGTATGGCACTGGTTATGCAGAATGCTAGGGACCTGTGTTTTGCCTGGAAAACAGATCTTTCTCTAATTTAGATCTTCATACTTTAAGGGGGTTATCCAAAAACCAATTATCCAGAAAGCTCCGAAATAACGTACCGAAACTCCACTTCCTGTCCTCTAAAGAAAAGGTGACACGGAGACCATCCATTGTGCGGCGCTGGATTTCTCCTCTTTGGCTCTGTCTCATGTTGTATTGACAGCATGTGAAGCAGCTGATGCATCAGGGAACGTGGTTTCCATATGTGCGGATTGCTGGCTCATCGGCGCGTCTGTAGAGTCCCTGCGGCGGGGGAGCTGTTCAGAGTGGAGCTGGGCCTCATCGTGGATGTTTGCAGTTGCAGGCAAAACAGACCTATTCAATAAAAAAAAAACTATGACAATTTTGGTTGGTCTTTTCGAAACTCTACGTTTTTTCAATTCGAAATTCGACCCTTGATAAATATGCCCCTAATTAAACCCAATAGGCTGCTTTTGCTTTCAATAATAGTTAATTATACCTTACTTGGGATCTATAGAGAAAAAGGCAATCATTTTTAAAACAGATTGCATACCTGTACAGCATTATTATTCATTAATTAACAACAGTGTCATATTGGGGCACATTTACTAAGCTCGAGTGAAGGATTCGAATTAAAAAAACTTAGAATTTCGAAGGTTTTTTTGGGGTACTTTGACCATCGAATAGGCTACTTCGACCTTCAACTACGACTTTGAATCGAACGATTCGAACTAAAAATCGTTCGACTATTCGACCATTCGATAGTCAAATATTGTCTCTTTAAAAAAAACTTCGACCACCTAAAACCTACCGAGCACCAATGTTAGCCTATGGGGACCTTCCCCATAAGCTTTCTAAGCAATTTCTGATCGAAGGAAAAACATTCGATCGATGGTTTAAAATCCCTCGAATCGTTCAATTCGAAGGATTTAATCGTTCGATTGACCGTTTTTTCCTTCGATCGTTCGGTCGAAGTATTTGCGGTAAATCCTTCGACTTCAATATTCAAAGTCGAAGGATTTTACTTCGATGGTCGAATATCGAGGGTTAATTAACCCTCAATATTCGACCCTTAGTAAATGGGCCTCCCCGTGTTTATCTTGAGTAAAATGTTTAACAACTGAGTTATTCCACACATACACAGCTCCACAGCCATTCCCTACTTATAATGAGACATATTGTTACTAGTATTTCTAATTTAAATAATCATTTTGTATGCTACATTGAAAAAAACAATATTGTAATGATTTATGGAAACATGGTGTGTTGTCATAATTGCTTGAGTCCCAAAGGAAATCTGAAATAGATATATATATATGCGAAAATAAAATAAATTATGTGGTGTGCCTATTCATTGCAGCTTCTCTTATAAAGTTTATTACTTAAAATGACCTTGCCTAAGGCAAACCAATCAAATCAGAAATTATATTTATCATCTGCCACCAAAGGACTAAGCATTACAGGGGGAAAACAATGAAATGGCTTCTTTATCATTAAGATGATCTTAAAGTAGTTGTTAATTTCAACGTTAAGCCATATCTGGCAGCTGTTAACACCTTTTCTGTAACATATGCATATCATAATAAAAGGCATTAAGTTTATGTTGATGGTTATCTGCTTGTCATTGACAAGTTGTTAGTAATTAATAAAAAGTAACACTCCTTTTTGTTCATCTTCTGTGGGAAGAAATGACTTAGCTCTGTTTACAACTACTAGGTAAGTGGGACTAAAAGGCTTTAAAATTGATGAAAAATAGAAATCTTGGCAATCAGTCATGTGGCTTTGACTGCTAAATGACAGTAAATGAGGAAGGAGCTTTTGATCATAACAGCAAACATTTGTGAAACTAAGAGGCAGATTTATCAAAGGTCGAAGTGAAATTTCGAATTACAAAAATTGCAAATTTCGAGCTAATTTTTGTGTACTTCGACTAGGGAATAGTCCAAATTTGATTATAATTTGAAAAAAATTTTAAAACGCGACTATCTAAATTTATCATGTACTGTCTCCATTCGCCATCAAAAACCTGCTGGATTGCTGTTTTAGCCTATGGGAGACCTCCTAGAACCTATTTGGAGTCAATTGGTGGACTTTGAAAAATCAAAGTTTTTTTTGGGAAAAACTTTCATTCGAATTCGAACGAATGCACTATTACTTTGATTCGTATGATTCTAATTCGTACAAATTCAAACCAATACAGACTATTCACCAGCAAAAAAAACTTTGATTTTTTTTAATACATTTCGGTTGGTCTTTTTTAATTCGAAATTCGAAGTTTTTTAAATTCGAAATTCGACCCTTGATAAATCTGCCCCTAACTGTAAGTAAAGGCTTCAACAAAAAGTACACTAGAACTAGAGCATTGTATTCAATGAGAAAAAGTTATCTCCTGGTTTATCACATGAAAACTCCTAGATGGAATTCAATTCGAGGAGAAAAAAACTTTTCTCCAATTTCAGTTCCAGTTTTTTTTCCCATAGACTTCAATAGAGTTTTCATGGATTAAACTGTGAGATGTTTTTCTGAATTGAATTGCATCTAAAATTGAAACTCGTCAAATAAGCTGGATAAACTGGGTCAAATAATTCAGAGGGCCTGAGTGATGCTTCCAAAAACCTCTTTTTAAAGGGGTGGTTCACCTTTAAATTGACTTTTAGTATGTTAGAGAATGGCCAATTCTAAGCAACTTTTCAACTGGCCTTCATTTTTTTTTAGTTTTTTATAGTTTTTGAATTATTTGCTTTTTTCTTCAGATTTTTTCTAGTTTTGAAATGGGGGGTCACTGACCCATCTATAAACAAAAGCTCCGTAAGGCTACAAATTTATTGTTAATGCTGCTTTTTGTTATCCACCTTTATAATGGGGCCCTCTTCTACAGTCTCTCATTCAAATCAATGCATGGTTGCTAGGGTAATAAGAGACTGCAATATGAATAGGAGAGGCCTAAATAGAAAGATTAGTCATAAAAAGTAGCAATAACAATACATTTCTAGCCTTACAGAGCATTTGTTTTTTTAGGTGGTCAGTAACCCCCCCATTTGAAAACTGGAAAGGATCTGAAAAAAAAGAAAATAATTAAAAAACAAATAAAAAATAAATAGTGAAGACCAATTGAAATGTTGATTACAATAAGCCATTCTTTAACATACTAAGTTAACTTAAAGATGAACCACACCTTTAAGACTGCTAAAAAAAATGCATCCTGCAAAATACTCCAAACTTCCAAGTATTCTATACCATTTGATGACATTTTCTTATGAAATTCTCACTTTTCTTTAAATATTTATCTTATAAAACAGTGGAGAAATCTACCAGAGAATTAACATTGAATGATCAAATTCAACAGTATTGTGATATACAGTAGTGCACAGTGTAAATATTGGATCCATTAGCTGGGATTTTAAATGTAGGACCCAAGTAGCATTATACGGAGAAATGTACAGTAATAGACTATTGTCATATAAATGTTACTGTTTGTAGTGGTTGTGTATTCGGTATAATAAACAGATGTTATATAAAATAAGTTATAAATTGAAGAACAACCTTTGGGGGAATTGCTTCCTGGATGCCACAAAAGACAACTCACTTTTGTCTATTTTCCATTTATATCTAGATTTGTCAATCTACAATGAATCAAATGGTTGGCCAACCCTTGTTTGTAAGCAGATGGTTTTGTGGGGTGTTGGGTTAGTGGGGTGTGATTTTCCTCAATTTGGCAATTTGACAATTCCAAGAAAGGTATATTTAGTGATTAGTGTGTTGTTTCTAGTAAGAATAAAGCATATGTGGTGTCAATTAATGTCCTTATGACAACACTAAGGGGTTTATTTACTAAACTCTGAATGCAAAAATCACAAAAAATTGGTGATTTTTTTATATAAAACTCTTAAAAAATCACAATTTTTTCAAGAATTTATTAAACCCTGCAGATGGAAAAGTCCAAATCTGAAAATCCGGCATCTCAGACCTGTCGAGGTTGCATATAAGTCAATGGGAGAAGTCCCAATTATTTTTTTGCACTGGGTTTCATGCAATACCCCGAAGTTTTTGGAGTTTTCTGGCGAAAATTCTGAAAAAATCGTGAAATTCGTGAAAATTATATTTAAGCTTAATGCAGAATTCCTACACAGAAATATTAAGCACACAAGGAGCCACATACAAGGACACACATTTCCTATTATTTGCTCTATTTAGTGCATGTATTTGTGCTGTCCTAGTCTTCCTCCAATACTCTTGCATTCTGTTTTTGTTTCATAGTAGGTTCTATTCTTTCTAATCCTTATGTATAGATTGTGAGTTTTATTGATCAACAAAAATAAGTTGGCCAACCAGCTCAATTATCTGATAGTTTGATGGTCCCAAAAAGGTAATTTTTTGAATTCATGGACCCCAATCTACATAATTTAATGTATATGATCTATGCCTCATATTCTGGCATTAACAGCACCCAAGCCTACCTTTAAAGGAACAGTTCAATGTTAAAAAAAAACTGGGTAAATAGATAGGTTGTGCAAAATAAAAAATGTTTCTAATATAGTTAGTTAGTCAAAAATGTAATGTATAAAGGCTGGAGTGACTGGATGTCTAACAGAACAGAACACAACTTCCTGCTTTTCAGCTCTCTAACTCTGAGTTGGTCAGCAACTTGAAGGGGGGCCACATGGGACATAACTGTTCAGTGAGTTTGCAATTGATCCTCAGCATTCAGCTCAGATTCAAAATCAACAGTTATGACCCATGTGCCCCCCCTTGAAGTCACTGATTGGTTACTGCCTGGTAACCAATCAGTGGAAACCAAGAAAGCTGCAAAGCAAGTAGTGTTCTGGCTATTATGTTACACATCCAGTCACTCCAGCCTTTATACATTACATTTTCGACTAACTAACTATATTAGAAACATTTAATGCTGCAGCCACATAAACAACCAGCTGAGCCAGACAAGCCATAACTGATGTAATTAACTCTCACTAGGCACTAACTATATCACAATAAACAAGAGTGATGGCAGAAAAGAAATGCTTTCTGGCTGGCTGCTGTTTTTCCTTCTCAATGTAACTGAATGTGTCTCAGTGGAACATGTGTTTTTACTATTTAGTGCTGTTCTTGATGTACCAGGCAGCTGTTATCTTGTGTTAGGGAGCTGTTATCTGGTTACCTTCCCATTGTTCTTTTGTTTGGCTGCTGGGGGGGGGAAAGGGAGGGGGGTCTTATCAATCCGACTTGCAGTACAGCAGTAAAGAGTGATTGAAGTTTATCAGAGCACAAGTCACATGACTTGGGGCAGCTGGGAAATTGACAATATGTCTAGCTCCATGTCAGATTTCAAAATTGAATATAAAAAAATCTGTTTGCTCTTTTGAGAAATGGATTTCAGTGCAGAATTCTGCTGGAGCAGCACTGTTAACTGATTCATTTTGAAAAAAAAAAATTTTTTCCCATGACAGTATCCCTTTAAAATGAAATATAAACTTTATTATGCAAAAATATGATACAAATGCACTGAAGGAAAAATGAAGAATTAATTTCTTGTGTGTTATGCAGAATACTCATTGTCTTGAAAGATTTTTCAAATAAATTCTAAATGCAAAAATAAACTTCTCCACTCAGCTGAAACAATGTTTTATTTTGAATGCAGGCATTTTGAAATGTGCCTCTAATTATCTCGTGCTGTGCTTTAATTATGTGAAGTAACATTTCTTCCATGAATATTGAAGTGGAACTTATTACACATTAGGGGATTAGGAAAATATGTACCAAACAATATTTAACTAGTCATGCTTCTGAATATAGAAAGTACATCATAAAGTATAGAAAGATTAGCCTTGTGAACCATTCCATTCTACTAATCACAATTCAACATCTACGTGTATAGGGTCCCTATCAATACAGTTTGTATTGCATAACTCTGTACAGGAACAAACCCTCATTTATTCATTTGTGCAGTAATCTGTCGTAAGCAGTCATAAATTAATTTTAATCAGACATCCGCAAGCTACACAAGGAAAAATCCCTTCTTGCTTAATATGCCTTACTGCACTGATGAAATGTTGCACATGGGCCTAATTTATAGTGCTGGACATAAGGGAATAATTTGGTTTATTAATCAAATTTAAATATTGCATTTTCTCTAAATTTCATTTGGGATATTGCATTTAAAATGAAAGGCTTATTCGGTCTGCTAACCTTTCTATTCCTATGAAAGACATAGTGATTATTTGCAGACAATATCTTATTAGTGTTGATTTTTTACTATAATAGCACAATTATTCCCAATGTTGAAATGTTGAAACTGGCAGTTTATGTAGGGATCTCTACACAAACAGCCTCAAAGTAGTTTCTCCATTTTATATCAGATGGAAATACATACATATTTTATAAAAAGTAGTTATTGCCTATTTAAAGGGAAAATACAATTTAATTTTCGTGTTTAAAGCATATAGTTGGGATCTATAGATGGAATACTCCCTAAAACCCTTTATGCAAAGACACCTACCTCAACAATGGCAGCCCCATTTTCTTCCTAAAGTTTCTCAGTGCTCCTTGATATCAATTGTCAAAATTAACTTGAAGAATCATGAATGGCTGCCTCCATGGCTACACAGTAGCTTATTTATATAAACTATAGTAGTGTGTCTAAAGCAAACACATCAGTTTTACCAGTGCAGGGCAACAGTATATTTTAATTACTTTAAGGGGCCCATTTACTTAGCTCGAGTGAAGGAATAGAATAAAAAAAACTTTGAATTTCGAATGTTTTTTTTGGCTACTTCGACCATCGAATGGGCTACTTCGACCTTCGACTACTACTTTAAATCAAACGATTCAAACTAAAAATCGTTTGACTTTTCGACCATTCGATAGTCTAAGTACTGTCTCTTTAAAAAAAAACTTCGACCCCCTAGTTCGCCACCTAAAACCTACCGAAGTCAATGTTAGCCTATGGGGAAGGTCCCCATAGGCTTTGCAATCTTTTTTGGGTCGAAGAAAAATCGTTCGATCGATGGATCCAAATTTTTCGTTCAATCGTTCGATCAACGAATTGCGGTAAATCCTTCGACTTCGATATTCGAAGTCGAAGGATTTAACTTCGACAGTTGAATATCGAGGGTTAATTAACCCTCGATATTCGACCATAAGTAAATTTGCCCCTAAAACACTTCCATTTTTTAATATTACTGTTCCTTTAGATCAAAGCTTTACAGTTTTATCTCTATTACGGTCCACTGCCATATCTAAAGGGCTGTTAATGATGAAACAATTGATTGTCTGATACTTGTTTCTTTAAGTTTTTTTAACGTTTTGTCTTGTTACTTACTTCATCTGTGAGAAAAGGTGCCAACAGCTTATCCCTCAGATCATCCAGACAATTGTTAAGAAGGGGACTAGATTTTAGGGCAGAAGTGGTAGACTTCTAAATTAACCACTCACAGCCATCGAAATGTAAGATTGTTAATTTCTCACATGTATCAAAATGCAAGATAGTAACTCAAACCAAAAGCAATATGTAATTTTTAATAAAGCAGGGGTACTTTTACAATAGTAAATATAATTTTTTTTTAATGTTTTTCTGCTTGCATAGGGAAGTACATTCCGCTAACTGGAAACCCGTTATCGAGAAAGCTCTGAATTACGGGAAATAATTCAGATTTTTAAAGTTAAATTTCCTGTATATATAAAATATATATAAAGTTAATTTTAAGTAAGTTTAATTTATAGAGACCCAAATTACAGGAAGATCCCTTATGCTGAAAACCCCAGGTCCCAAGCATCCTGGATAACAGTCCCATACGTGTACACGGATTTATCAAAGGTCGAAGTGAATTTGAGGGAATTTTCAAAGTAAAGAAATTCAAAGTTTTTTCGATACTTCGACCATCGATTCTGATACTAATACTTCGAATTTACTTCGAATTCGATTCGAAGTAAAAATAGTTTGAATATTCGACCATTCGATAATCGAAGTACTGTCTCTTTAAAAAAACTTTGACTTCAATACTTCGCCAAATTAAACATGCCGAAGTGCTATGTTAGCCTATGGGGACCTTCTACAACCATTTTCTAAGTCTTTACAAAACAAAGTAAAATCGTTCGATCGTACGCTAAAATCGTTCGAATCGTTCGATTCGAATTATTTAATCGTTCGATCAAACGATTTTACTTAGATCGTTCGATGGCCAAATTCGGTGAAAAATACTTTGATTCCGATATTCGAAGTATTTTAATTCGATGGTCTAATTTCAAAGTATTTTTTACTTCGAAATTCGACCCTTGATAAATCTGCCCCTTAATCACCTTCTACTTCCGTTGTTATACAAAGAGACAAACCTGTCATGCGAGTGTCTACAGCTGCACTTGCACTAAATGAGCCCTTTTGCAATTATATAATTTGCTTTAATTCCTGCTGTCAGTGGACCCTTTAAATAATAAGGTGCCTAAGAACAATAACAAATGCTCACTGAATTATTATACCTGTGCTTAATAGTAATATCAGATTGCAGAATCATAGTTACCATGACTGGCTCAAACAATAACAGCCAACAATTGTTTCTTTTTCCTCCTATTACTTTTCTTGACAAGTGTTTATTCAATTAGCTACGCAAATGCATTACTTAGTTCTAATAATAACATAAGCAAGACTTGTTACACCACAATTTAAATAAGAGTAAATCAATATGGCCTTTGTAATACTCCGTGCTGCATGCATTCTATAGATATATATTTATATATAGACAATAAAAGAATTCTGCTGTATATCAAATTAGTATTTAGTGAGTTCTATTTATTTAAAGCAGTGTTCACGCCAGAAAGTAATAGGGATCCCTGGAGCTATTACTGAGTCCAAGTTATAAAACTGAATTAAAGAAAACAGTAAGCAGCATAAAAGCTATGTACATATTAGCCCACACTGAAATATTTATTCCTTAAAAAATTAATAATGTATACATGGGATGTTAATATTCCAATTTAGATTATCAGTGGGCATGTTCCTGAAATTTCTACCACTAGCTACAGTACTACAATTGTACCACAGGATCAGAGAAAGAACTCATTTCAATATATTTAAATCTTCACTAACAATATAAGATAAAAGCAAATTTCCTATCAAGGCAAGGGATCACTAACTCCCTGCCTAAACTAAGTGGAGTTAAACACAATAGCAGGGGACATAATGAAAGTCCTAAATGGAAAATCTAGACAAAGTGAACGATTTTCTCCTTTATATGAACAATTTCTTCTTTATGTGTGTTTAATATACATTTTTATGAATTGGTAAAAGTATTTAGTGACCCATCTGCCATTCAGATTGTGCATTTTATTGTTTGCATTAGTGTATACGACAAAACTTTATCATATTTAAGTTTGTGGTTTTTCTTCAAGATATAAGAAAAAATCAGCGAATGTGAATATAATCAAGAATATTCTTCAGAACCTCAAATAGTCGTGATTTTTTAAAGAAAAAAGTCACGACAAACCTGGAGAGTTTTATAGAAGCAACTGTCTCAAGCTACTTTATTTTAGGTATATTTATAATTTAATATAATTTCCTATATAAATGTAATTTTCCCAGTTTATTAAAACATTCAAGATTTTTAGCCTTAATGAAAATGAATGAAACACCATGATTCTTGCTTGTGTGCAAAAAACATGACCACAACAATACTGTATGAGTTTTACATTTTTTCACAGGTTTTTTTCCACTATCCCTGTTTGAAAATTGAGAAAGCCTCATAATATAGATATATTTCAACACGATTTTATATGCAATATATTTTGCCATAGAAATCTAATGGTCTTCTGTAAGTAGTTAAACAGAAACAGGTTACTGAATAAATATTGACCTACATGATATTAGGCTAAAATATGCTACATGTAATGTAAATAAACTGGGTGACTTGGAATCACACTGGCAAATGAGCTTCAATGTTGAAAGGTTATATCTTGGGCAAAAAAAGAATATGAATGCTAGTTAGACGCTTAAATGGTAATGTGGATGACCTAATTAATGAGGATTTTGGTTTTGTGAATAACAGACTTTGCAATTACAGTATCAGTCAGTAGGGGTAATGTACAATGCCCCAGGAAGAGCGCAAAATATGGATTAAAGACTGAATTTGGGTTAAAAACATTATTTTTGCCTCTTAAAGATCCTTAGTAAGATCCCACCCTTGATTATGCAGTGCATGTGTGAGCCCAGTCTCTATAATTAGTATTAAGTTGAAATGCAGCTTCAAAGACAAACAACGTAAGCAGTAAAAGAATAGAACAATGAAGTTGAAAGAAAATTGAGTTTGTTTTCTTTGAAAAAGAGGTGCTCGCTAAACTATATGAGACAGCAAATGCTCTATGATGACTTATAGAAATATAGATATTTCCATGTGAAGAAAGGCAAATGGTTCTTCAATATGTGGCAGATGGGGCTATGAAATGTTCTACCTGATGATGTATTGGCCTTAATCCCTTAAAGATGGGGGCTTGGATGTACATTTATGTGCAAGTTTGTCTAGGTGTATGCATAGTATACAAAAGTATTTGTGTTTTTATGCATTACTGTATAAGCCTATTCTATTGCTGAAGGAAATCCTGCACTGAATTCCTTCTTTTAGGCACTACAAGAGACCTATGTCTCAGTTTTCAGTTACATGGTAGAGCCGGTACACTATAAAGTGTGAGGACAGACTGGGCTGTAATACCCTCCATAGGAACGTCTCTGATCTACACACAGAAGAAAGGTGGATTTGTTTATTTGTTGGACACTGTACTTTTAAATAACTTGTATACATACAACCAGAAGCAATTTATAAAGCAGATTGTTTATTCTCTGGCCTGCTGGGGAACCATGAGCATGGTTTGACCTCCAGAGCCCTGACAAAGACAACATTTGCTTCCATATCATAGAGAGAACACTTTTTTTCTGCCACTGGGGTTCCCTACTGACACTTTTATACAATTACACAGTAATATATGGCATCTTATAGCACAACATTTCTTTGCTTTGCTTCTTCTATCCCAGCACTTACTTTGCAGGTCTTCCTTCCTGTCAGCTTTCCAGCACTTCCTCTGCAGGCCTTCCTTCCTGTCAGCTTTCCCAGCACTTCCTCTGAAGGCCTTCCTTCCTGTCAGCTTTCCCAGCACTTCCTCTAAAGGTCTTCCTTCGTGTCAGATCCCAGGGGTGGGGAGTCCTCCCCCTTCCCTGTACAGAAATGTAAAATTTAGAAAATGACAGCCTCCCTACAACTGAATTGTAAAAATATACAGTATAGTACCACTATATAAATAAAAATGCACATATGTACATGTATTGCATACTGAGAAACCTTAAGCTACATCCTTTTTTTGTACTTATTGCCTACTTTGAATTTGTGGAAGAATGCAAACAGTGTATGCATTTATAACTCCAATTATTTGATAACTATTTGGGTGTAAACTGTTAATCATCCTTGGTTAGTGTAAAACTAATAAAATAGAATTGCAGCCATCATAGAGTCTTTAAATCTGACTTACGTTGCCCTTTTCATTTTGCAGTGTTCACTATAAGCCAAACAGCTTAGTTAAGGTAAATTAGATACAATGGTTTCAATATAAACTGTTTCCAAGAGTGTTATCAATCAGGCCCACACCCATTTTTGCATTCAACCCATTATTTGGAAATGTTGTGACCATATAAAGCTGAGAAACAAGTGGCAGACAATCAATTGTTTCATTGTGAACCGCAGTGGACCTTAACAGGGTAAAAGGAACAGTAATATCAAAAAAGTGTTTTAAAATAATAAAAATATAATGCAGTGTTGCCCTGCACTGGTAAAACTGATGTGTTTGTGTCAGAAACACTACTATTGTTTATATAAAAAAGCTGCTGTGTAGCGAAGGGGGCAGCCATTCAATGGAGAAAAGGCCCAGGTTACACAGCAGATAAACTCTGTAGAACATAATGGTGTTATCTGTTATCCACTATTTAACCTGTGCCATATAGTCTTTTTTTAATTTTCACCATTGCTACACAGCAGCTTGTTTATATGAACTATAGTAGTATTTCTGAAGCAACCCCATCAGTTTTACCAGTACAGGGCAACAGTACACAATATTTTTATTACTTTAAATAAACACTTTCATTTTTTGGTGTTACTGTCCCTTTAAATAAAAATGTGCAAAATAATGGTATGATTTGAAATATAATTAATTAATTCAGTTTTGTGGATATAAAGAAGGAACCTAAAACAACAAATTACTTTGCAAATTGATACCTTTTAATAAAATGAAAAACAAATACAAGAAACCCTAAAAGAGAAAGCAGCGTGATACAATTCCCTTTAATATGCTAAATTTTAATTATGCACAGGTCTGACCAAATAACTCTACTGCAAAATATCAAACAATGAAAGTTCAGGTTGTCCCGTTTTATGAAATAATACAAATTTTCCTTCATTTAAGGCTCAGCACAGACAGCCAGGCTCGTCTTCTTTCAACGTTGCTAAAAGTCATTTTTGCTCAGACTATTCCTACAATCATGTGTATGTGATTTATTCAGAATACCAATACTCTATAAATGTTATTACAAATGTACCAGGCTTTATCTGCAACTTGATTTACTAATATTAAAAAGTGGTGGCCATTTTTATATATATATATATATATATATATATATATATATATATATATATATATATATATATATATATATATATATATATATATATATATATATATATATATATATATATATATAAAATAATGAAAAACTACAGCAACCAATTATAGTTGCCACTACAAACCTTTTTACTTTATAAAATAAAGTAAAATGGGTAGCACTAGCCATGAAGATGTAACCAGAACACTGTTTCCTTGCATTCTAATATATAAATAAAAGGGAATGAAGAAATTGTAAAATGTGGAGACTTGGATTTCTTGTCTCACAAGAAGGGACATGTTAGAAATAATATTTCGCAAAATCAAAAAAGGGTCATGCTTCAATAAAAGATCCATCTGATTTGCGTAAATCTGTACTGAAAATAACCTCTGATAGAGCGAATAATGGCCCTTTATGCAAAGTGTACATAATGTTCTTAAGATAAGAATTATTGTTAACTGTTTGTTCTTTTTAAGCTTCTTTGCGCTTCAAGAAACATTTACATAATTGCAGCGTAAGGTTAAAGTTCTGAATTTCTAACCATGAAAAATATGGTTTTCCTTTGAACATTTTCACTTAAGATTCAGAAAACACATTACTGCTGAAGGTTTTTTAGGATGTCAGGAATTTCTTATTAATCAAAATTCTTTATTAGGAAAATCTATCATTAAACAGTAGCAGAGTGGTTTATTGGAAGCGTCCCAAGTTTCCCTGCAGCTAGAAAATATCCTACTTATTTTTTCCATTCTCAGGATTCCATTTCAGATAATAGCCTACGTTCTCTTTAGATCAATACAGATGAATGTAGCATTATCATAACACAGATGAAACTAAACACTAAAGAATTCCAGTGCATTCATTGGTCTATAATAGCTCACAAGTAATCATACAAAGATATGGAGAAACCAACATTGTTGGGAAATATGTTAATGCTTTTTATTAACTTAATTATAACACAGACGCTAAAGAAAAAACACCTGTGTTCATTAGTGATGAGCAAAACAAATTAGTGATGAGGGGAAAAAAATGCGGAACAATTAGTACAACAGCAGAATTTTGCAGAAATCTCTCCAAATGCATTGGATTAAATGGGCGTTGTTTCTCATGTGAAGAAATGATTTTTCTGGTGAAACAAAATGCATAGTATTATTGCAATGCAGTTTGTGTATATTTTCAGCACTTGTATTAGACAAACAGATTTGTTTAGCCCTACTCTGTATATGGGACCTGTTATCCAGAATGCTGGGGATCTCAGGTTTTTCAGATAAGGGGTCCTTCCGTAATTTGGATCACCATACTTTTAGTCTGCTAAAAAATAATTTAAACATTAAAGGAAAACTATACCCCCAAAATGAACACTTAAGCAACAGATAGTTCATATCATATTAAGTGGCATATTAAAGAATCTTACCAAACTGGAATATATATTTAAGAAAATATTGCCCTTTTACATCTCTTGCCTTGAACCACCATTTCTTGATGGTCTCTGTGCTGCCTCAGAGATCACCTGACCAGAAATACTTCAACTCTAAGGGGCAGATTCATTAAGGGTCGAATTTCGAAGTTAAAAATACTTCGAAATTCGACCCTCGAATTGAAATCCTTCGACTTCGAATATCGAAGTCGAAGGATTTAGCGCTAATCCTGCGATCGATCGATCGAAGGATTTTTCGTTCGATCGAACGATTAAATCCTTCGAATCGAACGATTCGAAGGATTTTAATCCAACGATCGAAGGAAAATCCTTCGATCAAAAAATCACAGGCAAGCCTATGGGGACCTTCCCCATAGGCTAACATTGACTTCGGTAGGTTTTACCTGCCGAAGTAGGGGGTCGAAGTTTTTTTTAAAGGGAAAGTACTTCGACTATCGAATGGTCGAATAGTCGAACGATTTTTCGTTCGATTCGTTCGATTCGTTCGATTTCGTTCGAATTCAACCAATTCGATGGTCGAAGTACCAAAAAAATACTTCGAAATTCGAATTTTTTTCATTCGAATCCTTCACTCGAGCTTAGTGAATCGGCCCCTAACTGTAACAGGAAGAAGTGTGGAAGCAAAAGACACAACTCTGTCTGTTAATTGGCTCATGTGACCTAACATGTATGGTTTGTTGGTATGTTTGTGACTACAGTGAATCCTACGATCCCAGGGGGCGGCCCTTATTTTTTAAAATGGCAATTTTCTATTTATGATTACCCAATGGCACATACTACTAGAAAAGTATATTATTATGAAAATGGTTTATTTACATGAAGACGGATTTTACATATGAGCTGTTTTATGCAATATCTTTTTATAGAGACCTACATTGTTTGGGGGGTATAGTTTTCCTTTAAGTAAACACAATAGGATTGTTTTGCCTCCAATAAGGATTAATTCTATCTTAGTTGGGATCAAGTACAATGTCTTGTTTTCTTAAAACAGAGAAAAAGGAAATCATTTTTAAAAATTTGAATTATATGATTAAGATGGAGTCTATTGTAGATGGTCTTCCCATAATTCAGAGCTTTCTGGATAATGGGTTTCCAGATAATGGATCCTATACTTGTACAGGCACTAAGTGCCATTTTACCCATCCTGATTCTTCTGCTGAATCAAGTACACCTATTGATGAAGATGAACCCTTGAGCTACTGCTACCCTGAACATGACAGTTATTCTAGGATGCCTACAGCAGGTTGTGTTAATAGACACAGCAGAATTAAACCAAACCAATCACATGGCAATGCTGTTTTAATACTGTGTGAGCAATTGCATTGATTTGCAGTAGATGCAAATCCCCATGCAGCCATATTGGAATTCAGGGGAATTTCTGCATTGTGGCTAAAAAACATTTTGCACACTTCAACTAAATTTGTACACTGCACTGCATTCTTAAATTAATTTTTTTAAGTGCTCCAATCTGCATGACCACAAATTAGGAGGACCAAGAGTGCTCTGCATATAAGCAAGCCCCTATGCATGCATCCAACCCAAAGCAAATTTCATTACCTACAGTTATATGGCCTTCAAATTTAAATGTATAAAATATTTGAAGGTGCACCAGAAGGGTGGGTTTTGAGCAAAGTAAGATACATGCAATGTGGGTTGTGTTTTGTAAAGACATTTTTCTAACTACACTTTTAATGGGGTTTTTTCTATACAAAATCACCAATTGCATATAGATATGGATTTTTCATTAAATGAACCCCCACCAGAGATGACTAGGAAGTCGCATTGATTAAAACGGCCTGAACGTGGCTTAATCATATTTAAAAAGATTCTAAATGAAATCACGGCTACCAGCTCATGAATACAGAACTCATTAAATTTCATGCTTCTGTAAGGAGAAAAACACAGCCATATTATACTTTCCATTTCTGTCATTTACATGGAAATTCAATGTCTTTAAAATATGAAACCTTGAAACATAAATAGGGTCGTCTATTATGGTTTGGCAAGGACCAGAGTGAAGAGTTCAGTATTTTTTTACCCACAATTTACCATGCCACCATAAAGTTGCACCTTACAACCCATAATGAAACTCTTTATGCAAATGCACATATTTAGAATTGTGCCCATCTCTGAATATTTTGCTGCTTTGACTGGTGTATACAGGAGGGACAGGACATGGACAACACATGGGCATTCTGGATTGTAAAGTCTGTAATTCGTAGTTCCTGAACACAAAGTTGCAAATGGTAATGGTGGTGCAGCAGCTCCCCAGGTACCTGACATGGCATCAATTCAAGCAGTAGAAAACAGGATACGAGCTGAACACTCTCATTTGACATTATGCTTTACCCATTTATTTGTATGAAAAGGAAAAAAATTATATTTTGTGTGCACAAGCCTCCAGGTGCATTATTTAGGACATCAATATTTAGGCGGGAATACACATCTGATTTCTGTATATCCTCCATTAAGCCAAAGGGACTTGCCCCAGTTCCATAGGCAATCAGCATACAATAGATTATATCCAAAGATATATGTCCCAAGGCTTTTCATTAGTTAAAACAAAGTATTTATTTAGGTTACATTAAAATTATGATACATACTGACCCCATATGGCCCACCTTATGCGTTTCGTACCCTCCGGCACTTAGTCATAGGAGTCTTATTATTATTTAGGACACTCAAGACAGACGTGCCAGTGAATGCATGATGCAAAGGCACACTGCATGTACACCTGTTTATTATATTCTTGTAATATTTTTGCCACTTATTTCTAGGAAACAAATAAATATGTCCTTTCCTCTACTGCCCCTCTAACACTGGTCCATGACAGCAACATCTTATTGGCTGGTCTCTTAGAATCTCAACTCTACTCACTGCATTCCATCCTTACTGCTGCTGCCTGCATCGCCTCACCTGCATCTAAATCTCTCACAGCACGACTAAAGTCTCCTGGCTCCTAGTCAAGTGATGCATTAAGTATAAAATTCTTATCCTGTCCTTCATAACCCTGCAATCTTCTGTTCTTCTTTATATATTTGCTCTCATCTATACATACACACCCTCCTGGACTCCTTTGTTACGCTTAGGACACTACCTTGACCACACAGTTCATCAAAACAACACAGTCACTGATTACACCCTGTCTCAGGAATGCTCTACAACTTTACATCAGGAAAGCTCTCACACTAATACTTTTCTCAAAGCCCCTTAAAAATCCCTTTCTAAATGAAGGACTTTGCTAGTCTTCCTCTGGCACAATAAATAGGTTTGCCGCCTAACTCAAGGCAAGGGGGCAGGCAGTGATGTCACTGGGTGGGACAGTGATATCATGGGGTGGGTGGTATGTCACAGAGTGGGGCTATGATGTGTCAATCAGTGATTAGCCAATTGCTGCATCAATCTTTGAGAGCCCTGCCCGGTTTTCTGAATTTGGAAAACTGGATAGGCTGATTTGACACAGACAGCCCTTCTAAAACCAGTCTGCCAGGGTCAAAACTGGACAGGCGGCAACCCTAGCAACAAACCTGTCATGGACAGTGGTCAAAACTTGCACAGCATGAGCACCAAGGGGCCACAACAAAGAGTCAACAGAGTCAGACTGGTCTAGTGTTTGTAGTAGGGGCTATGGAGGGAGCAGACACACAAAACACATTAGCATCTGCAGATTGAATAAAACAAGGCAGAATGTAGGCACTGGTACAGGCAGGAATAAGAGAAAAATATAGCAGACTCATTTGCATTGCAGGGAAAAGTCCAGGGTCCAGAACAGAAGGGGGAACCAAGCACCCTACCAGCTGGGTGACCAGCAGGTATGTGGACCTAATGGCTGAAAAGGGATAATGCCAGATCAGGGTTTATATTTGGTAATCTCTACTGAGAGGTATCGAAGCATGGGCTGAACCTGTCAATCAATGCAGAACAGCTGGGACAGAAATAGAAAAACCTCAATACAGGAAATGCCTATATCCCTAGGGTAGAGATACAAGCAAAAGGCTGTAATGTACCAGGTAATAGGTTCAAATGCAGCAGAGGGCCAAGACAGGGAATATTCACATAACCCTTCTATCTCCTTCTAATAGATTGTAAGCCCAGCTGTGTATTGAAACACCTGGGGCAAATTTACTAACCTCCGAAAATTCGCCAGCGATGGCTTTGCTCACAGCTCAACACTTCCCCCGGGCATAGATTCACCAGGACAACGAAGTTGCGCTAGCGTTACTGCACCAAACAAAGCGAAGTTGTGCTAGTGTTGGCTAATTTGCATACGGCGGGAAGTTAAAGTTCAATGGACTTGCAGCAAATACATTACATTACACAAGCCCAGGAAACCTTAATAAAACATGAGCCCAGTGTATAGTTTAGGTGCCATATGTTAGGAAATGTAGGGGGAAGCCGGTTACCCCCAAAAATATTTACGCTCTTTTTCAGCCTATCACCCTGAAAAAGGAAAAGACGCTAGCGTTTTTTTGGGACTTTTTCAACATTTTTTGAGGAACGCCTATCTACTCTATTGCACTTCGCCTGGGCTGAGGTGGCAAAGGCAAGTCTGGCGCAAGAGGTCACGTTCAGTAAAATCCGCATCTTAGTGAATTTGCGTAGTTACGTCCATTCTCCAGGCGTTAGGGAGCGAAGTACCGCTAGAGTCTATCTCCTTTGCTAGCAAAGTTACGTCAGCGACCGTAAATCGGCAAAGTGCCGAAATTAGGTCACGCTGGCGAATTTTCACTGGCTTTAGTCACTTCACCCTTTAGTAAATTTGCCCCCTAGTGTTGAGCAGAGATTTATTTATTTTCACTAATTTATTATAGCTTTACCAAATGTTTTTGTTTACTGCTTATAAAATAAACAGTAAACAGCTTAAACAGTTTAAACAGCTTCATATCTACTCCAAAGGTTTACATTTTTTATACTTTTTATACTTGGCCATTGGTTTGATACTGAGAACATTCCACCCCCACATACAGCTCACATTTCTAACTTGCAGAAAATTATATGAAATTGCCAAGTTATATGACATTATTAATGTTTATTGCAAAAATTCTTCTTTCCAAGTCATTGGTGAACTTTTCTTAGAGGAAACTATGCATGTCATTTCATTCTAGATATAGTAATAAAGATTGTGTCAGTGCATTACTAAACTTACATGACGAATAAACAGAAATATCAAACTATGCAGAAATGCGGTCTGTCCCAAAAATGTATGATTCATAAGAGTTCTACATTAAAACAGAGCTCTAGTTATCTTCCCATGTTTCTCAGATTTTCCACAGTACAACCATTATTAGCCTGAAACTTTCTGCAATGTTTTTATTTCAGTCAAAAAGGCAAGAGGACAGAAAATCTGATATAAATGAAAATAAAACACAAATCATTAAGCGAACAGAACATTGGGGGGCACATTTACTAAGGGTCGAATATTGAGGGTTAATAAACCCTCGAAGTTAAATCCTTCAAATTCGAATATGGAATTCGAAGGATTTAGCGAACGCTCAAAGTAAAAATCTAACGATTCGAACGATTTTAAGAGAGCGATCAAAGGATTTTTCTTCAATCAAAAAAAGCTTAGCAAAGTGATGGGGAAGGTCCCCATAGGCTAACATTGTACCTCGGTAGGTTTAAACTGTCAAAGTATGTAGTCAAATTTTTAGTTTTTTTATTCGAATCCTTCACTCGAGCTTAGTAAATGTGCCCCTGGGTGTCCTTCTCTGCCATCAACTGCTATTACATTTAGTACTTATCAATAAATGTATCTAGGGCTTATACTGCCCCGGATGCAAGTGCAAGACCACTAAGGGGTGAAAAGTGTCTCTATAAATGAGCATTTATATCCCTCGAAAAGGAGAAAGTGCATGAAAATTGAGAAAACTCACCTGAGCTCAGAAGTCTCAGATGCCATTTCCCATCTCCTTCCTGAGCAGAGCAATATCAGAACACTTCTCTGTTATCCTGAAGGTATATCTCTTTGAATATTAAATTACAGGAACTGACCAACAGTTGATACTGTTTTTACAAAATTAATTATATTGGCATTTAATAAAAACTTAAATAGCTCTAAAACTGAAGAAAAAATAATGTAAATTGCAAAAGTGCTTAGAAAAGAACAATGAGCAATTTTACATTCATTTTTTTAAAGTCTACATAGTCTTCAATGAAATATACAAAAAATATAATCAAATTGACTTACAGTAATGAAAGCAGCAAAGTGAGTTTCTAGCCTGGAGTCTGTAAAAAGAAACAACATAGAATTTGGATTCATAAGGGTCTATAAGGTTGATTAATGGCACCCCTAAGGGCCTGTGGGCAGAATAATTGGCCCAGTGCAACTGCACTTTGCGCCTTGTGCTTAAATAAAATGGTGCAGAGCACAACACTGTCTGGGGCAGAGCAGTGTTATATAAAGTGATTTCCTGCACCTTATGTGCTCCTTAGCCTTTGCATCTGAATGAGGCATAACAGGCTATTCCAGGGAATGTCCATATGCTGCCCACCGCCTGTTCTGTTTGCACTTTTGCACATTTCCCTTGGCTTCATTGATGAGCTCAAATAATAATAATTTTAATTTTGCATACTTTTTTAAATTATAATTATCATTATTATGGATGCAAAAGTCTTTATTTTTTTTGCCTAAAGCTCTTGTTTTATAATTTTAGAAAACTCAAACTGTGCTATTCAAAACAAATTTTGTTAAGATAAAAAAAAAGCTGCCTGAGAAAATTTAAGTTTTTGCCTTGTGACTGTGAAAGAGGTACCCATGGCCTCCCATCTGTTGTTGGAGTGGCTAGAATTTGTAGCTGAACAGCCGAGAGCCACATGTTGGCCATTCAAGCATTAAAAGACAGACTTATGGTAGCTAAAAATGTGTTATTGTATATTGTAGAAACATATTTATAGGAAAAGAACTACCTTGTACATTAATTAAAATAAAATTGAACACAGCAGAAATCCTGCTTTGTAATGGGAAAATTATTTGGGCAGGTAGGAAATCAGCAGGGAGCAGGAGACTATTATATTATTATTATAAAGTCATTTAGAAAAAGAAAAGCTAAATGCTATCATGGAAATCAATTTCCCTTTAACAGATACTTACATTAATTTAGTATTATGGCTTAACACCCCTATTCTTGGAAAACCTTTATTATTTTTTATAAAAAAAATGCATTTTATAGTTAAACAAAAATCAAAATAAAAGGAAGCAAATGAAAAGCTGGGTGTAGAGGCATGTAATGAAAATTCTTCTATACATATACTAACATAATATAATTTGCTATTCTTATATCAGCTATTTCTATTCATGTCATGTGTTATGATTTTCTATAGCCTTGATTGTCTAGAGTTTGGCTGTGTCAGTCTAAAGTTGTTTATACATTGAAAGAGCAAAGAAATCAATTACAGTTATAAAACCCAGAGAAAGACATTTTTATATGCTGTTCACAAAAATACATCCTTATTTTAATAATACTGAAAACTTTTTAAGGACTTACTGAACACAAAGCTAGAAGAATACTGAAACATATTTTTACTGTTTGATAATACATATTTATGTACAGTTGCATGCACAACATGGACCTACAGTATAAGCTAAAAGGATCAGCAACCATACCACTGTTATTTATTCAGTATGCAAATCTAAATGATCCAGTAATATGAGAATGCTGATATAGAAAACAAGAAATCAGAACCCACTTTTGAACTCATCTTCACAGTAACCATGTTACTTTTACTTTATTCAACAATAGGAGAATGGCAGTTTAGAGATCTACAGATTAGGCATACCGTCAATATAGACAAGTATCTCCTCTAATGAGAGTGATGAAGCCCCTATAAAGCTTAAATAAGATCCAGGCACATGGAACTGGGTTTTATAAAAGACTCAAGTCTCCTTTTTCCATAGACAGATCCAAGTCTGCAAGCAGTAACATTGACTGTGCCAGAACGTGTGTTCTGTTTAGTGACAATTATCCTTTTTGCCCACCCCATTCATGTGAAATTTTAACAGTTTTTTTAATCTCCCACCCTCCCAGTCCCCATTGCCAGCAAACAGGGAGCTGTGAAGGTGAGGGAGGTGAGCATTGGGGCTGTGCAAGTGGAGGGGATATTGTGAGTGGGTCGGTGAGGGGAGATGTGCAAGTAGGTCAGGTGTGGGGAGAGTGGTCTGGTGCTTGAGGCCTAGGGGTGCACAGTTTTTAAATCCAGCCCTGTTTCTACTCAGAGAATGATAAGTTTATACATAAAACACTAGATTGCGCTATATAGCTAGCATGCTAAAGATGGGATGTAGATAGCCAGAGAAAAGGGAAAATGGACCAGAGAGTGATGGCACATGAGGTAGACAGAGGAAGACTATTCCATATGGAATTAAGAAAAGAAGGACAATATGGCACATGTAGGGGAAACTAAAAAAAGTATGGCACATGGGAGTAAAGAGGAAATGGAAGAGAATAGCACATTTGAGAGACAGAGAAAATAATAGGGCAGAAAGGAAAGCAAGAGAGAATTGCACTGGGTAGATAGTTGGAAAAAAGAAAAAGTCACATTCTATAGGAAGAGTAAGTAGAGGAAATTCACAAGTAAAATATGTGGGGAGGAGAAAACTGTGTTTATTTATATGGTTGGTGTAAATGGTAGAAGCATCAAGACCGAGAGCTCACTAATTGGAAATTGATGAATATTGCCCCATTGTTTGCAATGTAATTTTGTTGCGTTAGCCCAGGGGATGTTTAAAATCTACATGTATTTGTCAACTAAAAACTGTCTGCCACTAATTAAAAGTGCACAAAACAATGAAATTAAAGTACTTTTTTAAAAGGAAAAGTACAGGTATGGGATACATTATCCAGAAACTCATTTTACAGAAAGCTCTGAATTACAAATTTTTTTAAAAAAATATTTCCTTTTTCTCTTTAATAATAAAACAGTAGCTTGTACTTGACCCAAACTAAGATTTAATTAACCCTTATTGGAAGCAAAACCAGCCTACTGAGTTTTTTAATGTTTACATGATATTGTAGTATATTTAAGTTATGAAGATCCAAATTATGAAAAGAACAATTATACGAAAAACCCCAGGCCCTGTGCATTCTGGATAACATATCTCATACCTACTTTTTAAAAGGGAATGTGATTATGATATTATCCCACAAATAATTTTCTCTGTAGATAGCAACTTTCTGCCAGTGTATCTGGCTCTGTCTCCAAATATGTATCTGCCCCCCTAGCAAACCCAAACCAGTAGATGGTAGGCCCAAACTAAGGGATCCATTTACTAACAATCGAATTTAGATTTTTTTTCCATGACTCTCTTAAAATTTGTTGTTTTCCTGTTATTTTAAAAAGATCGAAAAATTCAAGATTTATTAAGTGTAAAACATCTACCGTATATACTCGAGTATAAGCCGACCCGAGTATAAGCCGAGGTACCTAATTTTACCTACAAAAACTGGGAAAACGTATTGACTCGAGTATAAGCCTAGACACAACTACAGCCCTGTCTCCCAGCAGCGCACATTCCGCAAAAGCAACCCCCCCAGCGATCAACCATCAGTTGATGGTAACAAGAGAATTGCCAAAAGGATTACTGTGTGCATTGTCCCACTGTCCCACTACCATGTGCAGAGGGTGCTGTGTGATATTGCCATGACTGTTAATCTTTCGTATAACCAACAGAGGGAGTTGTGTGATATTGCTATCACTGTTAATCTTTCGTATAACCAACAGAGGGCGTTGTGTGATATTGCCATCACTGTTAATCCTTCATATAACCAACAGAGGGTGCTGTGTGATATTGCGGTCACTGTTATTCTTTCATATAACCAACAGATGGCGCTGTGTGATATTGCAGTCACTGTTATTCTTTCATATAACCAACAGAGGGCGCACTGTTATTCTTTCATATAACCAACAGAGGGTGCTGTGTGATATTGCAGTCTCTCCCCAAGTGAACTGTTGGTATAGGAATGATTAAAAGTGACTGCAATCTCAGCTATTGCCCCCTGACTCGCGTATAAGCCAAAGTAGACTTTTTCAGCACATTTTGGATGCTGAAAAACTCGGCTTATACTCAAGTATATACGGTAATACAAAACTTTGCCAGGTAAAAGTTGTTGAGGTCTTATATAAGTCAATGGGAACTGCACTGATCTTATTGGACCGTTTTAAATCGATTTGGACTTTGAGGTTTTCAGATTTTTTTTCTGCTAGGAAAAACTCAAATTTTTAGAGGTTTTAGAGGTAGTCATATTTTTTTTAGATTATTCAGTGTTATTTTCCATTTGTATTTTGTTTTGATCTTTTAATGAATGTCATGGCATTTGGGGTTTTACAGAAAGAAAGTTTAGCTATGGTTTCAAAAACCTCTAAAACCACTAAAAGTAGACCTTTAATAAATAGGCCTCCATGAGTCATTTAGAATAAAATAGAGCAGTAAATAAATAGTATTCAAAGCTCTAGGTACTCTTCCAAACCTTTATTTAAATCATTTTAGCAAGTTGTTAATATTTTGTGCAACTCTGTCCTGGTTGAAATAACTAAGGTGGGCTTAACAAATATTGTACAGTTAAAGGTTTCATGGTCCAAAAGTCTGAAACCCGTTGCTTATCACCTACGATCTCTGGAACATAATTGTACAGAATAGATCAATATCAAGGCAAGGTAATTATAAATCAGCAAGTCTGCCAGCTATAGTGTTGAAGAGCACTGAAAGAATATTGAGAGATAATTTATAGAAGTGCTTCCTAAAGAAAAAAAATTAATTAGTAAGTCAACATGGCTTTTTGAAGTAGTCAATGTAATTAGCGAGAAAAAAACTGTACAAGACATGTAGCTCAATTACTTTATATTTTCTGTGTTTTAACTCATGACAAACTGGTGCAAAATAGAAATGATTACATCCATGTGCTACAAGTATGGGATCCATTATCTGGAAACCCGAAAGTTTCTTTCTATTTGATCCCAACTAAGATATAATGAATCCTTTTGGTAGCTGGAAGTTGATAGGGTTAATAGAATTCTAGTCATTCCAGTTGAACAGTGAAGAGACTCAAAAGAAAAAGCCCTTAAACATTCTACATTACATGAAGTCTAGTGGTACCTATTAGTGGTAGTGGCGCAAACAGAGAGTCAAAATATATAGCTCTGATGTATTGAGTCTAGAGTGTTTTGTGAAACACATATTTTTGTATGAAATTGCTGTAAGAAAGGCAACTTCAGATCTGATACCAGCAGAATAGACCTGTCAAACTCAAGATATAATGGATTATATATATATATATATATATATTGTATTGTATATATGTACTGTATATATTTCTTTCAATATTACTTTTTTTTCACCTTGCAAAGACCTGTGAGTACAGTTTCTCAAGATGTTATCTATATATACAGCCTGGCTGTACGTGCTTACATAAATATAATGTTTTTGTCTTACACAAAATCCCAGTGTTGCTGGTCTTTTTGAATGCTGTATGATATTTTACAGTGCAACTGGGTATAAAATAAAATAAAAGCAGTGTGCCACTCTCTCAACTACCTGTATGAAGCAAGACCCCAGAGTGCAGCAACATCAGTCTATATTTATTTAATTATTTGTACAAATAGACAGAGAATGACATAAAAAACAGCATATTTTAAACAAGTATATAGAGAGAGAGAGAGAGAGAGAGAGAGAGAGAGAGAGAGAGAGAGAGAGAGAGAGAGAGAGAGAGAAAGAGAGAGAGAGATACATAATGATATACAGATATTTTGTTGGAATTAAATGCAGATCTAAAAAAAATACTTTTTTGCAGCATGGAAACTGATTATGACAGGTGTTACTAAAAATAGATGACACATTTAGGACAAGTAATAGGAACAAAATTCCATACATTGTTGAGAAGGTCATGGAGATTACAGCAAATGAGTCAGACTAAACCAGGTGACTTTAAATGTCTTAGAAGAGAGACAGGACTGAACATGAAATTATCCACTAGGAATTTATTTAATTCAGAGGGGGGGAAAAAAAGAATAATAGCTAGAGGTAATGCTTGGAACTGGAGTATGAAACGGCAGAAATGATATGCCATTTGATATGAAGTGAAAGTGCACCGGCAGATATAGTATCAGGAGTGACCGTGACTGGGTGAGTTTGCCTTTATCCAATTTCAGGGACTTCATCTTAAATAAAAGCTGATTTCAATGACATCGGAGGAATGTGATTGCTAGATAGACTATAAATGACCATGCGGTCCTGCAAAATCTACTTTACATCACCACTCAGCTTTTCAACCTGGTAACAATACTGTTCAATATCTAGCAATTGGTTTTACTTCAAATACAATTTTCTGTGCATTGCCTTTGAAGCTTATGGCACTGTTCAGAGTATTCACAAAAGTCTCTTCAAAAATACCAGGTTTGTTCTAATGTTACACAACTGGCATGAAAGGGCACTGTGCGTGGCATTGTTCAAGTGTAGTAACTGCTCCACGGGATTTCCAATTTAACTACATTTTTTGAGTAAAAGGCGCATTAATATAAGGTACATTTTTAGAAGGTCACATGTTGAGGTCAGGGATTTTCCATCTAGCTGTGCAGCCAAATTATGAGTTCTCCTTTTTTGTTTTATAATAACTGAAAGCTTCTGCTATTGTATTCAAAGAGTAGATGAATACATTCTATCTGACATCCCATTACAGTTTTGCTTTAGGGTAGGTAAAACCTCATTGAATTCCCATTTTCAAACTCGAAAAGTATCAAAAAGCAGTGATTTGACCTCTTAATGTTTCCACAAATCTCACCCAAGTGTTTAGTGCATGTGTTGTTCAAGACTTTCGAGCATTGACTCCTGTTTGTAGTATAGGGTGTTCTACGTGTCTCACGTGGAAAATGTAATTGCAGAGAGTTATTCCATTACAATACTTTTGTAAAAAAGAGGCAGATATATCAGACATCAAACTGGGAAACCTGCATGATTCCATAATTGCATAGATTAAGCATAGTAATGGGCAAATCTGTCCCGTTTTGTTTCACCACGAATTCCGCGAATTTCCAGCGATATTTGCGAAACTGGCGAAAAAATTCGAGAAACTGCAAGTTTGGCAGAGGCGACAATTCTGATGGCGGCGTCAAAGTCGGCAGGGAGGGGGGCCAGGGGAGAGGGGCCAGTGAGATTTATCACAATGAGGGTTTAGTTCTCCTTTAAAGCATAGTTAATTTGATTTTGTGCAACCCACTGACAACAGGCAGAGAGATACATAGCACTTAACACTACATGCAAATAAATGATCTGCAACATTGTTTATTTTAATTGGACAAGTTGACTCAAAACAAAAAATTCTGTAATGCTGACAATGTTCCCCCTAAGTCCTTCTTCACTATGTGTGGAAAAAATTACTTTGTGTGCACAATTTAAACTTGTGTGCTCAATTTTTAAAAACTCTTTAAAAATTGATACAAAATATTATGTTTTTGAACACAACAATTTGTTGTGTACCCACACAGGAGCACAAATATGATCGCACAGAAAGAACTTTGATTATGCTGAACCTTACAAAATGCTAAAACCTATGGGGTGCCGTTTGTCCCAAATACATTCTGTATACAAAACTATCCCTAATACACAGAATGAATGTCTCTCATGTTATATAAGCATTTGTGACCATACACAGAGAAAAAAAATATACAAAAGACTTATTTCTATTAAAGAATGAAATTATGTAAAAACAAAGTTGGACATAATATATAATAGTGTAACTAACTAGTGCTTGTCAAACTAGATTTGACTGACAAAATAGATATCTGTGACAGAAAGCAAGATTTTATAGTACAGGATTCGTTCTTTCCACAAAATGACAGTTTTGTTTCACAAAACAGATAAAGTAACCATTCTGTGAAGCAACACTGTCAGTCACATTCCTGAACCAATAAGAACAAAGCTTATTGCCATATACAAACAAGATGAGAAGTGGCCAGCTCTGCTCCACATGGCTAAGGCAAAGTATCTGACCTGCTATAGAGGGCGCCCTCTAATGTCCCCTGTGCTGCATAGTAATAAACATGAACAAACCTTTCCTAAAAGAGCTGCTGTTAAACACTACAGGTTCATAAATGGAAGTTTTTACAAATGGCTGAGAAATATAATGCTGCACTTATAATGATTGTAGAGAAAGAAAAGTATGCAAAACTTATATAAATATGATAATTTTAGGTGATATGGCTATTCTTATTGTAGTAACCTCCTTGTGTGGCCATTTTGGTTAAGGGCATTCCTGCTGTTTTGCCATTATCTTATGACTCACTCCTGTTCCTCTTCCTGTCTAAGATGAGAGTAATTATGGGACAGGCCACACCCACCTGTGATGTTGTATTAAATGTACCAGAAGTTACTGTGCTTCTCTGGCTGCTTTGCCTGACTCTCAGAGTCAGTTATAAGTTTTGTATATGATAGTTAGACTCCAATGTCTCCTCCTAGCTGTAATCTTGCACCAATTAGCTTGTAGTAGTCTCTTAATAATGTGCTTAGCTATAGATCAACTACTACATAATAGCTTTAGCCAGAGACTTGGGACTGATCATGTGCACACATACCTCCCAACTGTCCCTTTTTCAGAGGGACAGTCCCTCTTTTGACAGCTCAACCTGAGGTCCCTCATTTGTACTGGAAAGTCCCTCTTTTCTCTGCACTGAACAGCCAGAAAAAGAAACAAAGTTTCTCACTTAATTGGCTTTTGGCAGAGAGGCCAGTACAGCTAACAGGTGCAACTAAGATGCTTTATAACAATTTTGATATAAGAAAATAAGTAATTTTAACAGTTTAGATAAGGAGAAATATTTTCACATTTTTATAACCTGCCAAACTTTGTAAAATGAACATGGTAATTAGGGGGTGCGGCCACAAAATGGGTGTGGTAAAAAAAAATGCTGCACTACATGCAAAAGAATTTTTTGTCTCCCTTTATATTTCCAAAATTATGGGAGGTATGGTTCAACTACTACATAATAGCTTTAGCCAGAGACTTGGGACTGATCATGTGCACAGTGCATACCTCCCAACTTTGAAGGGACAGTCCCTCTTTTAACAGCTCAGCCTGCAGTCCCTCATTTGTACTGGAAAGTCCCTCTTTTCTCTGCACTGAACAGCCAGAAAAAGAAACAAAATTTCTAACTTACAAGAAGTCATATGTAGTGTGGGTACTTCAATGTGGTAAAAAAATTACTCACCATGTAAGGGAAGTGGCCCAGGTGCACTGCCCTGAGCCCTCAGCATAGGGGGCGGACGAACCGAAATGTAAAAAGGAGCAGGCACTCAAAGAGCGCAGACTTCCAGCAGGCACCAATTCAAAGTGTAAAGCTCTTTATTGTGTCCAAAATTTCTAACTTAATTCGCTTTTGGCAGAGAGGCCAGTACAGCTAACAGGTGCAACTAAGATACTTTGTAACAATTTTGAGATAAGAAAATAAATAATTTTAACAGTTTAGATAAGAAGAAATATTTTCAAACTTTTATAACCTGCCAAACTTTGTAAAATGAACATGGTAATTACGGGGTGTGGCCACAAAAATGGGTGTGGTCAAAAAAAAAAGGCCGTGCTACATGACAAAAATTTTTTTGTCCCTCTTTTTACTTCCAAAATGTTGGGAGGTATGACCACGCATTCTCTATAGTATGATGTGTAGGTTATATGAGCAGCCACTCCTGAGTACTGTGTGTAAACAAAAGGGGTCATTTAGGCAGGGGCAATTTTAGGGGATCATAATCTATTTATATAGAAGCAACAAGCTATACAATGCTTTATATTTATTTATAACAAAAGACTCTAATGATGTCGTCCCCTTACCTGCCCAGTGCTTAACCCTTTCACATCAGAGTGGGTCGAGAGGGGCACAACACTTAGAGCAGAGAGCACAACTGTGCCCATGTCACATGCATGTCCAGGGCCGCCAGCAGGGGGGACAAGTGTTCCGGGCCTGAAGGGGGGCTGCATTTTTCAAAGAGCCGGGTCCCCTTTACGAGCGCCCAAGCCATGCGGCCATTTCGCATATTACAGAATGTGGAAGTGCCAAAAAGACGAAGCTGAAGTCCCGAAGCGGCGAAAAGACCCGAATTCACGAAAGGAGGTGAAGTTGAAGTCCTGAAGCCTTTTGTTTACACACAGTACTCAGGAGTGGCTGCTCATATAACCTACACATCATACTAAACACAGTGGGGGTCATTTATCAACACTGGGCAAATTTGCCCATGGGCAGTAACCCATGGCAACCAATCAGATTGCTGCATTCATTGTTCTACTTGCAGCTGGCTTTTAAAAGCTAATCGCTGATTGGTTGCTATAGGTAACTGTCCATGGGTAAATTTGCCCAGTGTTGATAAATGAGCCCCAATTAGGGTTGCCACCTTTATTAAAAAAATTTACCGGCCAGTGGGGGTCGAGTACCAAAAGGGGGCGGTCTGTGATGCTAAAAGGGAGCGGAGCTACGCAACGTGCCGCAAAAGGGGCGGAGCAACATCGCACAGCGCTGGAAAAAAGGTAAGTTCTTTGCGATCTTTGCGAATTGGGGGCAGGCCAGGGGCTTTTTTTAAAGGGTATTACAAATTACCGGCAATTGCATTGCCGGTAAATTTGTAATGCCGGCCCCGGCCTTGGCAGGTGTTTTACCGGCTAGGCCGGTAAAATACCGGCCGGGTGGCAACTCTATCCCCAATGTGTGTGCACATGATCAGTCCCAAGTCTCTGGCTAAAGCTATTATGTAGTAGTTGAACTATAGCTAAGCACATTATTAAGAGACTACTACAAGCTAATTGGTGCAAGATTACAGCTAGGAGGACACATTGGAGTCTAACTATCATATACAAAACTTATAGCTGACTCTGAGAGTCAGGCAAAGAAGCCAGACAAGCACAGGAACTTCTGGTACATTTAATACAACATCACAGGTGGGTGTGGCCTGTCCCATAATTACTCTCATCTTAGACAGGAAGAGGAACAGGAGTGAGTCATAAGATAATGGCAAAACAGCAGGAATGCCCTTAACCAAAATGGCCACACAAGGAGGTTACTACAATAAGAATAGCCATATCACCTAAAATTATCATATTTATATAAGTTTTGCATACTTTTCTTTCTCTACAATCATTATAAGTGCAGCATTATATTTCTCAGCCATTTGTAAAAACTTCCATTTATGAACCTGTAGTGTTTAACAGCAGCCCTTTTAGGAAAGGTTTGTTCATGTTTATTACTATGCAGCACAGGGGACATTAGAGGGCGCCCTCTATAGCAGGTCAGATACTTTGCCTTAGCCATGTGGAGCAGAGCTGGCCACTTCTCATCTTGTTTGTTATATGGCAATAAGCTTTGTTCTTATTGGTTCAGGAATGTGACTGTCAGTGTTGCTTCACAGAATGGTTACTTTATCTGTTTTGTGAAACAAAACTGTCATTTTGTGGAAAGAATGAATCCTGTACTATAAAATCTTGCTTTCTGTCACAGATATCTATTTTGTCAGTCAAATCTAGTTTGACAAGCACTAGTTAGTTACACTATTATATATTATGTCCAACTTTGTTTTTACATAATTCATTCTGTAAGTAACTTTGCACATAAGTGCGTCCGTTACATGGAGGTTATACATTTGTGCGACAGATTGCTTGTTAAACTGTACAGAATGGAGTTTGTGATATAATGACATCCTTTTGTGCACTAACCAGATTTTGTTTTCATTCTTTAATAGAAATAAGTCTTTTGTATATTTTTTTTCTCTGTGTATGGTCACAAATACTTATATAACATAAGAGACATTCATTCTGTGTATTAGGGATAGTTTTGTATACAGAATGTATTTGGGACAAACGGCACCCCATAAAAACCAGCCTATTTATTTATGAAATGGATGCATACCAAAATAACCACCACTACACAGGTCCTGTCACTAACACAAAAACATATTAGTAGGTTAATTGGCCTATTATGAATTTTTAACTGTATGCACATAGGCCATCATTTGTAAGCTCCATTGAGAAAGTTACCATAAAACACTGCACAATACGTTGATACATGATAGATATGGGGCACCAGGGAGCAGAGGATGAGCTCATACATGAGAGGATATCAGTAGCTATGTGAGTGGCTGCAATTAAAGTATGAAATAGCCTAAAAATACATATGACCACAAAGACAAATAAGAGAATGCAGATAAGCAAAGCTGCTGATACTTATTATAGAAACTCTGCACAGGTAACATCAATTAAAGGAGTCCATGCAAAAATTCTTCTATAGCAGGGACACATTAAAGGGGTTGTTCGCCTTCAAACAACTAGTTGTTTTCAGATAGATCACCAGAAATATCGACTTTTTCGCAGGGGAGGGGGAAGGGATTTTTGAGCCTAGGGGGTTGAATTCTCCTTTAAGTGAATAATTTCCAAGGTTGCCTGTCTGTGCTGTTACACCCAGGGGGTTCAGAACATCCTTTCTAATGCTGAATAATCTACTCAATTTCCTGCAATAATTGCTTTTCAACTTTCAGTGCTTTTATTCAAAATGTTCTTATTCCATTTCTGCCCTTTTGTCATTAGGCCTTTTGTTTCTAAAAAAGCTTTAACGGCTCTCCTAATCCACCTGAAATCTATTTTTATGCAGCTCGCTCAAATACAATTGCCCTTCTATACAGCAACTTATCTCCATTTGGCTACATTTTAAAGGTCATGTCTCCTTTTTAGTCTACTTAATCTCATTGCTGAATTTTACACTGTTGACCAATCTCTTTGGGGTTTTACAGCCTCTGAAATAATTTTCTGCATCTTACACAGCATAGGTAATAGTTTTCATCAGAATAATGTAACATAATATTACCCGGAGGAGAATCTAACTTAATACAGTCATGTCTGGATTACCAATTCAACTGCTCAGGGATATCCTATTATAGGAAAGTAAAACTGAAAAAGCTGGCTTTTGCCAGCCAAAATTATATTTTTATATTACATTATTAACCGGGATTGTTTTTTTCCTAGAACACCTTATGAAAAATCCAATTAGCCTACTTATAGGAAGTAATTTTTCTTACAAAAAGCTGCTTGAGGCAACATTTGCATCAGTTTTAGCGTGACCACACTCGTAAATGAGGCCTCAAGAATTCTTTCTGGTTGACTCTGAGCTGGCTCAGGTGGGGAGGTTGAGAAGAATCCATATTTATTTTCCTAGATTGATTTTTAATGACTGAATAACTCATACATCAATAGTGCCCTATATTTGCAACCATGTTTTGAGCTAACTAAAGGTTGGACCTTCAAGGGGATATTGCAGAATGAAGTAGTTATACACCAACTGATATGTCCATATAGACATCAAAATCATAAAACAACTCTTAAATACTACCAAGTCTATAAACTGAAAAGAATGCATATTTATTAAAAAATAATTAATATATTTTAATACAGACTACACTTCTAAAAGCCAGACATAAATAAACTAGAATTCATTTAATTTATAACATACTTTCATGACACTTACATTGCCACTCATTAACAATTTGGCCTCACATATGTATGAAGCTGCAAAGAACATGATCTCTCTACAGCTTTCATTATTATTCTTGATTAATGTTTAAGTATTCATATTCTTCTTTGCCTCATTGCTTCCATAAGATCAAAGTTATTACAAGTCAAAAAGACAAACAACCACCTACAGTAAGGGGCAGATTTATCACTTTTGACTAGGGAATAGTCCAAATTCGATTCGAATTTGAAAAAAATTCGAAAATTTGAATATGTATCTTTCGAAAAATTCAAATTCGACCATTCGCCATCTAAAACCTGCCGAATTTCTGTTTTAGCCTATGGACAACTCCCTGAACCTAATTGGAGTCAATTGGTGGGCCTTGAAAAATTTAAGTCCTTCGATTCGTACGATTCGGCTGAATACGGACCTATTAGATCGAAAATGGACCTATTCAGCCAAAAAAAATGTCCCAAATGGAGTGTTCTCCCACTCCAGGACAGATCAAAGTCGCTTACACTTCCAACTTAATAATATAAGTAAAGTATTTGTCACTGGAATGCTCCAAAAACAAAGCAAACAGGAGAAAAAAATTATGCAGAATCTGTATACCACCAATCAGTGTGCAATAACCTCTTATCATTTAAGAGCCCCTAAGTGAAAAGAAATATTCACATCTCACCAAATATTGATAATATGAAATACCACATATATTGTATCTATTTAGAACCACTACATCCGATAAAGATGTTTAGTAATTGAAAGTGACCTCACACCGTTAAATGCTTTGTAGACTTAACATAATAGTTAAATACATCAAGGTATCCAAATCATCTACTCAATATCTTATGCCTTGTATAATGATATAACTATATGTATACTTGGGTCAGAATTGCTTATTTTGAAAGACATTGTCTAGGCAAAGGGTAGCACAAAATCTGACTTGCAGTTCATGTTGTTTAGTAAGAACAAACCTTTTGAGTAGTCATGAGCAACTCTATCCTATCACTTTGCAAAAAAAAATCACAAAACCAAGGGAAAATTTACGAAACTATGAAAATTTGAAGTATATGGCCAATGTTTGTGGTGAATTTTTTATCACGACATACATTGGGATCTATTGGGGTCTAATCAGTGTATGTCTCTCTATAAAAAAAGGCTTAGGTGCCAGTGGTTCTTATCTTCACATTAGAGTTATAGCAAAAATAAGTTGTTTTACAGAGGCTCATATAACATTATTTATAGAAAATAGAAGAATGTTCAGGAATATTCTCAGTGAAATAAATTATATTTAGTGAATGCCTATCAGGGATGAAATATGAGTCTCTTTTCAGCTGTGGTCCCTACACTGTAGCTGGGGAGTTCTACATGCTTTTCCTTACTGGAGTTAGATACTGCACTGCACTCGAGTGTGCTATGACAATAGCTATCTATCACTACCTATACCTATTGTTTATGGGGTCACTGATTCCCAAATTTATTTTTTTCTGCCTCCCCAGTGTACCATGTGAAGACCAAAAGAGACATATCTATGTGCCCTCCCCTTATTTAAACTAGTTACAGGAATTATTCATGCCACCCCATGCCAGTTGGGAAAAGGCCCTCCTACAGGGCAAAGGTTACAGGCTAGAGCCAAAGGGGAAGTTAACCCTGTTGGTCTCCAACATTTACTTTTCAAAAATATTTGCTTGCAAAACCTACTAGTTTTCAACCTGTGGAACTAAACCCTCATTGTGGAACCCAGATCTGCAGGGCCCAGGTTGAGGGCCAGTTATATAGGTAGAGAATATCAGTTACCTCTCCAAAATACATAGAAAAGCCCAAAATGCCAGAGGGACATTTAGGCAGATTGATATTGATGTAAATTTCCTGTACAAAAATTCTTGGAACAATTAATGAATTACAGAAACTTTGTTTGTCTGCTTGTGTGCAACTTTGTTATGGCATAAAAGGGGCCCAGACCTATAATTGAAAAACTCCCTTTATATAGTGAATAAAGTACCCCCTCTTGTAAAATATAAGGATATTATAAGTTACCGAGGAGTTTCATGACCATATAAAAACACGAGGCCGAAGGCCGAGTGTTTTTATACAGGTCATGGAACTCCGAGGTAATTTATAATATCCTCATATTTTACAACTGGGGGTACTTTATTTATTATAATACACAAATTTTAGTGAGTCATGTGACAGAAATGACATCACTACTCACCGTTTATAACTGATGACATCACTACTCACCGTTTATAAGGATATAATTTACAAGATATTCACGGCTTTTGTGTATTATATAAAGAATATCAATCCAGTGATTTTTGATAAACATCAAAAAAAATATGGTATTAAAAAAAGTTATCATTTCAAAAGCTTTTATACCATGCAAAATTCATTAAACATCTGCTCCAGAACATTTGAATAATCAGGAAATATACTTTAAGTTTCTGTGTTATTGTTGCCCTATGTGTGAATCTTTTCACATATAAAATTCATTTGGCAGTCAGCAATAAAGAAAATCTGGAATCCCTGTGATGATAATTTTTACTTTTCCATTTTGAGCATTATTTATTGGCATGGTACTTCAAAATGTGATAAATGTTATTTAGCTTTTTTAGTAAGTAAGTAATTTCCTGAAGTCTTCCCATCAAATATTCACGGTAGTTCACTATTGGACTAATTTCTTGCATGCTATCCTAGAATTATATACAAAACCCACTGCCAGAGTCACGTACATGGGATTGCTATCGGATCCCTTCAACATTACTAATGGGACAAGGCAAGGATGCCCATTGTCCCCTTTAATCTTTAATTTATTGTTGGAGCCCTTGGCTAAAACCATCAGAGACACAGAAATTTCAGGAATAAAAATTGGACCAGCTGAATACAAATTAACACTTTTTGCAGATTACATACTTTCTGACAAATCCTAAACTATCACTTCAAGAAACACTTAAAATCCTAATGGTAAACAACCAAATTTCATATTCTAAGCTCAATATTAATAAAACCCAAGCATTTCCATTGGGAATACCAAAAGAACAACTAGGCTCTTTTCATTTCAATTCCTACATTTCAATGGAAGGAACATACCATAACAAACCTGGGAATCAAATTGGGAAATTTTGTAGCAAATACTTATAAGTATAACTATCCAAAAATTCTGTCCAACATACAAACAAAGTTAAAAAAAATGGAGCCCTTTACATATCTTGTGGATGGGTAGGATGGCTACAATCAAAATGATGGTATTACCACAATTATTATATGTATTTAGAACCCTGCCAATTAATGTGCCCAAGTTTTTTCCAAAACAAATACAGAGGGTATTAGACACTTTTATATGGGGGGGGAACAAAGAATTAAATGTGAATATATGCAAAAACTTATTCAAGAAAGAGGTTTTGGAATTCTAAATATAGAAAACTATTACAATGCAACTTTACTAGAACAAGTGGTCCAGTGGCACCTTCCTTCAAGTCAAAAACATTGGACACAAATACTTTACAACAACAACAAGTTTATCCGTATACTTTACAACAGCTTTTGTGGGTCAAAACTCTCCCCCAAACAGTGTCCAATAAGACATTATACTACACAGCTATTCAATTATGGACATCATCCATAAAAAGACATCATCCACCAATATTAGAAGGAATGATACAATATTTTTATATTAAATACTGGGAAACATTCGGCATAACGGAAATTTCACAATTATTTACAACTTCTGGCTTAAAATTTATGAAAATCTACAAATTCAATATAATTTACCAAAACAAATTTGGCATCTGATAATTTAGCAGCAGGAAGGAATACCACAACAACAAACAGAACTTATGTTTCCAAAAATTATGTTTCCACATTGAGAAATAGGAATTAGATCATAATCAAACGTTTACAATTCCACAGTGGATAAATGCAGCTAATTTATCTTAAATATTTTAAGTGTACTAATCACACAGAAAACCAGAGAAAAATTATATATAGGTGGTATAATACACCCTCATTACTACATCGTATATTCCCGTTTACTTTTAAAATATGCCGGAGATGTAATAAAACAGAGGGAACAATGTTCCACATCTGGTGGACATGCCCTAACTTGGCACTATTTTGGAAAGAAGTATCACAAATGATCACTCAAATAACTAATGTACCAACGACATTGACTCCAGCAATGGCACTACTAAACCATGATCTACATATTTTCCCTTCAAATTTGAGAATTATAACATTTCATATCCTGACTGCAGCAAGACTGCTTATACTTAGACTATGGAAATCAAAAGACACACCAAACGTGATATTAGAAATAAATTCTAATATCACATTTGAAAAACTCTTAGCTAAAAGCAAGATATCTATAAAGCAAACTCAAATTCTATACAAAAAATGGAAGGAATGGAAAATGAACTACTTCGACTAATAACAATAATGGAAACAATATTATATTATATATAAGCAAAGAATAAGATGTAGCCAAGGTAGCTAAAGTAACCATGGTAATCAAAGAAGCAAAGCTGCAAAGTAGCAAGAAGTATCAAAAATAACAAAGTTATCATAAGGATACTGTCTGTTCCCTATTCTTACTTACCTTTTTCTTTCTTTTCTTTCTCTCTTCTCTTTTTGTTGCTTCTACCTCTGTTGCATCTGAGGAAATGTTTACCTGTAAAATGCAAAAGAACAATAAAAATTCAAATTTTAAAAAAAAGGATATACCTTAAAATGCTTATGACATAGGTTTTATTTCTGAATTGTAGTACCGTATATACTCGAGTATAAGCCGAGGTACCTAATTTTACCTACGAAAACTTATTGACTCTAGTATAAGCCTAGACACAACTACAGCCCTGTCTCTCAGCAGCGCACATTCTGCCAAAGTGACCCCCCCAGCGATCAACCGGACTTCTTTGCAAAGTTGATGGTGACAGAGAATTGCCAAACGGATTACTTTGTGCATTGTCCCACTGTCCCACTACCATGTGCAGATGGTGCTGTTTGATATTGCCATCACTGTTAATCTTTCGTATAACCAACAGAGGGCGCTGTGTGATATTGCAGTCACTGTTATTCTTTCATATAACCAACAGAGGGCGCTGTGTGATATTGCAGTCACTGTTATTCTTTAATATAACCAACAGAGGGCGCACTGTTATTCTTTCATATAACCAACAGAGGGTGCTGTGTGATATTGTAGTCACTGTTATTCTTTCATATAACCAACAGAGGGCGCTGTGTGATATTGCAGTCACTGTTAATCTTTCATATAACCAACAGAGGACGTACTGTTATTCTTTCATACAACCAACAGATGGCGCTGTGTGATATTGCAGTCACTGTTATTCTTTCATATAACCAACAGATGGCGCTGTGTGATATTGCGGTCACTGTTATTCTTTCATATAACCAACAGAGGGCATTGTGGGATATTGCAGTCTCTCCCCAAGTGTACTGTTGGTATAGGAATGATTAAAAGTGACTGCAATCTCAGCTACTCCGGTCGGGTACCGCTGACCCGAGTATAATCCGAGGTAGACTTTTTCAGCACATTTTGGCTGCTGAAAAACTCGGCTTATACTCGGGTATATACGACAACAAAAAAGTGATTGTGTCAAAATGCAAATTACTTTTTCATGCAATGAATGACACACAAGTTCAACTTTTTAATTTTTTTTTACCTGCTTTACTGTTAGTTGACCCAAAGGAATGCAAAAAATATATATAAAGCCTCTCCAATTTGCCTCAGAGGGGGAACAAATTCCTTCCTGACCAGTCCCTGGATCAACTTGTACTATGAGCTATCTTCCATAACATGTATTCCCTCATTTGCTATATATCCATCCAACCCCTTCTTAAAGCTATCTAATGTATCAGCCTGTACCACTGATTCAGTGAGAGAATTCCATATCTTCACAGCTCTCACTGTAATAAAAACCCTTTCTTCTACTCTGAATAGGTGCCCTCATGTCAGCTGGAAGAACCTACTGGCAAATAAAGCATTAGAGAGATTTTTGTATGATCCCCTTATATATTTATACATAGTTATCATATAAAACCTTAAAGAAGAAACAACCCCCTTTATTAAAAAAAACCCCTACCCCTTCAGATCCTGGCGAACTTGTATAACAACACTGCAGATTTAACGGAGCACCAGGCAGCTTGGGTCATAAAATTCTAATTTTATTGGATATTTAAAAACAGTTAATCACATGCTGTAGTATATCATACCCCCATGCTTGCCACTTATGCTTGACGCTTGACGCCACAAAACGTGTCAATCTGTGCTCTGAAGGAGCTAAAATTTGCTTTTCTGAAATTCAGGTTTTTTGTTGTCCCAGTGTATATTTGTTTTAAAATGAGATCACATTATGGTCATTATTATCCAGGGGTTCAATTACTTGCACATTTGCTATAAGTTCTGGGTCATTAGAGATCACTAGATCCAGAATAGCATTTTCATGCCATAAAATTGTCAACACCATTGTAAACTTGCTTCCATTAACTGTCCTGGTAGTACTGTTGCTCCAGTCAACATCTGTGTTATTAAAATCACCCATTATCATTACTTTTCCCAAACTAGCAGCCTTTTCTATTTGCATCAGGAGGTTAGCCTCCTCCTCCTTTATCCCTGCAGTCAACGCTAATGACTTATTTTCCATATTTCTCTACCTATCTATCTTATTGCTGTCACCTGCAAGCTGTAGGTCATCATTTTCCCACTAAGAAGCTATTTAAGCCTGCCACCCACCCACACACACACAAGTGTTGAATAATTAAGTTTCTTGATCAGTTTATCGCGCCTGAGTCCCTCTTAGACCTGGCTCTAGGTCTGAGGCCCTTTCTACTTTGGCCCTGCCCCTGCTACTATTGTCTGTGGCTGTCATCCTGCTGTAGCTGAAGCTAATGACTTTGATGGTCTTCATGTTTCTGTAACTGCTTCTGGCTGACATCTTCCTGCTGTTGATTTAGGCCATTCTTTTTCTACTGTTTGTTTGAGCAGTCCTTCACCAGCTGATGATCCTGATGGTTCTTCCCTAGCTTATATGGCTGCTGCTAAAGGTCTCCCTGAAGTTGTCAGTACTAGTAGTTTTCATACTGTTTCTAGCACCTAATACTGGTGGCACACTCATCCTGGAACCTGATCCTGAAGGGCCATCTGATCCTGGTGACCCATCTGCTCTGACAGCTGAACCTCACAATCACAATTAAAGAGGTTGTTCACCTTCAAACACCTAGCTGTTTTCAGATAGTTCACCATAAATAACAACTTTTTCCAATTACTACTTTCTATTTTCTATGTGCAACCGTTTTTCTAATATTGAAGTACAAAGTGTAATTTTTCACCTTCTAAAGCAGCTGTGGGTGGAGGTCACCAACCCTGTAAACTGTTTTAAATTGATACATTTAGTTGCTACATTCTTATCTTTGTCCCTGCTGAGCAGAATCTCTGGGTTTCATTACAGACAGCTGTTAGAATTGATACAATAATTGCTAATACTCCAGAGATGCTGCTGAGAAATGGATCAACTAAATGGTAACAGTTCAGAGTCTGCACCTGAATTACTGAGCTGCCAGACTCAAACACCAGAGACAGGAACATTAAACGCTAAACTTAGATTTTGAAAAAAACAGTAAAAAATAAATAATGGAAAGTAATGAAAAAAAATCTTTATTTCTGGGGAACTACTGAACTGATAAAAATGTTTGGAAGGTGAACAACCCCTTTAAAGGGTATTGACCTTAAGACAGTTTAGTGTTAGTAACTTCCTGTTTTTAAAACTTGCATGTGCTAGCCACTGCCCTCTCTTGCTTTGAAGGTTCAGCCCAGAAATCAATGATAATGACTTCTTTTCTCTCCTACCTCTACCTGTCCCATTACTGACACCATTTCCCATTAAAGGGGTGGTTCAGCTTTCAGTTAACTTTAAGTATCTTATAGAATTACCAATTCTAAGCAACCTTTCTATGGGTCTTCATTATTTATTTTATATAGTTTTTTCATTATTTGCCTTTTTCTTCTGATTCTGTCCTGTTTTGAAATGGGGGTCACTGACCCATCTAAAAACAAATGCTTTGTACAGCTTCAAAATTATTATTTCTGCTTTTTATTACTCTGCTTCCTGTTCAGGGCCTCGCCTATTCATATTACAGTCTCTTATTCAAATCCATGCATGGTTGCTAGGGTAATTTGGAAATTGCAAACTGGAGAGCTGCTGAAAAGCTAAATAACTAAAAAAAATAACTAAAAAAAACCTCAAATAATAAAACATGAAAACCAATTGCAAATTGACTCGGAATATCACTCCCCAAATCATACTAAAAGTTAACCCAAAGGTGGGCTACCCCTTTAACTGCAGGTTATTTACCAATTAAGGGGGCTATTTATTCCTTTCACCTCCCCCTCACATTGAGTTCCATTAATGAGTGTGCACCTGCTTTGCCCTTGTCCTCCATATTCTGTTCTCCTGGTTTTGATGCCTGATTTATTATATGGACTTGTTTTGAATGCTTTCTGCCCAGATCTTTTATGGACTTGTTTCTACCTGCCACCTGCTTTGACCATTGGCCGGTTATACGAACCTGCTGCATTCCACAGTCTCTAATTTTCTTCAAACCACTAACGTTTTCTGAAGGTTCCACAGAGCATAGGTTATTGACCATAAGTTGCACACCTGTGGCTTCACCTGACAGTGTATTGAAATGCAGTATACTGTAAGTTACTAGTTTTCTACAAGCAGATATAATTAGGCATCCCGCACATGAGACTTTCTTCATATTTTGAGTGAATATGTTGTTTGGATGAGGTCCCAGAACTGTTGCACTTTATTTAAATAAATGAATATGCAGTATTTCATGGATATGAATTACTTTTAAAAAGGCATTGTGAGAAAAATAAAGTAAAATACATATCTACACTGATTAGCAAGGCAGGCAGTTTACACGACAACGAGGGAGTAATTAAAGTTGAAACTATTTAAATATCATTGGGTTTAACCATCTGGTCCCATTACAGTACAAAAAGCTTTTTTAAGGTAACAGTTTTCATATATTTATTCTGAATTAAAAGTTTACGTCATTGACTGAATTGGCTATCTCTTTTTCAAGTAACTTGATAAATATGTAGATTAAGTAATACAAGGTAAAAATTAGCTCTGCAAATATTTAACTGGGCTGAGATGGTTATATGAGACACATGCAGATAATACTCAACTTTTTAATGGACATATTTCAAGTAAAATTTACAACCAATTTTAATATGGCATGGTCTTAAAGGTGATGGTTAACTTTATTTAAACTTTAAAGATGTTATAGATGGACTCATTCTAAGCAGTTTATACAATTATTTGCAATGCTGTTGATGCTCCAAAGTGCAACTGAAAATTCTGTCTTGATATTGTCTGTCCAAAAAAACATCCAAACCATTCTTAAAGGCATTAACTGAATCAGCAATCACAACATCACCCGGCAGTGCATTCCACAACCTCACCGTCCTGACTGTGAAGAACCCCCTACGTTGCTTCAAATGAAAGTTCTTTTCTTCTAGTCTAAAGGGGTGGCCTCTGGTACGGTGATCCACGTTATGGGTAAAAAGGTCCCCTGCTATTTGTCTATAATGTCCTCTAATGTACTTGTAAAGTGTAATCATGTCCCCTCGCAAGCGCCTTTTTTCCAGAGAAAACAACCCCAACCTTAACAGTCTACCCTCATAATTTAAGTCTTCCATCCCTAACCAATTTAGTTGCGCGTCTCTGCACTCTCTCCAGCTCATTTATATCCCTCTTAAGGACTGGAGTCCAAAACTGCACTGCATACTCCAGATGAGGCCTTACCAGGGACCTATAAAGAGGCATAATTATGTTTTCATCCCTTGAGTTAATGCCCTTTTTTATGCAAGACAGAACTTTATTTGCTTTAGTAGCCACAGAATGACACTGCCCAGAATTAGACAACTTGTTATCTACAAAGACCCCTAGATCCTTCTCATTTAAGGAAACTCCCAACACACTGCCATTTAGTGTATAACTTGCATTTATATTATTTTTGCCAAAGTGCATAACCTTGCATTTATCAACATTGAACCTCATTTTACAGTTTGCTGCCCAGTTTTCCAACTTAGACAAATCACTCTGCAAAGTGGCAGCATCCTGCATGGAACCTATAGTTCTGCACAATTTAGTATCATCTGCAAAAATAGAAACAGTACTTTCAATGCCCACCTCCAGGTCATTAATAAACAAGTTGAAAAGCAAGGGACCTAGTACAGAGCCCTGCGGTACTCCACTAACAACACTGGTCCAATTAGAAAATGTTCCATTTACCACCACTCTTTGTAGTCTATCTTTTAGCCAGTTCTCTATCCAGGTACAAATACTATGTTCCAGGCCAACATTCCTTAATTTAACCAGTAACCTTTTGTGTGGCACTGTATCAAATGCTTTAGCAAAGTCTAAGTAAATCACATCCACTGCCATCCCAAAATCGAGGTCTCTACTCACATTCTCATAAAAAGAAATTAAGTTAGTCTGGCAAGATCTATTACGCATAAAACCATGCTGGCACAAACTCATAGTATTATGATTTGCTATGAAGTCCAGTATCTTATCCTTTATTAACCCTTCGAAAAGCTTTCCTACCACTGACGTCAGACTAACTGGCCTATAGTTTTGAGGCTGAGAACGGGATCCTTTTTTGAATAGAGGCACCACATTAGCAATTCGCCAGTCTCTCGGCACTATGCCAGATCTCAATGAATACTGAAAAATTAAGTAGGTTTGGCAATCACAGAGCTAAGCTCGCTAATTACCATGGCCCCGGACCTTTGTTAATCTTAACATGTTCTAGTCTCTTTTGAATTTCTTCATCTGTGAACCATGCATCATTAGTTGTATTACTAGAATTGGGACTATTAAGAAGGAAACCTTCACTTACTGGTTCCACATTTGTGTAGACAGATGAAAAATACGAGTTCAGAATCTGCGCTTTTATTTTGTTTTCATCAACCAGCTGACCCCCCTCTGATAGTAAGGGTCCCACCCTTCCTGCTTCATTTTTTTACTATTAACATATTTAAAAAATAATTTTGGATTTTTTTTTACTGCTTGCTGCAATATCCTTTTCTATAGCAATTTTAGCTTGCCTTATAGCTTATTTGCATGATTTATTGGCCTCCTTGTACCTTATAAATGATTCGGTTGTACCAGCTAACTTGAAAGCCTTAAAAGCACGTCTTTTCTTTCCTACCTCAACACCAACGCTTCTATTGAACCAAAAAGGTTTTGCTTTGCAACAACGTTCTTTGCTTACAAGTGGAATATACACAATATACCAAATTTATGGTGACACATATTTATAACTGGTTACCCAGCAGGCAAACAGCATTGCGAATAGATTGCTTCCTGAGATCAGTAAAACAATCATACCATAAAATATACGTGGAACTTTTTATGAAATGTGATTCGGGGAACAGAATTAGTTACCCTGTGGTGGAGGTGACAGCTGTCATCCAGGATCCCACTGGAAAGTCAGTAAATTGTTCTTTCCATTAGCTCTCCGCTGGACCTGAAAAGCAGTTTTTACTCTGTAGTTTACTCTGCAGAAAGAAAAACATCTGTTTATGTTCTACTTTTTATGTACCTACTTTTGTTTTAAATATTATAAAGTTGTCTGTTGTACTTTTCCACTGTTTTAGGCACTATTGCCGGTACAATCATCTTTCCCCTACTGTCACTATAATTACACCTGCCATTGACTACTTTTGGCAAGGGTATGGTACATGCAGTAGTATATTAGACTAAAAGGATCCCTTTTGTTTACTACCTGCATACAGAATTTTTGACAGGCGTGCATACTCATGTAGCATATACTGTATATGTGAAAACATCCCTCTCTACGTACCCCATTTCCTTCTTTATAATGCCATAATGCTTTCCTATATGTATTTAAACAGCAAACAAGCTGGTTTCTTACTATGTAACTATAATATTTTCTACTGGAATGCAAAGATAACATGTTTGATACTGTGAACAATACGATAGACATGAAACAAATGCGCTATGAGCAAAAGCTATGAGCAAAAGCACAACCAATGCACAGTACAATCCTATTATTTAAAGAAAAAATAATTCAGTGGCAATTGGTTGCAAATAATTATGTTTATAGCATTTCTAACTACATTTCATATACTGTTCATATGAATCGTAAAGTTGCAGATGGACCCATTATGTGAATGAAGTGGAAATGCAGATTACTCATTTTAATTTAAAAGAAGCTCTTTTGTGTATTCAAAATTCAAATCAAGCAGCACCAGGACTCGTACACAATGCTTTTCCTTATTTGCAACAGCTTTGTTAGAGTTATGTTTTATGTTATACATTTCAGCCTAGGAAATTCTGTATTTTCTAGTGTGCCAATTTAAAAGAGTGCCCATGAATAATTCATGTACCAAAAAGGGCACTATAAAAGAATTAGCTAGGATGTCCTTTCTCTCAATAGGATGGCGACAAATTAGTAGTTTTAAAGCTGCTTATATTAAAAGTAGGTCTCTTTTACATACAGAATTGCTGAATATCATTTATTTAGAGCAGACACAAGGATACCTGGATCTATTGCACACTTAAGATAAAAATAGTTTTCAGACATGCATTAAAAAGTTAAACTAAGATGGTATTGATAGTGTAATTAAGGGTATATTTGAATAAGCTACTTTAATTCACTCCAATGCCCTCCCAAAAAAATACAGTTTTTGCAACAGCATCCCTAACATTTTCCCACTGTATACACTGTGGAGCCCTAAGAACTGTCTTATGGAGTCTGCCGATTCTGTATCTTTTAATTTGTTTTACCAATGAGATGTTTTGAGCACTACCCAGCTGTTGGCTAATGGATATCTTTTGGGAACAGAACTATTCCAGGGAAAACACTTTGGCTGTGCACCTGGAACCTGCTATCAGGTCCCAGTCAAACCTTTCACAGCTCTTTCTTCTTCACACACATTAAATAGGTCATTGAGCCTTTAAAGCCTCTGAAGGCAAAGAAACACTACCAGATTACAATAAAAACAAATCTAAGGCAGATAAATATTCATGCAAGTCTAAACATAAGTAAAAGGTATGTGTTTATTCCTAGAAGTGACTGATCTGTTGAGTGTCTTGTTGAGTGATCATTTTAATGTTTCACCACTCAATCTGAAAAAGCTACTCAGTTTTCAAGATTACTCAGCAAGGAAATATTGTGATCCTCCAGCACCACCCAAGCTATTTGTAAGACAAATTTAGAAAGATGGGAGGATGAGCTAGTGAGGAGAAAAAGGGCAAAGAGCACATAGAGAATATTTACACCACCACCCCTATAAAAAGGCATTCAGGAAATGGGCTTAAAGGGGTTCTGTCATGATTTTTGTGGTGTAATTTTTATTTCTAAATTATACTGTTAACATTGCAAATAATTCACTCAACCATATAACATTTTATTCCTGAACAACAAAGTGTATTTTAGCTATTATATTGGCATGTAGCAGACATCTCAGGTCATATTGCCTGATGTGTTTTTTCAGAAAGAGCCAGCACTTCATGATGGAACTGCTTTCAGATAAACTATTGTTTCTCCTACTCAATGTAAATGGAGCTGTTATCTTGTGCCAGAGAGCTGATATCTGGTTACATGCCCAAAGTTCTGCTGATGGGCTGCTGGGGTAGAAAGGGAGGTGGGTGATATCATTCCAACTTGCAGTGCAGCAGTAAAGAGTGACTGAAATTTATCAGAGCACAAATCACATGGCTAAGGGTACCTGGGAAACTGACAACATGTCAGATTTCAGAATTAAATATAACAGATCTGTTCGCTCTTTTGAAAAAATGATTTCAGTGCAGAAATCTGAATGAGCAGCACTATTAACTGATGTCTTTTGAAAAAAAAAAACTTGTTTTCCCTTAACTGAATATTTTATAATATATGTTGGAAGTATCATGCAATCAATATTGCTGCACAAAAATAACAGAACTTTGCTCTCCAAAAATGAAAATGCCTGATTCATGTTCTGTGACCCGAGCTTTGTCAACAAGTCCCATTTTTATAGACTTACTATTATGATATACTCTTATGAACCCATTATTTTATTTTTTAAGCTTGAAATTGAAATTTCACCAATTTCATTTTCGTTCAAATTGCGGAAACTATGTCATTCTACCCCAGTTGTTATCAAATGCCCCTGAGAGCACTGGTTGTCCAATATATATAGAGAGAGAGAGGGGGGGGGCTGTGCCTAGGTATGGCACTGTATTCATGGGAGAAGCATAGATATGACCTGGGCAATTTCAATGCCTCTGGTGATCTATTATAGTCAATTAAGGTCACACTCACTTATTTGCAACTTTGTTCACGGGTGCACTCTTCCCACGTGTCCTTCCACACTTGTACAGCACTTGTTAGGAATTCAGATGGGCAGCACTCCGATTAAAAAACACCTTTATTTTTCATATGCAGGGCAACAAAGGCAGAGCAACGTTTCGAGCCTACATGGCTCTTTGTCAAGCTTGATAAAGGCGTTTTCTAATCGGAGTGCTGCCCATCTGAATTCCTAACAAATGCCTCTGGTAATCCCCTAGAAAATAAACCCACCGCTTCCCCACCCCTGGGAACCAAAACAAAATTCATTAAAATACAGGAATGGATATGAAAAGTCACAGTTTTATTTATGCAAATTACAGCAAAAATCCAAATCTTTAGGTCTAAACAGCACAATATAAAATTAATGTAACTAGCAACCCAGAAATGGGAGTGAACAGACTACCATGCCAGCCATGCTCACTTGATGGGAAAGTGAGAACAGATAAGCCTCACTCTGCACAGCTACCACTTGGGACCACTACACAAGGAGGTACTAAATCACTCTTCTAAGCAGAGGAATGTGAACCTTTACTACCTGGCAAGCATTCCACCTGGGAATTGATGTGAATTCTCTGTATTCAAAATCCACTTGGTAATCAATGATTTTTATGTAAATATAACTACTTTTGCAATACAGCGTGCATGCTCATCACAGGAAAATTATAGTATCCCCCCTGTTTCCACTATTACTTTTTCCCCCTTTGCTGCAGAAACACAATAGGATGTGGAACTTCCTAAAACCCCTTCTTATCCCCTCCCAAGGCATTCTATCCTTTTGGCAGTCTATCCTTAACCCCTCTGCTCCCTACCTTCCTACCATAACCCCTTGGTGTCTAGTGAGCTCCATTTGTACTCCATTCTGAGGCCCAAAGACCTGTAACTATGGATGCTTAGTATGGGGCAAGATGCACAGGTCAACCAATATGGCAGTTTGCAGTTGTATCTACATCCTGTCCTGTGCACTTCCTGAAAATGTGTTTTACATACCCAGTTTAAAGGAATAGTTCAGTGTGAAAATAAAAACTGTGTAAATAGATAGGCTGTGCAAAATAAAAAATGTTTCTAATATAGTTAGTTAGCCAAAAATGTAATGTATAAAGGCTGGAGTGAACAGATGTCTAATAAAACAGTCAGAATCCAACTTCCTGCTTTTCAGCTCTATAACTCTGAGCTAGTCAGCGACTTGAAGGGGGGCCACATGGTACATTTCTATTCAGTGAGTTTGTAATTGATCCTCAGCATTCTGCTCAGATTCAAAAGTAACCGATATGACCCATGTGGCCCCCCCTCAAGTCTCTGATTGGTTACTGCCCGGTAGCCAGGGCAATCAGTCAGTGTAAACCAAGAGACCTGAAAAGCAGGAAGTAGTGTCCTGACTGACTTGTTATACATCAAATCACTCCAGCCTTTATACATTCCATTTTTGGCTAACTAACTATATTAGAAACATTTTTTATTTTGCACAGGCTATCTATTTACCCAGTTTTTATTTTTACACTGAACAATTCCATTAAGGGCATGTTTTTGGTGCAAATTATTGAAACATGTTCAGGATTCAGAATAGCAAATGTAAATGTTTATGCAAGAAGAATTACATTAGAATTTTCACTTATGACACTGATTTCCTGTAATTCTAATGTCTGCCTTCTCAGGTGTAATTTATACATTCATGGATTTAGCTCATATTCATTTTTTCCCATTTTTTATCACCATAACAATCATATTGTTGGATAAACAGGAAATACATTTTGATAGTTAAGACGATTTTCTGCACCTTCCAGTAAAAGAAACTCCAGTGGGATTTGTCACCAGGATGGTTGCTTTAAGCTAGCTGGCTTGCAGTAGATATTTGAACTTTAAAGGATTACATTCAGCAGCTGAGTCAAAGGAAAATATATCTTTCTTTTCTTGCAGGTTCTTTCTTGGTGTTTGGCTCATTCATCATTTCACTTACAGTATCAACGTGATATGCATTATTGAAAATCCTGATCTAAGCTGGGTTCCTACAAAGGGATGCAGTTGGTGCATTATATACATTTTTATTTTTTCTTGAATAAAATGCTTGTTTATGGATTTTTTTCCCAGAAAGTCATGATTTTTTTCCCAGAAAGTCATAAGCTGACTAAGATTTTGATATAGATGTCCAATATATTTCCATAACTAGCGCTGTTGTTTAGACTTCAGATTTTGATTCAATCGGCTTTAGATTTTATACATTGTTTCTGAGAAATATAAATGATGTGATGTACTAAAGTTTGTTCTAGTTGCTTTCTGTCAATATAATGTTGCAATAACAAAGCAGAGTTTTTTCAGGCTCAATTTTTACAAAACATTTTTACTTGATTTATACTTCTCAATTTAAATAATATAGAATCGGACTAGATCATCTGACGTCTGTGTAGAAAACAATTTGTATATGTATATATCCATGACAAGTTCTTGATAATTATATTTAACCCACTACAGTAAACTGTAAGAGTTCTTACATAAGCATAAGTTGAATTTACATCCACAGATTCCAATGCAACATGTCATCATTGGCTTCTGATAAGAAAGGTAAAAAAGGACATTTTGTAAAGTGTCTCTGTTATCTGCCAATATACTTTTATAGATATCGTTCAAGGTCTTTACAAACCACCTATTTGCAGTTCTATTACTGTTTTTTTGGCTTGTGGAAGCTGAGAAATAAAATCCTACAATTCTGTATGCGCACCATTTCCTGGTTAGTCATGAAAGCCGGGGGGAAAGCGCTACAAAGGAGGAATAGACAAAAAATATGAAATGGGGAAGATTGCTGTTTTGCCTCTCCCAAGAAAGATGCATGGTTTGTGTAATGGTATCTCCCCACTCCTTCACCAAACAATCTTCGGGACACAAGTACTGAAATCGAATCTATATATAGGGACCCAAAGGTCTAGTAAGCAGCGTCGGACTGGGTCCCCTGCCCCAGCCAATCACCCCTCTGCCCCCCTAACTCCAGCCAGCGCATACCACTTTTCTCTTCTCTTCATGATCGGGGCAGGGGGGAGCAGTGATTGGGTGTAGGTAGAGTGTAGTGCTCAGACCATGTTATTAGGTCCCTATGGCTTAAAATCCCTACATTTTCTTATTCTCCTAGTCGCTGGTCTGATGCTCATGTATTGATTTATTTATTTACATACTTCTGTTGTTGGCCCATAGGTTTATGACCAATTTCTGCCACGCTTTAATATAGTTTTTGGTTATGATTGGATTTTTCTCTTTGGCCTTCAGTTGCTGACTCAGCTGGATGAGTTTTGGGGAGCCTGGGATCAACAAGGCCCCAGTAAAGAGGTGCTTCACCAAAGGGACAACCCATTTAGTGAAAGCTGGGGAGCAGGGACTCCATGAATGAGGCTTAGTCAGTGACAAGGTTATTGTAATAGCACTTTCTGGGAAAGTTTGATTAGATATAATGATCAGCCTGTGTTGCAGCAAGGATTCATAGCAGGAAGTAGCTCTCCCTTAAACTCTGATTTGCCTAAAGTGAAGGGACCGCAGTTTGAAGAGGGATTCATTCATAGTCTTCTGCCTCATTTCGCTGTATGGGAGCCGGACAACAAAGGCAGTTTACAACCTAGAGGTGTATTTTAAACTTCCCTAGCTCTCTCCACATTGTGTCACATCATGCTGTCTCTGCTTTACTATCCTGGCATTACTATCTTGCAATATATTTGCCTCTGTGGATTTGTACTTAATCCTGTGGATCACTGTCTTGGACAATAAAACCTGTTCTGTGTGTTTGCTGCAAGACCCTCCTGGCATACTTGTCTTTATTTTAAGCATGGTAGCCTAAGTGAGCTGCAGTTCAATTAAACCTCTCCTTCATACCTTCCACGTATTGAAGGCCCAGCCTGGTGTGATAGTCAAATATAACTTGTGCTCTATTGTTTTAACATAACCCATTATAGCCAAATATAGCCATAAATAGCTACATACAGGTATGGGACCTGTTATCCAAAATCTTCAAACCTTAAACCTACTAGAAAATCACATAAACATTAAATAAACCCAATAGGCTGTTTTTGTTTCCAATAAGGATTAATTATATCTTAGTTTGGATAAATAAGACGGTGCTGTTGTATTATTACAGAGAAAAAGCAACTCATGTTTACAAATTTTGATTATTTGAATAAAATGGAGTCTATTAGAGACTGTAATTCTGAGCTTTCTGGATAGTGGGTTTCCAGATAACAGATCCCAGTTACTGTTAAAGAAGAAATATACTCCCCAAACAATGTTGGTTTCTATAAAAATATATTGCATAAATAGTGCATACGTAAAACCCTGCTTCATGTAAATAAACCATTTTCATAATAATATACTTTTTTTATAGTACCATTGGGTAATTATAAATAGAAAAGCCATGACTATTCAACAGATATTCACATTAATAATTCAACGGACTATTCACACTAATAATGCCATCAGCCCTTTGCTACCTCAATTGATGAATACAAACATCCTTGTTCAAACTTTCAACTAATTCACATCCTGTGGATGTCCTAATTGCACAGAGATTAGATCTTATGGATGTGTCAATGGGGTCACCTCCTACCCATTTATTTTTTTGGGGGGGCAACTCCCCCATTAACCATCAACTAATTTATGCTGTAATGATGCCAAATACATTTACATATAAGATAACTTATTTACATCTTAGGAAGCATGCTCAGTAAATATTATCACCAGTACTTATCTAACCTTGTATATAATCTAATAGTTTGGCTTTCATCCAGAGCTAATTGCACATATACATGGTAGTCAATTAATAAGGGAAAATTTGACAAATGTAAGGTTAGGGGGGGCAGGCTATTTGCTTAAAGGAGAAGGAAAGGTTAAAACTAAGTAAGCCTTATCAGAAAGGTCCATCTAAATATACCAGTAAACCCCCAAAGTAGTGCTGCTCTGAGTCCCCTGTCAAAAGAAACACCACATTTCTTTCCTTCTATTGTGTACACATGGACTTCTGTATCAGACTTCCTGCCTTCAGCTTAAACCTCATTGCCCTGGGCAAGAGCATGCTCAGTTTGCTCCTCCCCCCCCCCCTTCTCTACTGTAATCTGAGCCCAGAGCAGGGAGAGACTCAGGCAGGAAGTGATGTCACACCATGTTAATACTGCAGCTCCTATCCTAAACAAACAGAGTTTCTAGAGCTTTTTACTCAGGTATAGTAAAGCATTCTACAGAATAAATATAGCCTTCTAGTTTGCACTATTGCAGCTAATCTATTGGCAATAAAATGCCTCTGTAGCTTTCCTTCTCCTTTAAAGGAGCAGCAGTTAATAGTGCTGCTCCAGCAGAATCCTGCACTGAAATACATTTATTAAAAGAGCAAATAGATTTTTTTATATTTAATTTAGAAATCTGAAATGGGGCTAGACATATTGTCAGTTTTCCAGCTGCCCCCAGTCATGTGACTTGTGCTCTGATAAACTTTAGTCACTCTTTACTGCTGTACTGCAAGTTGGAGTGATATCACCCCTTGCCTTTTCCCTCCAGCAGCCCATCAACAGAACAATTGGAAAGTAACCAGATAGTAGCTCCATAACACAAGATAACAGCTCCCTGGTAGTTCTAAGAACAGCAATCAATAGTAAAATCCATGTCCCACTGCGACACATTCAGTTACATTGAGTAGGAGAAACAACAGCCTGCCAGGAAGTAGTTCCATCCTAAAGTGCTGGCTCTTTCTGAAAGCACATGACCAAGCAAAATAACCTGAGATGGCACCTACGCACCAATATTACAACTAAACAAAAGCACTGGCTGGTTCAGGAATGAAATTTTGTATGGTAGAGAGAATTATTTGCAGTGTAAATAGTGTAATTTAGAAATAAAAACTACATCATAAAAATCATGACAGAATCCCTTTACGATACAGTCATGCATACATGTGAAAATAGTGATAAAATAGATATATACACTATTAAAAATGCTACATGTTACGTGCCCCAGGCAGAATGAGGCTGCAGCCTGTAAAGCTTACAATTGAAGTACTATAGAAAAATGCAATAAAAAATGTAAAATAATAATTAAACATGTCTTGTTTACAGAACATTAGTTACCCATGCTTGTCTAGTGCCACTGAAATGAAGCATCAAATAAATGCCATGATAGCATTGATCTCCACTGGTTTTATTATCAGACTATATAAAAAGTATTTAATGTGGCCAATGATCTTGGAAATGAACCATGTTAAAAATATATAGCTTTTATACCTAGACACATTTCTATTGTACATTAAAATCATTGTATCAATCCTGGTTTTTAAATTTATCATTTTGGCATTTTCATGATTAAATAATACATCACACAGTAAGCGTACATGATTGCAGAACGCCATTGAAATGATTTTTGTAATAGGATGCAGCTGAATGCAAATATTCGTTTGGAACAGTAGCAAACACTAATGATAGAATTAGATGCTATTCATCAAAAGAGCACAAACCGTTCACTGTATTACACATATTCTATTTGCAACTTACAGAGCACAGTGCTCCAGCCATATAATCAGTCTTACAGAAAACTGTAGCTTTAGTTAGAATTATTCAGTGGTGTAATACTCCAACACTCTCTGATGGAGCTTAATGTTTGTATGTGCTAAAAATAACTGTTTTCATTTCATGAGAACATCTTTTATTGCTTTAAATTACCCATTACCTCATTCTGTTTATTATAATTCAATGGTAAAAGACTGGTTCGTGGTCTGACAGGACCTCTGTTTGATGCTATCCTGGTAAACATCCCCTTTGATAAACAGGTAATTCAAATTAAAAAAAAGCTGCATACTTAGAGGTCATGGGGGAAAAAACGTAAACTGATTTTTTTTTTTTTGTGGAAAAAAAACTTGCACAGAACTAGAGAATCACATTGTTCCATTCATTTTCAATAGACTGAAAATCTTGAATGTTTTAATACATTGGGAAAATAATGTTATAAAGTTAGGAACGTATGACATAAGAACTTACTGGCATAAAAAGGCATTACCATTGCAAGAGCATAGAGATATCGCCTGTCAGCAAAGAAAAACAAAAAACTGCCCATATAACCAATGAGATGGGTTTTCCTCAAGGTCAAGGTGTTCATGACCAAGCTAGCTTGAGAACAGAATCCATCCAAGTCAGGGGGCCTCCCAGGGGAATCTGCATACACAGAATTGTATTCTTTCTCAGTTTCTTGAGTTGGCAAGAAATGCTACACATTATGTTTTGGCCTTCTGTACCAGCCCAAGTCCCCCTCAACTCTTTTGCAGGGAAGATCTGTGTCTCCAAAGATGCCCCAGTAGCTCCCCATCTTCTTTTCTGCTGATTCACTGCACAAGCTCTGTGCTGCTGTCTGTTACCTAAGCTTAGGGACCAACTCACAATAAATTTATGTATAGAATATAAAACAACAATATTATATAAAACTCACAACACTGGTTAATTAGTGAGTAATTCAGATTCACTTTATATACAGGTCATTCTGCATCAAAAGTTAATCAATAGCCCTGTCGCATCACCTCAGTTTTATAATTTGCGACAACCTCTAAGCTTAGCTTTTAAAAAGTTGTCCAGAACACACTGAGCATGTGTCTGTCACTGACACTCCTAAAAAAATCCAAGATGGGGAGCTCCGATGAAACTTTGAAGGCCTGAATCATTACTGTTAATATGTTGAACCATAAGGCTGGTGCAGTAATTCACTTTAAGGTTTAGTTCTCCTTTAATAAATACCAACTATTCAAAGTGTATTACACATTTTAACTTAAAATATTAAAAATGCTTATATTAATCATTAAAATGCTTATATTATATAAATAGCCCCCTTAGAGACTGATTTTAATCATTTTCAAAATCACCTTTAAAGATATTAAATCAGCTTCCAAATGCATAAAATTGCAGCAAAAAAACACAATCAATATTTTTTTTGTAAGGCAAAACACGAGAGAAATAGTGAAAAAAAAAACATTTAGAGGCAGATTTATCAAGGGTCGAATTTCGAAGTACAAAAAACTTTGAAATTCGGCCATCAAATTGAAAAACTTCAAATTCAAGTATTGAATTCGAAGTTTTTTTCACCGATTTGACAATCGAATAAAAATCGTTCGATCGAATGATTAATCGTTCGATCGAATGATTAAATCGTTCGAATCTAAGGATTTTAGCGTACGATCGAAGGATTTTTATTCGATGTATGAAGACTTTAAAAAAGTTTGTAGAAGGTCCCCATAGGCTAAAATAGCACTTTGGCAGGTTTAATTTGGTGAAGTATGAAGTCAAAGTTTTTTTAAAGAGACAGTACTTCATTTATCGAATGGTCGAATATTCGAAAGATTTTTACTTTGAATTGAAATCGAAGTAAATTCAAAGTCGTAGGGGCTCATTTACTTAGCTCGAGTGAAGGAATAGAAGAAAAAATACTTCGAATTTGGAACGTTTTTCGTTCGACCATCGAATAGGCTACTTCAATCTTCAACTACAACTTTGAATCGTTTCGAACTAAAAGTTGTTCGACTATTCGACCATTCGATAGTCGAAGTACTGTCTCTTTAGAAAAAACTTTGACCCCCTATTTCGCCAAGTAAAACCTACCGAACCTCAATTTCGATTTTTTTTTTACTTCAAAAATTCCCTCGAATTCACTTCGACCCTTGATAAATCTGCCCCTTAATATATTTCCCTTTACAAAGCAATAAATCAACTTCCTAGAGGAAGCTAACATTTAACAAACAATGCAGCATTTTTCATTGTTCCTCATTCCATGCTTCCATTCAGCTACAGTAAGTTGTCTCACAATATTGTGGACACAGGTTGCCATTATCTGAGATGCAGTAGTTATGATGCAACTAAGTATTCACTAAGGTGACACTACTACAGTGATGCCCAACCAGTGGCTTGTGAACAACATATTGCTACCAACCCTTTGTAGGTTGCTCCCATTGGCCTCAAAGTGCTTATTTTTTTATTTCTGGTTTGGAGGCAAGATTTGCTTGTGTAAAAAAATGGGTGTACTGCCAAACAGAGCCTCCTGTAGGTTGCCAGTCCACATAGGGGCTACTAAATGGTCAAACAATCTTTGCTTGTGTTGCTCCCCAACACTTTTTACATCAGAATTTGGCTCAGGGGTAAAAAAAAGTTTGGGGGCCTCTGTGCTACTATATGTCAAGGTTGCAAGTTGAGTTCCTGCTATTATAGTTATATAATACACAAGAAAAATTAATATGCTGGAAATTATTCCTTATAAACAGAGCTTCGGCAATCAGTTATAAGAAGTCCAATGTAACTTGTACAACATGATTAAGTGAAACTTGTGTATTTGAAAAAATAATATGGTAGACTTTCATTTGGTGTATCTCCCAGAGCATCTCAGTTGAAAAATGCTTCAAAAAAGCAAAACAAGACCAAAATTAAACGAAACATTTTACAACCCTGTTATGATAACTCTGCTGCTGAAATCACATTACTGCCAGTCTCAATTATTCCTTGAGATGTGTGTCTGTATCAAGAACTGTATAAATGTATCCAAATGATCATATTTTATTGACTGCAATGAATCTTATTGAGCAGCAAATGTATAAAAGTACTATTTAATTATAGTTTCATTTGTCAGATGGAAATGTTTAATAGTTTTCTTCTTGATGGAATGGATTCAAATTATGGGCATATAATACAGTATACTAAAAAATGGTCAGCATGGGCACTACTTACAAGGACTTTGTGGGCAGATTTATTAAAGGAAAACTATACCCCCAAAATGAACACTTAAGCAACAGATAGTTCATATCATAGTAAGTGGCATATTAAAGAATCTTACCAAACTGGAATATATATTTAAGTAAATATTGCCCTTTTACATCTCTTGCCTTGAACCACTATTTCATGATGGTCTCTGTGCTGTCTCAGAGATCACCTGACCAGAAATACTTCAACTCTAACTGTAACAGGAAGAAGTGAGGAAGCAAAAGACACAACTCTGTCTGTTAATTGGCTCATGTGACCTAACATGTATGGTTTGTTGGTATTTTTTGTGAGTACAGTGAATCCTACGATCCCAGGGGGCGGCCCTTATTTTTTAAAATGGCAATTTTCTGTTTATGATTAGCCAATGGCACATACTACTAGAAAAGTATATTATTATGAAAATGGTTTATTTACATGAAGCTGGGTTATACATATGAGCTGTTTTATGCAATATCTTTTTATAGAGACCTACATTGTTTGGGGGGTATAGTTTTCCTTTAAGGTTCGAATAGTTTTTTCCTCAAAAATGTGTGTTTTCAAGTTGTATTTTTTGGTCAAAAATCACATATTCGAGTTAAAAAAAACCTTGAATCGATCGAGTTTTTTTCTTATAAAAGTGAATATTCGAGATTTTACATATACCCACGACCCTGGAAATAGCTTGAATCCGAAAATACACCACCTAAAACCTGTCGAGGTTTTGTAGACGTCAATGGCAGCCTGTTTGATGTTTGATTAACAGCCTGTTTGCTCTTTTTTTGGAGGGTTTTGGCAGAAAACTCAAATCGTGAACTCATTTCGATTGATTCAAGTGACTTGTGGGACTCAAGCTTACAGAATCAGGTTTTTTCTTAAATAAAATACCATTCAAGGTCATTCAAGGTAAAAAAAACTATAACACTCGACCTTTGAAAAATAATCCCCTGTATGTTCTACCTGTAATTGCATGGGTTTCCTTCAGGTACTCGAGTTTCCTCCAACACTCCAAAAAACATACAGGCAATTTATTTGGCTTCAGATTAATTATGTGATTAATGTGATAGTAACATGTAAGATCCACTGAGTCAGTCAATAGTGTCTAATCTATAAAAAGTGCAGTGTAAATGAATTAATTAAATAAAAGGCAATTAAAAAAATCTTAATTTTTATGATCAAGGTATGTATGAGAACATACTTTCAGTTTATTTTTTATTTTTTTATTAAACATGCACAACTTGCCAAATTTAATTTGAGAACAATATCCAGACACTCTTAGTTATACAGTAACTTAGGTTGAAAAAAGACATATGGCCATTGATATATGTTTCACTACACTGCATGTGTTATTTTTTAATTTACAAGGTAAAACACACAGGCACCTACAGAAAAGTATCCATTACTGGTAAATAAAGTACTGTATTTGAAAGATGTTGGCAATAGAGGTCTTGTAGATTTGTCTTTATTAGTGCCTGCTAAGTGTACAGTACCCATTCTCAAACTGGCATCCTTGCTAAAATATAGATTGATCTACTGCTACAGTAATCTGTCAGCCGGAATCTAACTCTGAACACTTGACATGGAGCCCTTAGTCCTAGAATGGTTTCTGATGTAATTTTCAATGATGTTTCAATAAAGTTTGTTTTGTCTGTGTGCATATATGCCAGTTGTTCACTTAAAAAAGGATGAAATAGGTTTTAGATCCCAGGGGAAAACAAAGATTATATTATAATAACTGAAATACCTTAGCACATTTTATATACCTGTATATATATTAGGGATGCACAGAATCCCCTAGTTTGGATTCGGCCAAACCCCCGAATCCTTCGCGAAAGATTCAGCTGAATATTGAACTAAATACTAATTTTCATATGCAAATTAGGGGTGCGAAGGGGAAACAATTCTTACTTCCTTGTTTTGTGACAAAAAGTCATGCGGTTTCCCTCCCTGTCCCTAATTTGCATATGCAGGATTCAGGGTTTGGCCGAATCCAAACTAGTGGATTCGGCGCACCCCTAATATATATATATACAGGTTTATAAAATGTTCTCTTATCCTAAGGTATTTAAGTTATTATAATATAATCTTTGTTTTCCCATATGCAAATTCGGATTCGGTTTGGTTGGGCCAAATCCTGCTGAAAAAGGTTGAATCCTGGCCGAATCCCGAAGAATCCCTAATATGTATAGAAAATCTCACTCAAAATCTCACTTTATGGAATTAAATATTTAAAATATTGAAATTGTTTTAAAGATTTATTATATTTTTTTATTCAGATTGTTTTAAACTTGATTGTGAAAAATTAAAATTGTGAATAAACATTATTAGCCTGGGGTACATTTTACATTACACACATCATACACCCATTGACTATAATGCATTTTTTGAATTTTTGGGGCAGATTCGCTCATGATTATTAGGCTCCTCCCAGTGAATAGAATCACTAGAATTGGCCTAGGGAATTTTGATTGTAGCACTGTGACTTCATCTTAATTTAAGTTCCCAGTTGTCCCTATGTCAAGTCTGACTGGGAACCAGTATGGTATGATGGTGTTACTGCACTCTTATTCAAACTTCCTAGGTGGGAACTTGGTCCTACTACAGTCGAGCTTACAATCACCCTGATATTCTTGTCTATTTTATCAAGAGCCAATTTCCCTATGTGTATGTTCTTGGAGTATAAAAGAAAACCAGTCCCCAGAGGAAACCCACACACACACTTCTGTACAGTACCCTGGCTGAAATCAACCTGAAGTTAGGACTAAAAGACAGCAATGCTAACCACTGGGTAAAAACAGATCATTCCTCTGCGAAAGCAGGATACATTTAGGCCATGCCCCTGATCCCCTAAACCATGCCCAAACAACTCTGATGCACCAAACCCTGCCTTTTTTTTATAAGCCACACCTTTTTTGGAGGTTATCATTCAGGACTATCCCAACAAAACTGGCACCTTGCATGAAAATCCCTACTGAAGCTTTGTCAGTAGAACATACTGGGGGTTACGTAATATAAGGAGCAAAGTTTACTTCACTTCTTATCACTCATAGCAACCAATCAACAGGTAGCGTTTACTGGTTACCTGATAAAAAGGAAGAATCTTATTGGTTGCTATTGGTTACTGCTCCTGGGCAAACTTTGTGCCTTTTATTAAATATGGGGGATTGTCTATTTTACTAATTTTATTCATGAATATTCTTAAACCAAGATAAATTAAACTTCCTTCTCCTCCCCCTATAGCTCTATAATGTTTTCTGTGAGGCTATAATCTCTAAATACTGCAAGCATCAAAAGAAATATATAGAATTTATTTACGATTTTTATAAATACTGGGCTTGCTAGCATTTTAAAGGACAAGGAAAGGCAAAAAAATAAAATCCCATTTTTACTTTCTTTAATGAAAAAGAAACCTATCTCCAAAATACTTTAATTAAAAAATGTGTACCGTTTTTATAAGAAACCTGACTGTATGCAGAGAAATTCTCCCTTCATTTACTGCTGTGGATAGGAATTGTCAGATGGTCACTAAGCAGGGAAACAATCATACTTATGAACAGCAGGGGGAGCCCCCGCCTTACTTACCAGTCATGCAGAATTCAAGCAGCTTTGTTTATGACGATCCCTAAGCAGCCCAGACTACACTGAGCATGTGCAGGGTCAGGGTCAGGCAAAGATGTTTAACAAAGTTACAAGATGGTGACCCCCTGTGGCCAACTTTGAAAGCATAAATCATTTGTTTGATTAGGCTTTGTGGTGCAGTAAAGTGATGCTTATGTTTAGTATAAAAAATACAGCATTTCTAGCCTTATTCTATTTTAGACTTTCCTTGTCCTTTAATATGTCCTACGTAGCTATCCTTCAAGCAGAGCTCCTAAATAAACAGCAGGGTAATCTGTGCTTTACATTCAATATTAGCAATGCATATATTTGTCTGCACATACTTTATTGGTGTATAGAAAAGAATAAAAGCCACAAAATTCACCTCTCCTTTAAGCATTTTAACAATAAAAAGGTAAAGCTGAACCTGCCCAAATGATCAATGTACTTGGGTATTACTTGTGACTTTCTGATACAATCTCATTTAAGAGCTGCAATCAAATAAGCTCATAAATGTCAAATTGCTACCGACACATCACTTTTATGATTGAAATAGCACCTTTGCATGAGCACTGTTGTGTTGCATTGAAATTGCCTTTATTTCCTGTGGCCATTTCGTTATCTCTTGTGATGTGTATGCTGTTGCAGCAAATAGGCTTCTGAAGTAATAATGCATTGTAAGATATTGCCTGCAGACATGATTAAAAAGAGAGCACTTTAAAGACACTTTTGCATTTGGTCAACTCAAGATACTAAGTGCTAAGCATTTTTTCTGATGCGTTTTTTAATGGAGCATGCTATTTAAACAACGTAGCTGGCGTGGAGCCTTGCAGTACATTGGATGTGGTTAGCTGATGAAAACATAAGCTCAGCAAAAACCTACAATACCTGTACTTCTCTGCCAATACATCACAATAGAATTATTATTTGTAAGGGAAAAGAAACTGAAAATTCAGTGTAATGCTATTTTTATGGAGTAAACAACTTACCTTGCAAAAGTCTGTTCCTAATTGAATCCCCATCCAAAATCAAATTTAAACCAAGGAAGTTGTATTTATTGTTAAGGAAAGCTTTTGTTTTCAGCATATATTCTTACATAGAGCAGCTATAGATGGGCTGTGGGCTTACAGTATTCATTTAATCAACCCAATGTCCAATGTAGCCATAATTATGGATAAGACCCAAATATTAAAGGTTTGGGAGGAGAACTCACTTCAAAGTTGTGTCCATGATTTCTGTAGTTACATATTTACTCCTTTATTATAATATTCATTGCTTATATTGAAGCTTTGATTGAGTTGTGTTATTTTCTGACACAAAAGCTTTAAACTAAATATATTTAAATATATAGAGTATTTTTTGTATTCTCTTTTCCTCAGCTAAACTTTCTAATTTCTTTCACTGTCAATTATTAATCAAACACGGGTATTTGAAAGCAGCATTCTTCCTCTTCCCAGAGTATATAATGGGCTTTTTTCGCAATATGTAGGCCAGAGGAAGTTAATGTTGTCTATAAAAAGTGCAAAAGTTGTTGAAGATGCACAACTTTTCTATCTTCAGCACTTTATAAATAAGCCCCTAAATATTTTATGATTCAATTACAGGATTAAGAATGCCAAAGAACCTTATGAATGAACCTTATTGAATTATTTTTGTGATAAGACCTACAGAGTATTTGAAAGTTGTTTTCTGGCTTAACCGGTCACTGACCCAAGAAATTAGTTAGTGGTTTGAATGGCAAATAGTGGCACACCTTAAAGGAGATGGGTAAACACTAAGAGCTCCTCCTTGCTGTGTTCAATTGAGTACCATACTGTCACCATGTCTCTTGTCACAGGGTCCCACAGTAGACTAAAATTAGAACTTGGAGAGTAAAATGCAAACTTTAACTCTGCACTGACCAGAACAACCACAAGGGTTTCCTGGATGAAATGGTAATGCTCAATAGAATAGTATTCTGTGCTGGTGCATTTTACAGCAAAGACCCAGGATTTTAGGTTAGTATTTATAATCACTGGGTATGCCTAAAAAATTGTCACTCCCCAGTGATTAACCTTTTCCATTTCCATTAATACAAATTCAAAGTTTGGTCCTCATGGTCACCAATGGGTGAATTTTCAATTCTACTGATAAGAAAAATGTTAGAATTGCATTCTATGTCAGTCTAATTAGTGATAATTAGTTAGTGATAGTGACATTGTCTGATAAAAAAGACTCTAATGTCTTAATAAATACATGTTATAATTTTAAAATGCCTTTTAACTATTATATTTTATTCAGGCATGGGGGCCTGCTTTTTTCTGGAGTCTTTCCATAATTTGGATCTTCATACCTTACCTCTACTGAAAAATAATTCAAACATTAAGGGGCATATTTATCAAGTGTCGAATTTAGAGTTTATGGCAGTTTATAAAAACTCGAAAGTCGGGGGGAAAAAATTACCCCTCAAAATGTATTTAAGAATTTGGGTGAATATGATCAACCTGCAAACTTGAATCGAATTAGAATCTAATTTGAGGTCCCCCATAGGCTAAAACACCAATTCGGCAGGTTTTAGATGGCAAATAGTCAAATTACACTAAAATAAATTTGAAATTAGAATTTTCAATTCGACCCTTGATAAATCTGCCCCTAGGTCTTGAGCATTAGTTCCCATACTTGTATATTATACTTAAATATACTATGAAAGTACATTATATTATTATGTATATTATACTTTCAAGAAGAGAGAGCCTAAAGGTGATCAACTCAATTTACTAAGAGTAAGCTTATATCTATTAATTCAAAGCGAATTGCAAGCTGTCTGCATCTTAGGCAAACTGACCAGATTAACCTTTTAACAAAAAGAAAAAGGGTTGCAATGATACATTCACGTTATTGCTATCTACAGCATGGATTTTTAAAGATTTTTTTTAGAGATTTTTATCAGAAAGGCAAATATTAAACTGACCCTAGCATAAATCATTTTCAGTGATATGTAAAAGAGAAGCACAGTATGAATGCAAATTAGTGAGAAATAAAATAACTACAAACTAACAAAAATGAAGCTAAGGTGAACTTCTAGTTTAAAGACAAAATGAAAGCTATGGCTCTGGGATCTTATCTAGATTAATGCTTTGCTTATTCAACATGCTAATTTACATTCAAGACCTTACTTTGGTTGGCTTAACCCAAGATTTCTTGTCTCGAATACATTGGGTAAACCTTATATTAAAGATTGCCCTGAAAATTCAATTGGAATCCCTAGGAAACAATTTCTAGGAACCTTGCCAAGGCTGTATGAAAGGATTTTACTTCATGCAACTCCCAAGGGTCCCTTCATAAAGATAAAAAATTGCTTTGTTCATCTGTGTTTTAATTTACACCTGTGAACTAAGCAGAAAGGAGTTTGGCAATATTTTACTGTCTTTGAATGCTTGAAGGTGAAAAAGCCATTGCTTAATGAAGGAAGGTCTAAATGGAACTGAAGGTTGAAACTTTTTCATATAACCTATGTATACAGAACACCAATACATATATTCCAGCTGTGTGATATTATATATATATTTTTTTTTTATTTTTATTTTTTTTTATATAATATTATAATGCTGGTAGAATTATCCTCCTCTCATCCAAAAGGGTAAAAAAGTTTTTAAGTAATTCGCTTAGCAGTACTTTTATCAACAAGCTAATTTTATATTTTTGAATTTGAAAGAGGAATTTTTGACAAACATGAATGTTTCCAAGGCATTAAATATACATTTCAGTATATTTCTTTTCGTCAGTATAATTTTTTATGCTAGGAGCTTGCCATTTAAGATAGTGGATTCAGCATCTGAGGCTGCTCTGTAGTAAATGATTAACCTGGAATGAATCACAAAGCAAAATTGTTTTGCAATTACCCAACAATCTCAATATGCCAAAAACAAATGTCTTCTTGTTTTTATGCCAGTCATCTTGACAAAGGTACTGCATTCTCATCTGGCATTTTCTAAACAAATATTTTTCATAGCATGCCCGGTGCAGTGAAATGGATATGTTAAGAACATAAGAAAGGTGCCCAAATAGCATTTGCCTGTGTAAAAGATTCTGCTGTATTGTAGTGGTTTTCATATGTGGATCTTCATTGTTAGTGAAGAAAGTGGTTGCAAAAATACTGTATGTGCCTTTCCACTATAATACTAAGCTTATTAACTTAGAAGAGCTTCCTAGCATTTACTGGATATCTAAAAGTCCCCAGAACATTTTCCTTAATTCTAAACTATGTGGTAAAATGCTCTTATGTTATTTAATGCATCATAATTTCACCCCAGCGAGCTTTAGACTTATTTACCAAAACAAGAGAAAAACGCTGCACTACAACTGGCATAGAATTCTATTTTTATTTTAGACTACATAATTAAAGCACAGTGCTTAAGAGTTTAACTCTCAAAACTCTATAGAGGACATTCAGTTACTAAGAGCATAGTACAATTTCGAGTGTAATTGGCTTTTGTTATTTTTCCCGTCAATGCAGCATTTTTCCCAGAATTTCAGCATCATTGCAGGAGCAAATGGGCAATTCTCTTGATGCAATTGCGTCTGATTCACCAAAATGGATTCAGTTGCACTGAATACTTTGGAAGTCTGTCTGGTGTCATGTCTGGTGCTCACCATAAGAGTGATTCCTGCGCCTGATTCTTTAGGCACAAGCTGCACCTATTGGCACAGGGTTCAAAGGGAACCCTAGAGTTACCACCTTGTCAGGATATGGCGGTAGCTCCAGGGTTTCCTAGTGACAAGAGGAGCAGTAACACCTGATTTGGAGCAGAAGGCAGGAAGCACTGAACAGAGCTGAGTGCAACTATATGAAAGTGAAAGGAGTGTTTTTTGACTCAAGAAACTTTAATGAAAGTGGTCTTAGGTGCAACTCACTGTGGAGAAAAGCGCAAGCTGAGCGGGGTTGGGAGTTTCCCCACTTGGAATGAGCAGAATAATTTGCCATGTTTTGCTGCAAAAAAAAACACCCCTAGACTCTAGTGTATAGTAAAAAGAATGTCGGCAGAGCGAGCAGTTCATTCATCCTAGTCACCTCCAGTGGAAATATAAAAATAATCTGCCACTGCCACTCCCTCAGCAACAGATTACCACTTGGAGTTATTGCATGGCCAGAAGGGGGGCAGGATAGGTACGATTTTAGTGCCACCAGACCTTTGCGTCTAGGCACTTCTCCGCCAGAGAACCTCAGCTCAAACCTGGCCTAGTGAGCAAGAGCATTCCTATGCTCCACCAAGGAGATTTAGTGGGATTAGCATACTCCAAACAACAACAGCCTTTGGGGGGTTATTTATCAAACCCAAATACAAAAATCATGAAAAATTTGGATTTTTTCGACCATTTTTCTCAGAATTTATTATACCCAGAGGCTAGGGCCGGAACTAGGGGTAGGCAGAGTAGGCACGTGTCTAGGGCACAAAGCTGGGGGGGGCACCAGGCATGTACCTGCTCTGTCGCCTACCCCATGTCCGGTCCTGTCTCTCCCCGGCAGCTGCTATAATTTTAGTGCATAATGCGCTGCTGCGCATGTCCGCACGAGCACAGTGTACGTCTCTCCCCGGCCGCTGCTTTAATTCCTGAGAGTAAATGCGCTTCTGTGCATTCATGCACGAGCGCAGTTTCACGCATGTGCGCTCGGGTGCAGTTTTGCGCATGCGCAACGGAACGAAATGTCAGCCGGCACCGTGGCCGGCCAGGTTGTCTAGGGCGCCTGGCCGTGTTGGCCCGGCTCTGCCAGCGGCTGAAAAAAGTCTGAAAATCCACCATCTCCAAGCTATAGGGATCCTTTAGAAGTGAATGGCAAAGGTTTCATTTCAATATCATGGTCCGCGATGAGTTTAGGCCAAAAAAATCAGTTTTTTTTTTTAATTTTGGCATCAAAAGTCCAATTTTGCCGGGAAAATTGGACTTTTGGCAGGAAAATCCAGATTTTTTGCCCGAATCAATTTTAGCATGCTTTTTCCTATGATAAATAAGGTCTAATCAGCAATTCAGAGTGGGTCGAACTTTTTTAATTGAAATAATGAGATAAATTCGGACTTATGATAAATAACCCCCCTTAGTGTAGGTGCAAGACTTAAAAGGGACGTAGGAATGAGATCCCAAAGCAATGTAGTGTCCACTTTGTCTCCAACCTGGTTAATTGTGTTAGTTCTTTTTATTGCCTGATATTGTCTTGCTGAATTAATTGCCTTAACTATTACATTTACCAAAGACGTCTAATTAAGTTTCTTTCTTTCTTTCATTCTTTTTACTGTTAGAGCATCATGGCAGCTGTCTTTGTGGGTTGTGAAGTTGAGAAGGCAGGAGCACAAGAGTGGTGTGTGCCTTAGTTTAAAATGAAGTGGGAGGCGACAGTAACATGATCCTTCTAAAAATACTGAAGAGGTTGTCACATCCCAAACGATTATAATTCCTACCATTAAAGATGTTCTTCTACCTTTTATTCACTAATATTCCAAAACCCTTTGTTGACCCAGGAGGTCAGAACTGTTAATTAGGACTATGGCCCACTCATTGCCTTTACCAACTGGAAAATATCTCAATTATTTTATCCCCTTTCCTTTCCTAATTGTGTAAAAAAATGGGTTTGGGGCATTAAGGCCTGGTGAATGGGTGGCACTGCAACAGTTAATGTTGAAGTCAATGCTGAGATGTCGCTAACATCCACTAGGAAATTAAGTTCCCCAGTGATGAAGTTAACACGTAACAGACCATCTCCTGTCATAGTAGATCCTAGATGTGTATGATAATTAGGGCCAGTGAATAAGAGCAGTCCTGTGCTCTCCCAGGGAGATGTAGCAGTTGGGGTGTTGGTACCTGGCCATTATTTTGCTCTCCTAGCTGGTAAAACACCCGCCAAGGCAAATATTACATTTACCAGCAATACAGATGCCATTCAATTTGTAATACCCTTAAACTGGGCCCCTGGCCTACCCCTTACACCTCCAATCCACCCCAATCCTACCTTTTTTCTTCTCTGATCTCTCCATAATCCACCCTCAACCTGTCCATTGTGTCTAGCCATTTTGTCAGCACACACCCTTACATCATGACCTTCCCTCCTTTACATCAAGGATCATCCTCTGTCATTGCTGTCCCCCTAGCCAGCCAGTAAGAAAACATTTTAAAAGATGGCAACCTGAACTGGAGGGGATCCCAAAAAATACTGGTGTGCACTCTGTTTCAATCCTGGATGGGTGTGTAAGTACTTTATTCTGCTTGGTATTGTTTGTTGAATCAAACCAGAGAAGTAACATTTTTGTTCAATTAATCAAGATTATGTTTAAAAATTACTGGTGCCCATCATTTAAGTTGTAGCTCCTAAAGTTAGAGTAGTGCAACAACAGCTTTCCTCCGTTGTATGGGTCACAGTGTAACAATGCTCCACTCCTCATCAGCTGTGGTCAAGAAGGGATTCCTTTCCCTTTTACCTGTTTCACATACCATATTGTTTTTGCATAATGGATTGCTATCTGTCTACGTAGCTACATACCATCATTCATAGTGTTCAGATCAACATCTAGCACCTACAACAAGTGAATATTGCCATGTACCACCAGCAGTGTGCTCAGAATTTGTAGTGATGTTGTTGGCTTATGTTAATTAACCTGTATTATTGGCACAAGGAAGAGAATGCCAGTTTGTTAGCGTATTTCAGTGTTTGTGTTCTTTTTCTACCCTCTGAATTTGACCATTGAATGATCCTGTGCTTATACAGTAATAATTAGGACCATGACCATGTTTGACTGTGTGCCTTGACCTTATTACATCTGACATAAATCGGTTTACAAATACATTTGGATCATTAGTAAAATGAAATAAGACCTGACAATTCGCCTCCTCAAAATGCAATCAGAAGCATCTGCGGTAGCTTCCCTGACAACCATGTAAAAGTGCATGTGTGAGTGTTTTTCCAACTGCAGATACTTACAGCACATTTACAGAAAAGTACTTACACCTGCGTGCACATCCATTAAAATCAAAAGAAACAACATAACTATTTTGGAGGCATGATCTCAGCCAATAGAAAAATCCTTACTTTGTATCTTCTGTTGCAAGAATGTCATTACTGTTATGCAATAATATATATGTATTAAAATATCATATTATATTGGGTGGCACACCGCTTCCCAACTTCACCTAGTTGCACGGTTAAATATTACATATACATGTGGTTAAATAATACATATACATAGCTACACATGCTTCACTAAATACACTTTTTTTATTCTTCATACTGTCCTGTAGTTGGCGTTTCTTTTTGAGAGTGAAAACCAGGCCATGCTTGAGGCGGATTCCTCTAAAGATATTGTAACCAATTGTGCAAAGCAAGTGGAACGATATAAATTGGAGCTACTAAAATTTAAAAGGGAAAAACTTAAAAGGGTTAATGAGGATTACGCTGACCATAAAGTTTACCTCTGGTTCACACGCCGCTTAAAGAATAGACGGTGGCGAGCTAACCCTTTACAAACTGCCGAAACCAGCTCAGGAGATTCAGACCCCGATGAAGGCAATTCTCAGAACATGATACACAGTTGTATTACTACTACTTACAAGGGGCAAGTTCACATTCTGATTTTTTAGAAGGGGACATTTTCAACACCAGACCCCCAATCCCCCCTCGTGGAGGTCGAGGAAAAGATACCCAACGAGGAATGGGAAAAAGAGGCAGGCCCCGGAGACTATAGTGGCCCCAATATTTAATTTGTCAACTCATGTACTTTGTGAAGGGGAAGCGAAATTGCTTCAGAAAGAGTTAACTTTTGTACCATCTCTGAAATTTGGTTTCGATGGGATGTTGATTTGTTTCGCTTTATTAGGCAATTGAATTTAAAAGATCATTTCGGCATTAGGGAGACCACTGGGGTAGATAGCCGTGAAAAATTGAGATTGAAGAGTGATTTTTGTCCCCCAACACAGAATGCCGCAGTAAAATTGTTTAAAAAAGCTATGGATAATGAAATAGATTCCATTTGTGCTAGTTCAACAAGCAATTTTAATAATCTTTCTAGAGCCGAAATAGAAGCTCTTTCTACGTTATGTAATAATTCCACTTTGGTGATACGCCCCGCAGATAAAGGGGGGCAGAATTGTCTTGTTGAACTATAGTGATTATCGCATGGAAATTCTATCTCAATTGGCGGATGCTAATGTATACATGAAACTGGATGCAGATCCTGTCTGGCGTTTTAAATCTAAGATTGATGAACTATTAAAATTAGCGCAAAGCAATAGTTGGAGCACTGATTCTTTATTTAATTTTTTAAGACAGGATCTTCCTATCTGTCCAATTTTGTACACCCTCCCTAAGATACATAAAAATTTGACCTCCCCACCAGGGAGGCCGATTGTATCTGCTAGGGAGGGTTTATTGCATCCGCTGGGTGTTTATATCAATCAGATTCTTCAACCTTTGGTTTGCTCCACATCTTCATATTTACGTGACACTCCACATTTTTTGCAGTGTATAAGAGACTTAACGTTGACAGGTGATGACCCTAAAATCCTGGCCACCATTGATGTGGTAAGCTTGTATACAAGCATCCCAAACCAAGAAGGCCTCAAGGCAATTCAAAAATCTACTGTGCAAAACGTTGGTTATGATGGACCACCAGTTGATTTTGTTATTGACCTGTTACAAATGTGTCTCACCTTCAATTACTTCAGATTTGAGGACAGTTATTACCAACAAATTGCGGGTACTGCAATAAGGGTCCCGATGGGTCCCGATGGCGCCCTCATACGCTAACCTCTTCATGTATCAATTTGAAATGGCCACATTTTTTCTAAATATGCCCAAAATATAATTTCATATAAACATTTTATCGATATATATATATATTCTGCTTCTTCAATATCTAGTCTAGTAGTGTCTGCTTGACAATGAGTACAGAATGATTTAGCATTCACATTCAGCATGAAACATAGCTGTTGCAGCAATAAGGAATAAGTGCTTACATTGAAGGAGAAGATCAGTTAAATGAAATAAAAAGGCAGAGGACAAATTCTCTGTATAGTGCGAGAGAGTCACTGGCATTGTCTTAGGGCAACAGAAACTCCTAAGGCTGTTGGTGAACTTTTTCTGACCATTTCACTTCTACAAATACAAATGTTATAACCTATAGTCTTCTGTTAAAAGACAAGGAAAGGCACCCTGATTTGTTCATACAATTACACCAAATTACATATCAATTATTCACTATTTAGTTATTAGCTATTAGCTATTTAGTTATTTTATGTTTTTTCATGTGACCAGGAGAAACAATTTGTATAATCTAGGGAAATGAAAAATTTGGGAAATTTGTTAAAGCACCTTATTCTTCAAGTAATGAAAGAATATAAGTACAAGAGTCAGTTTTACATTGAAACACAATATTTACTGTGTTAATAACAAGGGTTAATCAGTGAAGCATTAATGTTATGCTATGACGGGGCATGTGCAAGACCTAGAGGCATATTTATCAAAGGTCGAATTTCGTTTCGTTTTGCGAGTTTTTTTGAACTTTATTTTTGAACTTTATTTAAAAAAAATAGAATAGAATAAAAAAAATAGAATATCTAAAACTCGGACGAATATTAAAAAAAACTCGAATGAAATTTGACTAAAAATAAAACTTGTTTTTTCTCTGAAAAAAACCTCTTATGTCAGGAAGGCTACTAACAGCTTAAAATGGTCAATGGACCTCTCCCATTGACTTATACATGAACTCGGCATGTTTTAGGTGGTGAATAGTCAAATTTAAGGTTTAAAAAATCTCGAAATTAAAATATTTGAATTAAATTTGGATAATTCCCAATTTGAATTTGAGAGTTTTGAGAGTTTTGATCAAATTCAAATTTTCTGCCCCCTTGTGACGAGGGAATCGGTCCCACAAAACACATTGATGTCAATGGGCGTCAACATTTTTTGGTGCACACGACAACTTTTCTTGCTCCAAAAGCATTAAAGTCAATGGGAATTTTTTCTTATGGCAACTTTTTGTCTCAGCGACTTTTTTGTTGCGGCAAATTTTTGCCACAGTGTCGCGTAAAAGACTGCTTTGACACATCGATAAGTGATTAGTTCATACTAACTGGAATTGACTTTTTACAGGCAGAACCACAGCAACATGTGCATCTGGTTAATACATTAAACCTCTTTATTTCACTAATGATAAAGGGACCACAAACATTTTTTAAATATGGGAACATGAGATTTTTGCACATGAGATTTTGACTTCATACAATACTGTATAGTGGTTGAGAAGTGCAAAATCATCTGAGTATCCCATTATTACATTTACAAGTACCCTTAATACTTTCTGCTTTAGTGTCTATATGGAAACACTGGATTAACTACAAGGGGAGTAAGGTGAAATAACCATGAACGGGCCTGGCCCTGGCCCCCAATGGAGCCCATCAGGTGGCCCACTGAACATATGTAGCTCTGAATTCTTTGTTGGGAATACAGGTGTTTTCTCACCACTCACAGTTTACTTAGGTAAGGTAAAGACAGACAAAAATTCTATAATTATATTCAATCCAATTATTTAAATTATTACAAATACCATCATACAATAATACCCAATTGCCCTTGTTATATGGCAAGTCTTGATGCCTTATTAGCAGTAGCTGGTTTCCTCTTCCTACAATGTAGAAATCTTGCCACCTACAGCACATGATACTTATATTTGTGAGTCCATGTGATGTAAATATAAGACGATCCTTAACAACATAAAAAGGTATCAGATGTGGACTCTGCTCTGCATTTGACAGTGCTGTTTTGTGCCGAGAGATCCATTTAGCTGCTCTGTTCTCAGAATAATAGTGTTCCAAGATATTTTGATATATTATACCTTAAGGACAAAAATACCTGCAAGCTGACACTTGGGCATTAATACTTGGAGTATCCTCAAAGTATATCAGTGTGATTCCAACTAGACACTCTTAATCCACACTTTGGAATCAGACCACATTAGGAAATGGTACCAAAATGCTATGGAATTGTTCCTCCATTTAATGATAGTGGTGTAAACTATGGGTGCAGCCGAGCAGCTAGAAAAGCAACTTCTTGCCAGAGAAATGAAATAGACTTTCACGACTCTTGCTGATGTATGACTAGAATGATGCATTGCCCAGAAAATGTAAAACTGCAGTTCACTACACATTTTACACAAAATACAATCTTCCAGATCATTGGGGCATCTAGGCCACCCCAGTACAACTGTTTGATTGTCTGTTGGTTAGTGCATATGTGACTGTGTTTTCAAGTACTTTATAACCAACAAAACAATAGAATTTTAGCATGAAACTATCAGGGTTGTTTAATCCATAAAAGGAGTATAATAAATGGTGTCTGCTTCTTCCTTTCCTCGTCTACTCCTAGTCAAAATTGTATAAAGAACTACTGTCAAATAGATAGCAGCTGAAAATACACTGTCTCTAAAAAGGGTCAAATAATTGTATTTGTACTTCAGCACCCAGTTCTGCTAACCAATAACCTGTCTCTGCAGGGCAATAGTCAAGCTGGTCCCTTTTCCATTTCATTGCTAAAATGAAAACTAAACTTCTGCCTTCTCCATTGACGTAAATGCAAATCCATTTCCTATTCGCTTTTCATAAAATGGCAAACAGTCCTCCTTATGGATTGAATTGGGTTTTGCCTTTTCAGAGAGGGAACATTTTCATTTGTATTCCTGTAAGTAGTTAAGAAATGTATTTTGAGTTGGTGATTTCAATTTTTATGCATACTTAACACATCGGAAATCCTTTGAAGTTGACATACCAGTGAAGAAGAGAAAAAATGAATAAAGAAAGGGATGTAGAAAATGAAGATGCCTATGTCACTTTATTGTATGTGAAGCTAAGCTTTTTGTGGTAAGCCAAAAAATTAAAATTTTATGTTTATTTCATATGAAGAATTTATCGTTCTATATGGGTTGCTGGCCCTTTAATGTTCTACATGGGTTACTGGCCCTTTAATTTGATAGTAGTTATGAGCTTTACTTTGAAGCAGTTGGCACTGATACGGAAAAACAAGCTTCGGAATAGACAACTGTGAGTCAATCATCTATATAGATAAAAACAAAAATGCTGGTTTTACTGCACAGTAGCACTAACTTGCATTGGTTTAATAGGACTTATGTAATCGTTCTATGACTTTGATGAAATATGAAATTAAATCTGGAATTGCTTGCAGAGCCTTGGATACTTTCCGTCTATTTATTCAAGTGCCCTTGTGTGATTGACCGCTTTAGTGAAACAGAAGCAGCTAGGAGCAGAGACAAACTCATCTGTCATCCAGAAGAAAATGGTTGGAGATAAAGAATTATCCATTTCTTAACATAAATTCTGTATATGAAATTACTCAGCATGAGCAGACGCTGCATCCTATCATTATCCATGTGGTATGAGAGAAGCATTCTTAGCGATTTTTTTTTAAGTGTTATTTAAAGTAGGCTATATTTGTGTACTGGAGATATCAATCTGCATATCATGCAAAAATGCCTCATGCATACATTATATAAACTATATTTACCAAGCTAGTTAAAACATGTTCTGTATGTGATATTTTCTTTGGGTTATGTGAATTCAATAATCATACAATCATACGGTAGCATATTTAAGATTTTCTTTTAATTCATGCTTCAACATCACATGGAGCAAGGTTCAGGCAAGGCAAGGTTCAGACCTGAGCTAGGGACAATAAAACAGTGCTCAGAAAGACCAATGCTCAGGCACTGGTGGTGAGGAGGGCTGGCTTTATATATGGCAGGGTCAGTTCTGATTGGCTGACCCCAACCCTCCAATTAGGCTGCTGTTGGAAATGGCTGAATTATGGATTACGGAAATGGGAATTACAGAATGGCTGTCTCCCATAGACTCCATTTTATCCAAATGATCGAAATGTTTTAAAATTATTTCCATTTTCTCTGTAATAATAAAATAGTAGCTTGTACTCGATCACAACTAAGATGTAATTAATCCTTATTGGAAGCAAAACCAACCTATTGGGTTTATTTAATGTTTATATGATTTTCTAATAGACCTAGGGGCCGATTCATGAAGCTCGAGTGAAGGATTCGAATTAAAAAAACTTCGAATTTCGAAGTATTTTTTGGGTACTTCGACCATCGAATTGGTTAAATTCGATCGAACTCGATCGAATTCGAACGATTCGAACGATTCGAAGTAAAAATCGTTCAACTATTCGACCATTCGATAATCGAAGTACTGTCTCTTTAAAAAATACTTCGACCACCTACTTCGGTAGATAAAACCTACCGAAGTCAATGTTAGCCTATGGGGAAGGTCCCCATAGGCTTGCCTGTGATTTTTTGATCGAAGGATTTTCCTTCGATCGTTGGATTAAAATCCTTCGAATCGTTCGATCGTTTAATCGATCGATCGCAGGATTTGCGCAAAATCATTCGACTTCAATATTCGAAGTCGAACGATTTTAGTTCCCAGTCGAATATCGAGGGTTAATTAACCCTCGATATTCGACTCTTGATGAATCGGCCCCTTAAAGTATGAAGATCCAAATCACGGAAAGATCTGTTAACCCGAAAACCCCAGGACCCGAGCATTCTGGATAACAGGTCCTGTATATGTGTGTGTATACATATATAATGTGTGTAACTTGGCTGGAATGTGGGACTTACCTAGAGTCCTCCATTTACCTATATATATATATATATATATATATATATATATATATATATATATATATATATATATTTGTACTACTATTTCTAACATCTCCCCACAGGATACTCCGAAAATAGTTTTTACTCTTCCGTGGTAAAAAAAACCTCTCCTGACCATCCTGCAAGGACTGGAGCCAGGGCTCCTCGAGAAACCCGATGCATATATATATGTCTAAAATAATGAGTATTGATGAGTAATTCAGGAATGTTGTTTTCTGCTCTCAATGTTCCTTCAGCACCATGATGAGTAATTCCAGACTGTTTTGTTCTATTTGTGTACTCTTGTCACCATGATGAAGCTTTCAGTTTGTTCTCCATGTCACCTGGTTGCTACCATGCAGATGTAAATGTGTTGAGTTGTCTGTGCTGTGCAGAACAATTGCAGACTCTTGTCTTTTCAGTGCTGTGCATTAACGTGAATATGTTACAATCTCTTTCATATTTAGCCGGATGCTCTGCTCAGTTTTAGCTGCTTAAAAACAGGTCCAGAATCTTTTTTATAAAGATTGGCAAAAAGATTAGTCAAACTAACAAAATAATTTATATTTAAAAAGTCTTTGGCTAGTTTATACGCAGGTGGAGAAAACACTTTCCGCTCCATGTTTGTAAGCACTGACTGTCACAAGATTGGTTTGTCTGCAAACACACAGGGTGGATTTCACCAAAGAAATGTGAAATCTGACTTATTTATATGCTGACTGTCCAATGCTGTGCTTGTCAACACATCGGAACAGGAAACTGTAGTCAGAAAGTCAAGAAAAATGGCTAGCATTCCTTTAACCATAGAGAGCAGTTTTTGTCTATTAAGGTATGTGGCAGGCCCCTGCAGAGCAATTGCCAGGACAACAAACTGTCTTTTTTTTATTTTGGCAGACAGCGGTATACAAAAAATAAATGCAATAGTAATACAGTAAATCAAAACAGCTAATCAAACAGTATACAGTACTAACAAGAGCAAATTCACAAACCTCTTAGCAAAGCACAGAGGGGTATATTTATCAAAGAGTGAAGTTAATAGTGAAGTTCCGCCACTAGAGTGAAATTCCGCAGCTCACAATTCATTTCTTTGGGATTTTGAAAGGCATATTTATCAATGGGTGAAAGTGAAAGTTCACCCTTTGATAAATACGCCTTTAAAAATCCCATAGAAATGAATGGAAAGTGGCGGAATTTCACTCTAGTGGTGGAACTTCACTATTAACTTCACTCTTTGATAACTATACCCCAGAGAGTTCCCTGTGTGTTCTAAGAAATTCGCCATGCCTCTTCTCCAGCGTGAACATCCCCAATTTGGCCAGTCATAGCTAAGATTTTCCATACCTTTTACCAGCTTAGTTGCCCTTCTCTGTACCCTCTCTAATACAATAATGTCCTGTTTGAGTGATGGAGACCAAAACTGTATGGCATATTCTAGATGGGGCCTTACAAGTGCTCTATACAGTGGAAGAATGACCCCCCTCCTCCCGTGAATGAATGCCCCTTTTAATACAGCTCAAGACCTTATTTGCCCTTGATGCTGCTGACTGGCATTGCTTGCTACAGCCAAGTTTATCATCTACAAGGACTCCAAGGTCCTTTTCCATTATGGATTTACCTAGTGCAGTCCCATTAAGGGTATAAGTGGCTTGGATACTTTTACATCCCAGGTGCATGACTTTACATTTATCAACATTGAATCTCATTTGCCACTTAGCTGCCCAGAGTGACAATTTGTCAAGATCGTGTTACAAGGATGCCACATCCTGGATGGAATTAATTGGGCTGGATAGTTTTGTGTCATCTGCAAACACTGATACATTACTTACAACACCCTCCCCTAAGTCATTAATGAACAAGTTAAATAAAAAGTGGATCCAATACAGAGCCCTGAGGGACCCCACTAAGAACCTTACTCCAAGTAGAGAATGTCCCATTAACTACCACCCTCTGTACCCGATCCTGTAGCCAGTTTCCTATCCATGTGCAAACGAAAACATTAAGCCCAACTGACCTTAGTTTAGTAAGCAGTCGTTTGTGGGGCACGGTATCAAACGCTTTGGCAAAATCCATGCTGATTGCTGCTCATAATGCCATTCGCTAGGATATAATTTTGAATGTGATCCCTTAACAAGCCTTCAAATAATTTACCCACCACAGATGTCAAATTTACTGGCCTATAATTGCCAGTCTGAGATCGAAATCCCTTTTTAAATATTGGAATAACATCAGCTTTTCTCCAATTCATAGGCACCATACCAGATGAAAGCGAATCTGAGAAAATCAGAAATAGGGGCTGGTCTAAAACTGAACTAAGCTCTCTTAGAACCCAGGGGTATATGCCATCAGGCCCTGTAGCCTTGTTAACATTAATATTTATTAAAGCTTTATGAATCATATCCTGAGTCAGCCACTGACTAGACTGAGCTGAGCCATTAGTGCAGCTATAAAGTGAGCCTGGGAACCCGGACTCCTCTATTGTATACACTGAAGAAAAGAACTGATTTAGCACATTTGCCTTTTCTGTATCTGTTACAACCATACTGGTACCATTATTTAATGGAGCAACACTCTCAACCTGCATCTTTTTACTATTAATATATTTAAAAAACTTTTTAGGGTTAGTTTTCACCTCCACCGCAATTAACTCTTCATTTCCTTTCTTTGCCTTCCGGATTGCTGATTTACAACATTTATTACATTGTTTATATTCATTAAATGCGGCTTCTGTCCCAACAGATTTGTAGTTTTTAAATGCCTTTCTCTTCTTTCCTTTTAACTTCTTTACTTCTGTATTAAGCCACATAGGATGATTGTTAGAGCTTCTACATTTACTCCTTAAGGGAATAAATTGAGAACAGTAATGATTTAATATCATTTTAAATGACAACCATTTCAGTTCTGTGTTTTTAGCTGAAAACCTAATGTCCCAATCAATGTTCTGAAGGGCAGCACTCAAGGCACTAAAATTAGATTTTCCAAAATTCATAGTTTTTGTTGCCCCAGTATATATTTGTTTTTTGCACCAGACATTACAAGATTATGGTCACTATTACCCAGGGGTTCAATGACTTGAACATTTGCTTGCTGGGTCATTTGAGATCACTAAATCCAGAATAGCATTTTTTCTGGTAGGCTCCTCAACAACCTGTGCCATAAAATTGTCATGCAACAAGTTTATAAACTTGTTCCCATTAACTGATCTGGCAGTACTGTTGCTCCAGTAAATATCTGGGTAATTAAAATCCCCCATTATCATTACTTTACCCAAACTAGCAGCCTTTTCTATTTGCATCAGGAGCTTAGCCTCCTCCTCCTCACTTACATTAGGGGGTCTATAGCATAAGCCTACAATTAATTTGCTGGACTCTTTACAATTGGTGAATAACTCCACCCACAAGACTTCTGCCCCCTCATTTTCTAACATAACCTCCTCCTTTATATAAGCTTTTAAATCCGGCCTATAAAACAGACATCCCCCTCCTCCTTTTCCATTGCCTCTGACCCTCCTAAACACTGTCAAAATGGAACAGAGTCAAAACTAGAGGAGCAATACAAATAGTAGGTGTAGCCATAGATTTGAGAACTCAGAGCTAGTTTGCGTAATGTGTAAGAGTCAGGAGCCCCTTCTAAACACAAAAGGAAGTACAAGGATGTGCCGTGTTGAGCTATGAGCTGCTGTCCTGATGTACAATTGAGTCAAGACACATGCCGCTAGGTGCACATTTGTGACCAGTGGGCAATTGGAGTCCACCAAAAAAAATTTGCCCTGGCCTTGCTGGTACCTTAAGCAGCCTTGAACATGGAGACATATTTCAAGTGCAGAACATTCTGAAGTGCAAAAAGAGATGCAAATAAAACTTTTATAGAGCAGAACCAACATGTGATAAGTCCCCCCCCCCATTAAGTGGCTAACAGGTGTAGAATTTAGTAGTGTTAACAATGGGATTACATGATATTTGCTTGGCAAAAGTCAATAAAGCCTGCTATTATATCTATGTCCATCTTGGAGGTAATGCTAAGGTTCCCTTGTGTTAATAAATGGACTATATTCATCAGAACAGGCTGGTCAGCAGTAACCACAAGTACCTTTTATAATTGTCATCAATGCACGCTGAACTTTGCTGTCAATTTCACACTAACATTTTTGAGTTTGTGATCATAAACATATCTGAGGGACACCAAAAAGCAATATAAGAAGCCTACCACAGTTTGGAAATGATTACTACTGCACAATATCCATGCCATATAATATGTAATCTCACAGTGGCTTAAACGGGATGTAAAGGAAAAAAAAATAAAAACCCATTTTTACTTTCTTTAATGTAAAGGAAACCTATTTCCAATAAACTTTATTAAAAAATGTGTACCGTTTTTTTATAAGAAACCTGACTGTATGCAGTGAAATTCCCCCTTCGTTTAACTTGATCTGACAGCTGCAGACTGTCCCTAACTGCTCTGCAGGGAAACAATCATACTTTCAAATGGCAGGGGGGAGCACTTCCACACCTTACTTCCCCGACCTCAAGCAGCTTTGTTTGTTTCCCTGTAAAGCAGCCGGTGACCGTGTAGAGATTTATATCCGCAGACACAGTGCAGTCTTTAAATTCTGATTATTAATCAGTCTTGCTGTATCAGCTTCTATGGCAGACATTATTTGACTTGTGCTGTTTTGATAACTTATGACGTTCCCTGAGCTTAACCTTCAAACTGAAGCCCAGACCACACTGAACATGTGCGTAGTCTTGTAAATAAGTTACAAGATGACAGCCCCCTGCGCCAACTTTGAAAACATAAATCTTTTGTTTAATTAGGCTCCTAGTGCAGTAAGTTCATGTTTATATTTAGTATACAAAATACCGCATTTCTAGCATTATTCTATTTCAGACTTTAGTTCCCCTTTAATGCACAAAATTACATGGTACCTTATTGGTACTATTTACTTTTAGCTATACAAGATTCTCAGTGTACAGAATACTTTATCGCAAAATGTTGAAGAATGTCTTGGTCAAGTTGCAGAAGCACTCATATACTGTAGTTGATCTTGAATGTCTCAAACCTTATGATACAATTCAATGTCTTCTGCATACATTCTTCTTGCATACTTATTGTTGTCATTTCATTTAAAATAAAAACTACTCTGCAAGAAGTATAAGCATACTTTTTCCTCTCTTTTTGTCTATTTTCCTGCAAAATTCTAGTTCATGTATGTAAATATTTTTTGAGATTATTTTAGTAACAGTGAGCAAAAACCATAGTATGGTTTTATTATTTTATTTGCATTTAGGTGGCAGCATGGCCAGTGGCTCATACGTTTTTTGGATTTGGAAGAGCCCTCCACATGCTATGGATGGACAGAAGGTTTTAAGGCATATATACACAGTTTTTTTTTTTTCAAATCTGGCTATGATAATCAAACATACACACACCTGTTGCCCCATATCTGATTTACTTGTCTGCAATTTAGATGCAATATGTAACTTGATGCAGCCTATTCTGCACAGGTGCAACTGTCTGAACACGTTCTTCTCCTATCATGGCACCCATCAGAGTAGAAGCATGTGTTCTACTGCCAGTATTTATCAGCAAGGTAATGTAATGCAACAAATCAGCTAGTAGGATTTACTGGTCTTTTTTTTGGTTAGCATTGGATGCTAGACAATTTTTACACCCCCAATATGCTAATATAAAAGGTGCAACTTTGGTATCAAAAGCAAGCAATCAGCAAATTATATTTACTGGTCACTTGTTACAAAGCATGTATATGCTAGATATGGCTTTCTAAACTTATGAGCCTGATCAAGTAATATAGGTGCCCAACGCAAATAATACTTGACCCAGTGCCCTGTCTTCCACCCCCACCCACAAAGTTTATTTTTCTCATCCTCCACCCATGATCCACAGACCAAACTTGCCATTCTGTATTGTGATACAGGTATGGTATCCGTTATCTGCAAACCTGTTATCCAGAAAGTTCTGAATTACGGGAAGGCCATCTCCCACAGACCTGAATATCAGCAAATTAAAATTTAAAATGATTTCCTTTTTCTCTGTAATAATAAAAAAGTACTTTATAATTCATCCTAACTAAGATATAATTAATCATTATTGGTGGCAAAACAATTCTATAAGGTTTCTTTAATGCTTAAATTGTTTTTTAGCAGACTTAAAGTGTGGGGATCCAAATTATGGAAAGATCCCCAGGTATGTTCGGGACCTGGGGATCTTTCCATAATCTACATATATACATATATATATATATATATATATATATATATATATATATATATATATATATATATATATATATATATCTTCCAGGTGAGTATCCGCACTCCAAAATCAATCTTGATAAAGGCAGGGGTGCACGGTAAATATATATATATATACATACATACATACATACATACATACATACATACATACAGTACATACAGGTATGGGACCGGTAACCAGAATGTTCGGGACCTGGGGATCTTTCCATAATTTGGATCCCCACACTTTATAGATACATATATACATGCTGATATATATTAGCATGAAGAACACAGAGCACTCATGAGATTTAATTTATGGGCACAGCTTAAATGGTGTAAGTTGACGTTTCGTTCCTACACAGAGGACCCTTACCAAAAAGAAATGGGTAGTGATGGGCAGGCGCGAATTTGCGGCAAATTTGCCCGTTTCGCCAACGGCGAACAATTCGCAAATTTGCAGCGAAAATTCACCTGTGTTGAAAAAATTTGGACACTGGTGACAGTTCCGACGCCAGTGCCCATTTAGATGCCAGCGCCAATAAACAGACGCTGATTGACTTTAATGGGCACCTTTAGGGACACCTTTTGACGCCGGCGACAATTCACGGCGAAACGGGACAAATTCACCCATCACTAATCATGGGTCTTCTGTGTAGGACTGAAACGTCGACTTAAACAATTGCACATAAATTGAGTCTCATGAACAGAAGAGATATCGCACTCAGAGGACTTATGTGTACAAAATCAAGTGAGATTTATTATAGCAGAAAATGACGTTTCGGCTGGCCACCCAGCCTTTTTCAAAGTTACAATGAAATTCCACAACCTGGGCTTCCACAACCTGGGCTGGCTGAATTGTCAGTTTCTGCTACAATAAATCTTGATTTTGTACACATAAGTCCTGTGAGTCCAATATCTCTTCTGTTTCTACAACTATATTTTACTAATACTGCACCCAGGCATACTTCAGATTTATGATGTGAGTGCCTGCATCTCACGACTGGATTTTATATTTATATTATATATATGTGTGGGTGTGTGTCATTTAATTGACATATATGGCCATTTCAAGTTAACTTTAATGCAGCAATATGCTAAAATGAGTCATCATAGTTTTCTGTACTGCTAATCATTTTATACATTTCCTCTGTTCTGTTCATTATGTGTAGTTTTAATTCATTAAATTGTTTTTCATGAGATTCCTCTCTTATCAGCGCATATGTCAATAACCTTTTGGAAGATTTCAGTCTGCATGTATATGATATTTAATTATGCAATAGACCTGCCTCAAATTAAATAAGCAATAATGTGCTCAGATGCATATCAATGTTTCACACATGATTAATTTTAATAAAATGTCATTTGGGTTGTTGATATAAGATTAACATTTTTAAGATCTCTCAGAAACCTGCAGGTATAGCACAAAGGAAATTAATGGGTTTTTCCATTGTCACACTATATCACTGTAGTAGGTAACTAACACTCCAGGCCAGATTTTAAAAAAATCATTACTATCCAACATAGTTTTTCCTAGACAACGCTGTATTTTTATTTCTAAAATACTTATGTTTGTGCTCATAAGGAGGGTTATTGATCAAGGGTAAATGCCAGAGTTTTTTATACCTCAAATTAACTCGCAGCTTGATTGGTATTGGTATTTAAGACAAAACTCAAATGGAAAAAAAAACCTGATTCTGTGAGTTCGAGGTACAAAACCCGAAAACTTGAATTAATCGACTTTTCAGTGAGAAAAACTTGAATCGCTCGAATTATTCAAGTTTTCAGGTAAAACAAAACTCGAAACATCATGAAGGCTATTAACATCTTCAAATGGTTCAAGGGACCTCTGTCATTGACTTCTACATGACCTTGACAGATTTTACATGGTGTATTTTCAGATTCCAGGGACAAAAAATTCTATTTTTTTTTTAAAAAAAAAAGCTCAAATAATTTAGTTTTTTTGAACCCAAAAATTTGAGCTTTGACCAAAAAAATCAACTCAAAACTTGAATTTTCATGGAAAACACAACTCAAACCTTAATAAATAACCACCTAAATATCAATGCAAAATTTTGTGACAAATTCAGCTCCATATTTCAGTGGATGGATAGACCTTACAACTAGCACCTGATTGAGATTAATATAGGTCCAAAGTGCATACAGATCCAAGGTAGAAGCAGATGCAAAACTGCCCATTTACTAAGTGGAGCGTAGTTGCACCTGTGATAAAGTGGATGCCATGAATATATTTACACTTAGGGCAGATTTATCAAGGGTCGATTTAGAATTTAAAAAACTTCGAAATTCGACCAACTGAAATATATTTTAAAAAAATAGACTTTTTTTGGTCAAATAGTTCCATTTTCGATCGAATAGGTCTATTTTTGATCGAATTCGAATTGTACAAATCAAAGTTTTTTCACAAAAAAATTTAGATTTTTTTTCAAAGTCTACCAATTGATTCCAAACGGGTTCTAGGGGGTCCCCCATAGGCTAAAACAGCAATTCGGCAGGTTTTAGATGGCGAATGGTCAAAGTTGTAAAGAGACAGTACATGATAAATTTCGATGTTCAAATTTCGAATCGAATTTGGACTATTCCCTAGTCAAGTACACCAAAATTAGCTCGAAATTCAAATTTTTTTTAATTTGAATTTTCACTTAGACCTTTGATAAATCTGCCCCATAGCTAGAGCACTCAAAGCTAAAGAACACAAAAATCATATTTTCCATCTGAAAGACTCCAAAGGTTATTTACACAATTCACCCAAGGGAATACATAAAGTTTTGGTGGACTTTTATAGAGATCTATATAATATACATGACGCACATGACGGCCCTTCTCATCAGTCCAATGCTACCTCAGATGATCCTTATGTGGATTATCTAGTCTTCTAATATGTCAAAAGGGGATCCTGATTGGCTGCAGTCAACAGAAAATGACAACACAGCCTTAGAATTGGAACGGGCTATCAAGGGTACTCCAGCTGGAAAATGTCCAGGGCCAGATGGGTTTTCTATGGCTTTTTACAAAATCTTAATGCCCCACATAATTCTTCCGCTTACTAGAGTATATAATGCGATTAATAAGGGACATTTCTGGTCCCCACTTTGCTACAGGCACATATTAGTCTTATACTTAAAAAAGGAAAGGACCCTGCTTCCCCCACCAGTTATAGGCCAATTTCCTTAATTAATAACGATGTCAAATTAATTTCCAAAATCATAGCAACACGTCTCAAACCTGGTTTAGCTCAACTCATACATTTGGATCAAGCAGGGTTTATCCCTCGTAGGGAAGCAAGAGATAATTTAAACAAAATTGGTAATATTATTGCATTGGCTAAAAACCATCGAGCCCCCATCTTTCTCATGTCCACTGATGCCGAAAAGGCGTTTGACAGGGTAAGATGGGGTTATATGTTCCAATGTCTTCAGTATATAGGCATGGGCCCAAATGTCATGAAATGGATCGCGTCCCTATATACGGAGTTGACTGCTAAAATCAAGATAAATAACTCTCTCTCAGAATCTATCTCACTTCATAATGGTACCAGGCAGGGGTGCCCTTTGTCGCCCCTTTTGTTTATATTATCTTTGGAGCCTCTATTGTGTAAAATAAGAACTAATCCTAATATCCATGGTATTTCAGATGGCACGATACAACACAAAATATGTTCACTCTCTATTGTGACTCGATGCTTTTTCAGGGTATATGGATAAGCCTGTTCTGTTTCCCCCTCTTTTCTCCCCTTTTCTTATCCCCCTTTACATAATTCTTGATCATTGTTGCACAATACAAAGATTGCATATTACTGACAGTGTACCGAAGACAGATCTGTCTGGTTTATGAAAAGATACATTGCTTAGCCTATATCTGTGATTCTCTATTAATATGCAAGAGACGATAATAAAAATAGCAACATATGTAACGTGTTTTAGCAATGTTAGGCTCATATGCTATGTGCAATTGCTGTGATGTCTTTTCTGCTTGACAAAAAATAAAGATTTAAAAAAAAAAATCTGCCCCATAGGGCTGGAACCTGTCTACTTTTGAACCAGATACCATAATTTATCTTTTTCTTTTATTACCTCCATGTCGGTATTTCTTTCAGGAGGTTGTAATTTAAGGGAATCTTATATGAATACTTCCTAGAAAATAAAGGAGTGAGTATTGTTCTAAGCTAGCAATATACTCAAGTACTGACATGGCCAGGTGCATGATCTAAATAACAGTTTTCAGGAGATGGTGCCATGAAAGCACCATTAAATAGGACAAAGTGCATCTATCTCTTGCCAAAAGTAAATCAGTGTACTATATTAATCCTGCCATGTCAGTACATTGACACTTGTGCGAACCTGATACCTACATTTAAATAAAGAAAATTTGCCTTCTCTCCTTGTACAACCATTAGATATAATTCTTCAGTCCTGTAACTCACTGAATACAGTTTAATCAAAGTCACAGCTGAAAAAAATGTCATGTTCAGAAAGTTTGGTCTATTTTATGACCTTATAAAACTGTTTAATATTGATATATATCTATATCTATATATATATATATATATATATATATATATATATATATATATATTTATATATATATATAATGTTTTGTATAAATAAGGATGGTTATTTCTGATCATTCATACATTTACAATAATGTGTACACATTTGGAATATTTGTTTTTAATAAATGAGTAACGGAAATAGAAATAAGAATAAAGGAATACATATTAGGGAAACATCTACAAATAAAGTGAAATTAAAAAACTTCATCATGTTTATACTTTTCAATATTAAAAAAAAGCAGAATGACTAAGAAAATATGAATTCCATTATTTTCAGCTTTAATAAAAACCACTGTACCTTTCATTCATGAGAATTGCTGTAGAACCATAGTAGCTTTCATCTTTAAACGTAGATAGGTGCAAGTGCAGTCACCCATAACAACCATGTAGATATTTGCTTTTATTCTCCTACTCACTATGTACAATGGCACTGGGACCTATGTTTGTAAATGAGTCCTTTAATGTGAAATTGTCATTGCGTCCGCTATGTTCTTGAAATAGTAGTTGATTGAGACAGTTTGTAGAAGGAAATGCCTGTAGTGTGTGTATTTGCTTGGCACTAGTCAATAGACTATTGATGCAATTCTTCAGTGGGTTGCAGGGTTCTCTCATGTAATTTTCATCAGAGCAAGGGATGGGTTCCTTAGGGGGATGTAAAGGCAAAAAATAAAATTCCATTTTTACTTTCTTTAATGAAAAATAAATCTATCTCCAATATACTTTAATTAAAAAATTGTCTACCGTTTTTATAACTGTATGCAGTGAAATTCCTCCTTTGTATGTATGTATGTATATTTTTATTTGTAAAGCGCTCCTTGAGGGCAAAGCACTGTACAACAAAACAATAAATTAGTAGTAACAAACAAGGGGTCATTGGAATAAAAAGTAACAATAAGTGCATTATTAGAATACAATTCACAACAATATAAAATATAATTACAATGCAGATTAAGTGCTCAGTGTCAAGGAAACAAAAGGCTAGAGGACCCTACCCCATAGGGCTTACAGTCTAAATGGGAGGGTAACATACAGACACAATTCAGAGGGGTATTAAGGTGCTGTGGGTTACAGTTTGTTACACTGTTCTATAAGTGCCAGTTCAGGTGTTATCCAGGTGCTCCCAGAGGTAGTCTTTGCGTTTTGTTTTGAAAACATTGAGGGAGGATTTTCTCCTGAGAGATTCAGGAATGGCATTCCAAATATAAGGAGTCGCAAGAGAGAAGGGTTTGATACGGGAAACAGCAGTAGTAGTGGGGGGTACAACCAAGCGGTTGCTCTGAGAGGAGCGGAGGTTTCGGGCAGGAACATATAGAGAGACAAGAGATGAGATGTAGTTAGGTGCAGAGGAATGAAGGGCTTTGAAGGTTATGAGGAGGAGTTTATAAGTTATTCTTTGTTTTATGGAAAGCCATGATAAGGACTTCAGCAGCGGAGGGGCCTGTACCCTTTTGGATGAGAGGAGGATAATTCTTGCAGCAGTGTTTAATACAGACTGTAGAGGGGAGAGATGGGAGTTAGGGAGGCCAGTTAGTAGAAGGTTACAGTAATCTAGTCTGGATAGGATGAGAGCATGCATGAGCGTCTTGGATGTATCAGCTGAAAGGAAGGGACGGATTTTGGCAATATTGCGTAAGAAGAAGTGACAGGTTTTGACAGTGGTGTTAATATGATCAGAGAAGGAGAGAGAGGAGTCAAAGATTACCCCCAGACAGCGTGCTGAGTTGACAGGATTAATGAGCATGCCACCAGGCTTAGGTGGAAAGATGATAAGTTCAGTTTTTGTTAGGTTGAGTTTGAGGTGGCGCTGGTTCATCCAATTTGAGATAGCCAGGAGGCAGTTAGAGATCTGAGCCTCTATTTCAGCTGTTAATGAAGGGGTGGATAAATATATTTGGGTATCATCAGCATACAGATGATAATTAAAGCCAAATGAATGGATGAGATCTCCCAAAGACAGAGTGTACAGGGAGAACAACAGCGGACCAAGTACGGAGCCTTGCGGCACCCCCACATTAAGTGGAACTGGAGATGAGGTTTTGTTATCATAGGAGACAGTGAATGATCGGTTAGAGAGGTAAGAAGAGAGCCAAGATGCAGCCTGGTTACGGATGCCAAGCGAATAGAGAATCTGCATCAGGAGAGAGTGATCAACTGTATCAAATGCAGATGATAGGTCAAGGAGGAGAAGGATGGAGAAGTGACCTTTGGCTTTGGCAACCTGAAGATCATTTGTAACTCTGCACAAAGCAGTCTCAGTAGAGTGACCAGGCCGGAAACCAGATTGCAGAGGGTCCAACAGATCATGGGTGTGTAGAAAGTTAGTAATACGGGAGAACACAATACGCTCTAGGAGTTTAGAGGCAAGTGGTAAAAGGGAGACAGGACGGTAATTTGATAGACAGGCTGGGTCAAGGGTGGCCTTTTTAAGAATAGGCTTTACACAGGCCTGTTTGAAAGGAGAAGGGAAGGTTCCAGAAGCTAGAGAAGAATTGAAGATGTGAGTAAGTAGTGGGGTAAGCTCTGCAACACAGTGTTTGAGCAGAGAAGAAGGCATAGGGTCAAGGGGGCAAGTTGTGAGTGGAGAGGACAAAAGAAGCTTGGAGACTTCAGACATTGTTACCGGAGGGAAGGAATTAAGACATGCAGAAGGGGCTTGCTCTGACAACTGTGGATAGGAAACTTCAGACGGCTCTGCAGTGAAACGATCATACTTTCAAAACGGCGCGGGGGGGGGAGCGCACGGCGGGGGGGGAGCAGGGAGCCCTCCCCCACCTTACTTCCCAAAACTCGAGTAGCTTTATTTGTTTCCCTATAAAACAAATCTGCATATTCTGATTAATAATCAGTCTTGCTATGGCAGATATTATTTGACTTTATTATTTATTATTTTGATAATTTATGACGGTCCCTAAGCTTAACCTACCAACTCAAGCCCAGACCACACTGAGCATGTGCATGGTCTTGGTCTTGCAAAGATGTTTAACAAAGTAACAAGATGATGATCCCCCTGCGGCCAACTTTGAAAACATAAATCATTTGTTTAATTAGGCGTCTGGTGCAGTAAGTCCATGTTTATGTTTAGTATACAAAATACAGCATTTCTAGCATTATTCTATTTTAGACTTTAGTTCCCCTATAAGTGCATCCAAGTGCAAAGAGCATGTGTTGGCACAAGTACCTTTCATGAATATATGCTCAATTTTGCATCCATTTTACACTTTTCTCAGAGCCCTCTCAGGGTCCACTGTCCCAGCCACAACACCCCTCCCACCCACACCTGACACACAGGCACTGTAAAGTTTTGCAATTAACAAAAGTAATTATGACAACAAAATTAGACCTACAGCTCAAATTTACCCCAGTGTTAGCAGGGTGGTGACCATTTAGTTGGTTTACTGCCCATACATTTAATAAGAGAATAATAAGTGATACAGAGTGAGATCAAAATGAGCATAATGAATCCTAACTTTTGAGAAATAATCATGTTGCAAGTCATGTGTGCTTAGATCAAAATTGTACATGTTTTCTAATAGAAAAAGGATTTCCAACAGTGACCTGTTCCATATCCAGCAACAATCCAGTATGTAATAGCTTGGACTTCAAAACGTAGGGGTTGTTAACCATATGGGTCCCTCCATATGCATACTCACTCCCAAACTTTTTTATTATCATTCTTTATATATAGTTGATATTTTACACAATACAGATTATTAAACATTCACACAAATATGTGCCCCAGAGTATCTTACAGTCCAATTTCACTACTATATTAAAACTAGACAGACACATAATAGGAAAAAATCGTTATCATACTTACCGAGATTTTCTTTTCCTGGCCATCCTCCCAGTCAACATGAAAACAAAAACACTAATGGGTATTTCCCTCTAGCTCCGAAGCCAGGACAGAAGGACCAATCTTGAACGGCTATAAGACCCTCCCCTTCCTGTGATGTCTATTATAAAGCTGAAAAAATACAACCACAAAATTAGGGAGGGCATGTTGACTGGGAGGATGGCCAGGAAAAGAAAATCTCGGTAAGTATGATAACGATTTTCTCCTTTCCTGGCCATCCTCCGTCAACATGGAAACAAAAACACTAATGGGTTATACCCAAGCAATCAATCCCAGGGTGGGAATAATACTACTGATTCATGCTGACACACTTATTTATTCTGAACAGAACAAATTATTGACTGCCCAAACAGGGCTTGAGAAACTGAAAAAAACATCCAATTTATAATGTTTAATAAACGTATTAGGCGTAGCCCACGTTGCTGCTTTGCAAATGGTCTCCATGGACACTCCTGCCTCTGCTGCCCAAGATGCTGACACCGCTCTTGCTGAATGAGCCTTCACCCCCACTGGCGGAGATTTGCCTTGTTCCTGATAGGCTTTTGAAATGGTCTTGACAACCCATGAACTTAAAGTGGCTTTGGCTGCTGGCTCTCCCTTCCTTTTCCCCGCAGGGATTACAAAGAGAATTCTTGATTTTCTGAACTCCTCTGTTCTCTTTATATATACCTGTAGACATCTTCTGACATCCAAAGCAGAGAGATCCTCCTGAGACATCTCCAACGGAAGTAAGGCTGGTAGAATAATTGGTTCATTAAGATGAAACGTAGATACCACCTTTGGTAGGAATTCTAACACAGGCCTCAACACTACTTTATTATCATGGAAGATGGTATAAGGCGGGTCCACCGACAGAGCCCGAAGTTCCCCAATGCGTCTGGCTGATGTGATAGCCACTAAAAAGACAACCTTCAATGTTAGCAGCCATAAAGCCACCTGTTCCAACGGTTCGAAGGGTGCTACCATGAGTGCTCTCAAAACTAATGGTAGATCCCAGGCAGGCCATACTGGTCTTTTTGCAGGTCTTAAACGACGAATCGCCTGGAAGAACCTTTGAATTAGAGGGTCCTTGGCCCATCTATTACCAAGAATCGCCGATAAAGCCGAGACCTGACCTTTGAGAGTGCTGGCACTTAGGTCTCTCTGCAGTCCCTCTTGGAGGAATTCCAGAATATCCAGAACAGCTGGAGAAACTGGGTTAAATTTATGTAATCTTGCATAAGATGAAAAACATTCCCACACTTTATGATACTTGGCAAGAGTACTGTGTTTCCTAACTTTGATTAAAGTGTCTATGACTACTTCTGAGCACCCCTGCTGCCTCAAAATTCTCCTCTCACCCTCCAGGCCATTAAATTGAATCTGTGTGGATCTGGATGTTCCCATGTTCCTTGGACTAGAAGACTCGGAAATTGAGACAGGTCCAGAGGTTCCCGGATCAATAGCCTCCTCAATAATGGGAACCATGGCCTCCTGGGGCAATTCGGAAGGATGGCTATCACCTCTACCTTGGAATGCCAAATTGTCTGCAACACTCTCATTATCACTGGCACTGGGGGAAAGATATAAACAAAAAGATTGTCCCAACTCTGGGCAAATGCATCCATCGCCAAGGCTTCTGGACAAGGTATTCGAGAAAAGAACGCCAAAAGCTTGTTGTCCACTGTCGCCATCAGATCCAACTGAGGACAACCCCAACGCAATGTTATCCAAGTGAACACCGATGGATTCAGGGCCCACTCCTCCTTCGGGAGACAATGTCAACTGAGGAAGTCTGCTCTCAAATTCTGCGGGCCCAGTATATACCCAGCTGTTATGTCCAATAGGTTCTCCTGAGCCCGATCCATTATTGGTCTTGTTGCTCTGAAGAGAGAAGCACTCCGGGTACCCCCTTGACCTCTGATATAAGCAACAGTTGCTGCATTGTCTGACCTGATAAGCACTGCTGCACCCAACAAAACATCTTGGAATGCTAGAAGAGCTTGAAACACCGCCTTGAGCTCCAGCACATTGGATGGGATCCCTGAGAGATCTTTGCTCCAGCTTCCTTGAGCCCACAAATCCTGCAGATGGGCTCCCCAGCCTATGCCCGACGCATCTGTAAAGATCTCCATCCAATGAGGTTCCTCCAAGGAAACCCCCAGGTCTGCAGTTTCAGATATTTGTTTAACATGCGCAAATCCAAAATCGGGCGTAAATCTCCCGACGCATTTGTGATTAGAAAAAGAGGTGAATAAAACCCTTCTCCATACTCCTGACTTGGAACTGGAGCTATAGCCTGCTTTTCTAGCAGCTGTTGAATATATTGCAGTAAAACTTTCTGTTTCTTTTTGTCTGTTGGCACGCTTGTGGCCACAAAATGATTCAAAATAGGCTTCTTTTGAAACTCCAAACAATATCCTCTCCGCACCATGGCTAAAACCCAAAAATCTTGAACTTCTCTTGCCCAAACCTCGTAAAATGTGAGGAGTCTTCCCCCCACTGGAGGTAGGGCATGCTGACCATCATTGGGCTTTGGGTTGCTGTTTAGGTGATCTAGGAGCCTTGGCTCTGGAAGGCCTGAAAAAATTGCTCTGACCCGATCTCCAGGCTGTAGATCTAAACTCTCTACCTGGTCTATAGAATCTTGGGTCATCTTTTTTTCTGGAACACGCATCAGACTGTTTTCTCGTTGGCTCACGAAAACGCCTTGTTTGAGGCAAAAAAGTGCTTTTCCCTCCTGTAGACTTAGATATTATGTCATCCAAAGCTTTACCGAATAGTCTTCTACCCTCATAAGGCATCTTACATAAAGCGTTTTTCGATGCTGTATCCGCAAACCACTGCCGGACCCACAAAGCTGTGCGGGTTTCTGCAAATGCCAAAGATCGAGAGGATAGCCGGGTAATATCCAAAGCAGCATCAAAACAAAAATTTGAGGCTATTCTAAAATCTTCCAGAGCCAGTAAGATTTTTTCTCTTGGCGACATCTCTTTAACAGCCATTTCCAATCTTTCCACCTAGAGGGACAAAGCTTTAGTCACAGAAACAAAAGCTACAGCTATCTTACTTGCAGCTCCAGCCGACATATATGCCTTCTTTAATTCTGACTCCATGCGCCTATCCATAGGGTGTTTCAGGGCCGATAAATCATCTATCGGTAATGCTGTTTTCCTTGACAGCCTTGCTACAGGCGCATCAACTGTAGGGGGCGTATTCCAGATCTCAACCATCTCATCAGAGAAAGGATATAAGTTTTAAATTTTACTTTCAACTGGTATCCTCTTGGATAACTTATTCCATTCTAAAAAAATCAGATCCTTGATCTCTTTGTGCAGAGGAAAGGCTGGCTTCTTCTTTTTAGAGAAAAGCAGAGAGGCTGCTAGTATTCCAGCTCCTCAATATTCAACGTAAGCTTAACTGCTTTAATTAATGGGCCCAAATGCGTTTGGTCAAATGCAGAAGATAATTCTTCTTCCTCTTCCGATAACATATCAGTCTCGGAGGAACTATCATGAACTGAAATAGAGTCTCTGGTTCTGTACGTTGGTTGTGACATAGTATGTATAGAGTCCTTGACCATCTGAGACACTGTCTCCTTGATCCATGTCAATAGGGTTTGCTGGTCAGGCATTGCTGCAGATGTAGAGGGAATGGCAGTATTGTCAGACAATATTTCTCCAGAAGTGGAGCCTGAAATTTCTCTAGCCATCTCAGAAAAGCATTCTTTGCACACCCTCTTATCCCTCATAGCAGGATTGTGACAAGCTTTACAGCGCCTCTCAGCTTCTAGCCTATCCCTCTTCTTCTCAGACTCTTCTGTAGGGGCAGACATACTGAAAGAAAGCATGCAAGGTATAATAGTACCAGCAATAATGGGAGTTCCTTTCGTAGTTAGAGAAAAAAACAAGCACTCACTCGCTCGCATTGAGAGCGGCTCTTTTACTGGCTGCTGGATCCATCTTCACAGCAATAGGCATGGAACAGCGCTGTAACAGAAGCGCCGTGTAAGAAACTGCTAAAGCAGCAAACACCCCGCCACAGGGGTCCCTGCCCAAGCAACGCCGTTGCTACACAGGGACTGGGGCAACGCGAGGAGGGAACTCCTAAGGACTGCGCCTGGTAATCGTGATCTAAAGGGACCACATGAGTGCTTAAAATAAAATAACATGTCCGAAGCTTGGACAGAAGGAAAAAGACTGTCTGTTTACGGGAAGGAGAGGGTCTTATAGCCGTTCAAGATTGGTCCTTCTGTCCTAGCTTCGGAGCTAGAGGGAAATACCCATTAGTGTTTTTGTTTCCATGTTAACTGGGAGGATGGCCAGGAAAGTACAAAGTCCATGTTGCATGTGCAGGGGAGCTGAAACGCTTCACCAAATAACCACAGTTGTTAGTATAATAATAATATACTGTAAAATTTCATATACTGAACTGATACATACCCTATATGCTGAAAATGCCTCAATACTGTATATCAATCTGTAGGAGTAATGGCTCCATCAAGTGCAGAGTCTTGAAACACACCCCTCACAACAGCAAGTACAAATAATCTTTAATGTTTGGGACCATTTTCACAACGCAGCATGAAGGGGAAACTGGGGAGTTCACAGGAGCCAGTCATATAGAATAAAAACATCCTGCATTAGAAACCATCTTGAAAATCATCTCCAAGTTCTAAGTGGTATGCCATAAAATACTCATAGGAATCTGTAAATGTTGATTTTGGTAACATTTGCTTTGTGCATAAAGCTGGAACAGATTTAATTTAGTGTCCATTGGAAAATTCACCTTACTCCAATCCACCATTTCTAAAGGAAAAAAAAGTTCATAACCCGGTTTCATTTATTACAGTGTTGGAGATTATCAGGAATTCATAAAGCAATACTAGTTCTGTTCCATAGGAATAGGGTATATATCACAATGCAGATAAATGCAGATGAAATCCAAAGTAGAAGAGGCCCCTGCTCCTTATACTATACAGACCCATTACATTCATAAAACTGTATACCGTTGGCTGACCACATGCTGTGAAGTAATAGAATTAGTAATGATACTTATGACACCTGATCCCATGGTCCAAGCCCACGTTATTAACATTCAGCACAGTAAGTATCAATTAAACTCAACAAATTGTCTTTGTCCTGTACCCTTCAATAAGGTTACCATAGATTTCAAAATAAACTGACTCCTGAACACATAGTTCCAAATCCCCTCCCACAAGATTTAGCTCAGATTTCACTGTGGGTGCCAGTGCCAGCATTTCGTGTATAAATTCCCCTCTACGCTGGGAAGAGGACAGAGAGCACTCAGCCTCCGTGGTTCTGTCTGGGTTTTCAAAGCCGTTAAAGTTTAAGAAGAAACTTGCAGATTACTTATTCATTCCTGCGCTCATCACATGGAATATAAAGAACATTTAAAGCCCTTCAGAGGATACAGAATAAAAGGTAATGTGAGGCATCACATGTATAAATGGATATTTAAACTGCTGGCATAAAAATTGAATGAGTTTCTGCAATGTATAATTTACAAAAGATTTTAATGTTAATGTTGTAAATGACTTAAATAACCTTAAACCATTTGGGTACTGTATGTTCTTACAGACTGAGACATGACCATATTCGTCCCTGAGACAGTAGATTTTAGTGCAGTCTGTTCTGGTTTGTACTGTTTTCCAATTAAACATAATTGTATCTGTTCTCCGTTCGTCTCGCAGGTACACTTCCGCTGCATTTTACATAGCTCTTGGTAGGAGTGCTTTCTGTGCTGGGATTATGGCATCTGTTCCATCGGCTGGTTGCCTTTTAGCAAGAAATCAGTTTTACAGAGGTAAGCTTCTTAAGAGTTCAATGTAAATATTGTGTATGCCTGGGAAACTTTTTCTTTGGCCAAACTTTACTTTGCTTTAATTTAACTGCCCATCTCCATTCATTCTCTACAGTTCGCATGAATTCAGAGTCCAGTGACTCTTCCATTGGTTCAGATGTGGGACTTCCAATGGATCATGAGAAGTCAGCTCAAGGTATTTTAAATTCATATTTGTGTGTGTGGGGGGGGGGGAATCAACATTTGTTTTGATTTAGTTTTTTTCTAAAGCTTTATGTGGCTTACTTGAAAGTCATTATTTATAATGCTCTTACTGTATACTTCTATACTGCAGAGAGAAGCATGAATGCATCTGAATCTTCAACTTTCCATACAAATTACAGCTGGCAGCATTAAAGTTTGATCATATATGTACAGTTTTTTTTATTTTTTAAATAAAGAGCCAACAAAGTAGAAAGAAAAGTGACGTTTAAAAATAAGTAAAGTTGCACCTGACTGTTGTTTGCTCACTGGATATTTTCAGTATGTGCTGCTAAACTCCTGTAGCTTAAAAGCATCCAAGATACAGTCCTCAGGATGATAAAACAGTTTATAAGGCAAGAACATATATGTTACGTTGGTTGTTTTTACTGTATAGGTTTGCCTGAGCTGACTGAGAAATGTTGGTGGCTGAAAAACTTCTACTCTGAACAAGTCCCGTCTTCTTCAATCCACATAAATATATCTGCTAACAAGTAAGGATTTGCTGTTTGATCTCTTCTGAGTTTGTCTGTCATTCAAACGTAGCACTGAAATTCTAAGGGGGTTATGACATTTTGATTTAAAATGTTTTTGAAACATATGCTGCAAAGTGCTGGGCATAAGGGGTGACTTAAAGCCAACTTGCCCCAATACAAAAACCTATAGAAACACTTTATACTTAGTTCTGTGAAAGCCATCTGGTTGATATGAGCAAGTGAGCCAAGTTAGTTGTACTAAGTTAATATATAGTCTAGAAATAGAGTATAGGTATGAGATCTGTTATATGGAAACCTGTCATCCATAAATTTCTAGGGGCATGTTGCTTAGTCGGAGCCTAATTACTGGTACCTACTAAGTAGTCAGTCAGGCTATAATTCTGCCAAACATTTTTTAAGCAGGTTTAAGCCTCTGTAAACCCCAATAACAGATGGTCAGTAATTTTAAAAACAAATTTCCAAGATGAAATTAGCATTAGCATTAGCATTAGCATGTGATTACAGCTTTATGGTCCATGTAACTAACAAAACAAAGTACATGTATGAGAATAAAATCGGAATAGTATAGCTCTAATAATTTAATAATGTTAATCCCCTGTTAATTCATTTTGTAAGTTTAGATTTTATGTCATATCATAGCAGGAGCTATAATAGACATGCCAACTTGTTTGTTTTTCTAGATATATGACAAATGCTTTAATAGATCATTCAAAACATCTAAAAGGTGGCATTTTCAATGTCTCTTTTCTTAGAACAAGGGCACATGGGGCTATAATAAATTGCTCAGCAGGAGCCAGATTGCCCTAAATTCTGCCCCCCCCCTATTGCCAATGACAATCATGGGATAGTGCAAGTGGTTTCTAGGTGATTATCACTTGGAAACTGGGAAGTAATTTAAGATGATTTGACACCATATCAAGAAATGATCCCTATGTGCCACTGCCCTTAATCATGAGGCTAGCCTGATAGAGCAGTCATTGGTGTGGGCCCAGCTGGAGGTACAATTACAACGTGTGAGACTAAATAGTTAGTTACATTCACTGAACGTTCTGCTATGATTATCTGCTCAGAAACTTGACCGGTGTCCCAACTATCTAAATTATTTTATATAATATTTCCATGCAGCTCAGTAACTTCAGGCTCAGCCTCTTGCATCAGGCATGCGTATGCAAAAAGAATAATAAGCCTTTATTTCATTATTTCTTTTATAGGAACCACAGCTGACTCAAACCGTAAATGCAGCAGATGATATGAATCTTTGCAACACTGCTAAAAATGATCACTTCCCACGTCATCCTTGCCACGCTCCCATGCTACTACCTGCACGTACTTCACTCTATGTAGTCTGGAGTGAATGAGAATCAATACAGCGAACGTTTAATTCTATGTTTCATATCACTTCATTTCCTTTCTTTAAGTATATCATGAGGATCAGCAGTCAATTATAAAAATATTGAATTTGTACTTAGACGCACATTAATGTACATTAACGAAAATTCAAACGAATTACCACAAAGATCCTAAATGTGCAATGAAGTAATAAGTGGCTTGATTCTAGTTATGCTGTTGAATGAGCACTATTATTTTCAATTGTATTCTCCCAGTATTCAGCATTATGTATATTTCATTATTCAAATTATGTATAATATTCACAAAGCTAAAGATACGTATTACAATGCAATTGCAGACAGAAACTTACTGGAGCTGGCAGTTGACATTTGACAAGAGAACATTCTGTGCTGTGATTGACAGTTGACTACCTATTGGTTCCAGTTCTATCCCCCTTAAATACACAGACATGCTCAACTGAAAGGGCACTACATTTATCAATTAGGGCTTTGATTCACGTCGGTGAGAAAAAATTTACTTTTTTCTTTAAAAAACGATAACACATCTATAAAACGTAATTTATTTTAGCAGATTTATAATATAACATTTCTCCAAATCTTAAAAAAATATAATTATAGTTTTAATCCCCCCCAAGCATTGTGCTCATGTAAATTAATGGCCTAGTAAATCCAGGACATTCTGAATGATTAAATAATATGGAACATGGGCTTGTGATGAGATAACATCCAAACAACAACCAAAATATTATGTTACTTTGTGGATAGTTCTCTAAAGGTAATACATATTGATTCATAGTCAACTGTTAAAGTCAAATACATTATAAAAAGGATGTTATATGTTGCTTTGTTTAATTTAAATAATTAAGGAAGTGTTTTTTGATTAAAAAAAATATTTTTGTGGAAATTGCAGTGATCATAATGTGCTTTTGGTCACTTTCTATTATTCCTAAACACTACTGACAATACGGAGATGATGTCACTGACAACTATTTCCCCCAAAGAAAAAACACACCATGTGTAGCTGCCTTTATAGTTTGATATGTCCAAGTGGAATACTGCTGAACTAATGTGCCTATAAATAATGTGTAGCATATATCATGTCTTGTATGAATGTGTGTTTATTTTTTAAAGGTTTGGCAAATATATCCATATTCTTCATGGATTCCTATTATATTTTCTACTGTTTATATCTAATAAAACAATGAAAAATATTTTTCTCTTGGGTTTGTCACGTTTCAGTCTGGCGTTCACAGATTATAGTACTGGTGTCACAATCTGTTTATTAAAATGTATTTATTCTTAAGAGTATATACTGCTAAGATCTTAAAGTACTCAGAGTATTGCCGGCTATGACTCAGGTTAGTATGGCCAAGATATAGTCACAATCTCAGGCAGATTTAGGAAAAGCTTTGCAGTTAAACTTCATGAAACTGTATGGCAACCATATCTGCAGCCAAGTCTGCTGCCCAGAATACCACAAATGGGTTGAATCTGTTGCCCACATAGCCACTCAACCCAATCAAATGTCAAAGCTGCTGTGCCCGAAACCCAATCTCTCAATCTTCTATTCAGGATACTGTATTTAAGTACCTGGAATTATATGCCAATGGCCAGCTTGCTTCAGGCTTTACTAGAGGTTCTATGCGAAAATTCAAACTAGTGAATCATTAAAGGGGAACTCCACACAAACATAACTTAAGCTTTTTCGAAAAGTAAACATAATTTAAAGCAAATATGCACTATAAATCAGTTAAAAATTATGCAGACTTTTCATGATTTTTAATGGTTTGGAACAGTTCACTAAACTTAGCCCCCTGCTGTCTTGCTCATCTGTCTGACTACTTTGCTGAGCTGGCTGACTACTGTTATTTTGTATCAACAGTCAGCTGTCCTCAGCCTGCATCCTCCAAACCCCATAATTCCCTGCACACGTGATTTCAATAAGGAACGGAACATCACAGTGGAATGCATTGTGGGTTATGTAGTTCCTGCATGCTGTCTGTAAGCTGTGGAGACATTGTTACAATTTGTAACATTAGTGTTTAGTCCCTCCTTCCCTGCCAGGATTTCATATGATGCAGAAAGAGAGGAACTGTTAAACAGTTTTGGAAAATTTACCAGTGCACAAGTGTCAAATACAGAACAATAGCAAATTGTAAGTTTCTATCTTTGGCAAACAATGAGGTATAAACACTAACAAAGGATAAACTGCCTTTAGCTGCTCAAGCGCTAAATGATTGCCTTCACATCAGTTACAATCCATAATTTAGGCATCTGCAGAGGTGATTCTTTAAATCATGTATCTGTGCTTAAAATAGATTATACACAACCTACCAAAATCAAAATATAAATGGAAAAGCCCTCTTGAAAATGTAATTATTCAACCACACCAAGGGAACTTGTATTAAAAATGATCGATTTATTTTAATATAGAGATTTACACCAATGTATGAATTATATCATCTTGCCACGCTTTGTGAGCTACCTTGTGGAACGTTGGGTAGGAATAAGTTAGTTGCTAAAAAGGGAAAGAAAAAATTATGCAAAATGAATGAAGCAAAATCAGTAACCTCAATTGGGAGTTTTAGGAGGTAATAGCCAAAGGAAAAGTTCCACATTCCACATTTCATTATTTAAATTTGGGGAGTAAAAGTGTGAATCACAGCAAATGAGCCATCCTCATAACCTAAAATTAATACAACCTAGTAAGTAGTTATTACATATATACTTTTACAAATGTGATGTCATGGAAGGGACAGGGCAAGCATGAGTACAAAAATAAGCAGCCAGCAGAGGTTTGGCAGAGGAATCAGGGCAAACTGACCCTCCACTCACCTGAATAATCACAGATTTGAACCCATTTTTTACCCATTGTATGCTTCCTTCCCAGTTGTAAATTATCTGTTATGTGTCTAAACACAAATGCCAGGGAATATGTGCTCCAGAAAGAAAGGAGACACACGGTTGTTCTATACTAAACCTAGGTATGCTTTTATATATTTTTAGAAATGACTATTCAGCATTTAAAATATCTCAGTCAGGAAGGGCACATGGCAGAGAGTGAAACTGGATCCATAAGTTAAACAAAAGTGTGAAATTCCCCAGCGCCCGAGGCGATTATACCCTTGAGCCTAGGTCACAATATCAGTGTTAAGTCTTATTAATGATTTCATGTTTTCTCACTATCAAATATATTTCAGTTGGTCACCACTAAACACTTTGCCACTGTGAATTAAATCGTATTGCCTTGCCACCTTCCAAGCATTTGATTTATTTATTTTATAAAAGTTTTCATTCAATGGTTGCAAAAAGTATCGGTTACAGCTAGCTACTGTGTATGTGCTCTTCTTAATATAAAAACAACAGAAGGAAAAATCGAGGGAAGAGGATAATTGACAAAAGACTTGAAACTTGATATTCGTCAGTAACAAATAGGCATAAAATCCTGCTGTTAGCTTTGTCACACATTGCCTTCGGATATTGCTGACCCTCTATAAAGGAGCCTTATTTTAGATCAGAATATAAATCACTTCAGAGCTGGAACATATAATTTGAGGATTCTGCAGATTACATTAAACCAAACACTTTGAGAGTGGATAAAACACCTTGCAGATACTATGACATTACTATTATGCAAAGCTTCTTATCGTTTTATCCGTTTACATTTATTAAGTGTGTCATTTCTGATACCAAGATGAATCCATCTCTCGGTATGAAAACACATCCTCACTGCTTGATAAAACAACAATATGGAGCCTTCGACAGTTTGCAACATAAAGCTGGCAGTTACACTTTGCAAAATAAATTGTGGTTTATTTTAGTGTTGATTAAAGAAGACCTGGTGATATCTGTTAGGTACAACCTAAACCTATTCTGCCTCCACAAATAAAACAACTCAAATTTTTCTTTCAAGTCTAGACGGCTCTGAGCTATTTTGCACGTATTTTATTGAGCAATTAACAGACTTGCACTTGAAATTCTGGTTTATTAATTTCATTTCTTGTTTATCTTGCTGCAAATTACCTTTGTGAATGTTGTGGTCAGTGTTATTATAATGTTCTTTTTAAATGTTTTGCAAATTTCTAATTTTTTCATTAAATTATTAAAGAAACCGTTGTTGCACATCATAAACCTATTTTTTAATAATTAGAATGCCCCCTATTGCTGGTTATAGCATTGAGGATAACAAGAACTGCAGCATTTTACTTGAAGAAGGAGACTTACAATATATTCTGGGGATATACACACTGCATAGTTAATGCTATTTATCTTCAGCTGTGTCAGTCGTTCTCCCTACGTACCTTTACCATAGATTCACTGACAAAAGTGAAAACATAAAAGTGAACTGGACTTTTGGACTAAATGGGTTATGTTTTAACAGGTAAATATTAACCAATCTTTCTTCAAGTTTTTCTCTTCAGTAAATTTATATCTTGGTTTTAACCAGATATAAGATTGTAAATGACGATTCTAATCCCAAGTAGTTGAGGCTGCACTGCTATATGTACTTCATGGTCCATGTCTTGAGCAAACCATTTTTCATCAAGTGTCAAAAGCAAGGTTGCATTGGTGCATCCAGGGACCACCGAGAGTGTGACTCTCAGGGCCCTTCATATGATTTGAAGGGCCCTCATTCCCAGCCCAACCTCGCACCACTCCCAGCCTGCCCCCCCCATGCACTTGAGGTTCCACCAGTGGAGTGGAGAGGGGGCAGTCTTGGTGGGGTAGCAGGTCTGGGTTGGAGGGGCCCATGAAGGCCAAGGCCCACTGGGTTTTTGCCCAGTGTCCCACTGGCCCAGTCCAACACTGATTAGAAGTAAGTTTATAATGCATTACGGGCCAAGGGTAGTTGCATCCTTCAATCATGCAGCCTATACAGGAGCCCACAAACGAGCAATATCATCAGCTACAGCTGATGTTAAAGGAGAACTAAACCCCCCATTGTGATAAGTCCCCACTGGCCCCCCTTCCTGCCTCCCCCCTAAATTCTGACCCCTCTAGAAATAGCAACCACACATAAAGAATGAGGGCAGCGGAGCTCATGGGCGCCATCTTCTTCTCTTCGGTAATCTTTGTGTCTTCCTACAACCCTTCGAAAATTTCCGTATCTTTCAGTGCATGCGCAGTTGTCACGATCTCTAAGATTGCTCCAACTGTGTATGCGCCAATACGCTGATCATTCCACAAATATAAGCGAAGAGAAGAAGATGTCGCCTGTGAGGTCCGCTGCGCTCGCTCTGCATGTGCTGCCGCTATTTCTAGAGGGGTCAGAATTCAGGGGGAAGATTGTACAAGGGGGAGGCAGGGAGGGCCAGTGGGGACTTTATCACAATGGGGGGTTTAGTTCTCCATTAAGTTAAGGGACCTTACTACACACAAAGTTATGACTGTGTTGATAAATACATGGAACAATAAAAAACTTTTTAGATAACCTTTAGATAACCTTTTTATACCAGCAATGAATGTCTTGTCTGGATATTACAGACAATGTTTCAAGTTGTGCTGCGTTTGTAAGTGACCCCAGTTAATCCACTATAATACACTAATCTCTTAGTTAGGGCTCAGCTTCTCACTGAACAACCCTAATGCTTCTAGAGATGCTAACAGCAAGCCTGCTCTCACACTAACTGCACTGACTAGGGACCTTTGCATGTACTTATGCATGAAAAGCTTGAACCTAGGTCAGTAATTGATAGCAACTAAGGATGAGATGATGAAATGATGAAAAAAGCTTGAAAGCTTGAGCTAGGCAAAGAAAAAGTTGCAGCTGCTACTTAAATGCATAGGTGTCTATACACAGGGAAATGATCTTTTTGCAAATAGTGAACTATGCTCTCATATTTTACTATCTATGGGCAAACACAAATGTCATATCAGCCATAGAAAAGGGTTATAGCACTATACTTAGCTTGGGAGGTGGCCAGAAACGTCATTGGCAGAGATCTAAGGTGACAGAACTCTAGGCAGTCACTGAAGATATCAAGTCCCCATCCCTTGTAAGCAGTGCTGGTTTTGGGATGTCCTCATTTCGAAAAGAAATTATATATCACAGTTTTGTTCTAGCCTCAACAACAATACAGTATTGCAATAGAGAATTTAGCAAGTGAAAAAAGGTGCCTATTAATTTATGAAGCGTCTAAAAATGTTATATATCCCTTGTTTGCTACTATAAGTTTTCCTGTGTTGCTATATTTCTACATTGCTTAAAAAACAAGAACACCGAAAATTAAAGCTATTTAAATTAATTAACATATAATATACTGTTAGCATGCACTGGTGAAAGCTGTGTGTTTGCTTCAGAAAGACTACTATAGTTTACATAAATAAGCTTCTGAATAGCAATGGGGCAGCAATTCAAGCTAGAAAAAAGTTGCAGGTTATATAGACGAGAACAGATAAGCCCTGTCCAATACAATGGTGTTTTATCTACTATTTGTTATGTAACCCCATGGCTACACAGGAGCTGTTTTATATAAACGATAGTATTATTTCTGAAACAAACACACCAGTTTTATCAGTGCAGAGCAACAGAACATTATATTTGAATTACTTTGATACACTTTCAGTCTTGGGTGTTACTGTTCCTAAAAGGAATTGTCTTTTATGTATATAATAGACCTTATGCCTGCTATCCTCTGTTTTCTTCACATACATATATATATATATATATATATATATATATATATATATATATATATATATATATATATATATATATATATATATATATATATATATACACACTACACTGTATATACAGAGTCTGAAGAGCAGCTCACTCACCCATAGAAAAGGCAAAAAAAGCCCAGATGCTGCTACAAAAAGTAATATCAGCATAAAGAACACGGAGCACTCATGGGACTTAATTTATATGCTAAGCTTTAATTGTGTAAGTCATAAGGTAAAATAATAGGTTTATTGGGTGGAGCATATATATATATATATATATATATATATATATATATATATATATATATATATATATATATATATATATATATATATATATATATATATATATATATATATATATATATATATATATATATATATATATATATATATATATATATATATATGATAATGCAGGTGGTGTCCGCACTGTGCCCTGCTTCCAAGGTTTGGGTGCTCGGTTAAATGGTTTATTTATTCAATAATGTGAAATGAACCCGCACTCCAGTTTCTTCAAAAGGTGCAAAAAAACTTTTATTATTGCAACATCACTGGTGCATGCAACGTTTCGACCCCCATTGGGGTCTTTATCAAGGATAAAGTGCTAGTGAAAGTGCAGGGTTTTATACCCTCATTTACATCACACAAAAAAATGTCAACAGTGACATCATCTCATTAACATAATCCATTTAGGAATGATTTTAAAAGTGAAACATCTGAGGGTTAACCCTCTAAGAATCTCTGTGCTATTTGCAAATTCCAATAAGGTGCTATGAATTGTGCATATTAAAATGCTCTAAAACATTCCCAATCAATGTTGCTAAAATAGATAAAAAATCCATCTTCATGTGATCAAAAAGATAAGATAATAAAGATACATTGCTTACTTAAACTTCCAGAAACAGCAGATACAATGTAACATTACCTAAAAATAAAAGAAAAATAATTTCACATTGCTTTTAATTTTGTGTTCAAATTCTAACCAATGATAAAATGTTTTAATTTGTAATTTACTGCTCATTTCCTTAAAGGGAGATACATTTTTCAGGTCAAGAAACAACATAAAGCTAGCTGGCCATTCAATCCTTTTGGTGCCACACAATCTAGCTCGTGGATCCAATAGGTTTCCCTTCTCAAGAGAATATTCTCGTAATCACCACCTAATGGAAACCTGTTCAATAGGCATGCATTTAAATGTCGCCGGGATGTGTTTGGCCTCAGCCCAATGTTTGGCCACTAATTGTTGGGAGATATCTTGCTTTTTATTTTTATCAGCCTTTTCCGGATCTAGAGCTGCCCTGATGCTAGACCTATGCATCACAATCCTCTGTGGTAAATTGTGTAATTTGAATATCAAGCCTGACCACGTGCACCCAATAAGGTAAGGGATGAGCTGCATTTCATTCTGTTTTTTATATATTATAGGGAGGTGGCGCACTCCTTTAAATGCCTGCTCTCCCAACCCCCGCTGAATGGTGTCTTTGGAAGAGATCATGCTAAATAAAGAGAAAAGTAGGTATGGTCTTTCTCCCCCCAAAGATAATACTTTTTTCACTTAGATAGGACTGACGCATGGACACTGCCTTGACAGGCGCATCAGCTTATGCAAACTTTGTACTTTGTAACTAAAAGTGTATTTTTTTATTAGAGTTACAGTTCAGTTGTGCAGAACAGGTTTTCCCAGGGGGCTATATGTTGGAGTGCTGTGGTAAATTGTGTTATATATATATATATATATATATATATATATATATATATATATATATATATATATATATATATATATATATATATATATATATATATACTAATTGTGATATGATATTATGCATGTCCAACAAATCATCCAAGCCACTCTTAAAGGCATTAACTGAATCAGCCATCACAACATCACCCGGCAGTGCATTCCACAACCTCACTGTCCTCACTGTGAAGAACCCCCTACGCTGCTTAAACTGAAAGTCTACAGGGGTGTCCTCTGGTGCAGTGATCGGCTTTATTGGAAAAAAGGTCCCCTGCTATTTGTCTATAATGTCCTCTACTTGTAAAGTGTAACCACGTCCCCTCACAAGCGCCTTTTTTCAAGAGAGAACAACCCCAACCTTGACAGTCTACCCTCATAATTTAAGTCTTCCATCCCTCTAACCAATTTAGTTTCACGTCTCTGCAGTCTCTCCAGCTCATTTATATCCCTCTTAAGGACTGGAGTCCAAAACTGCACTGCATACTCCAGATGAGGCCTTACCAGGGACCTATAAAGAGGCATAATTATGTTCTCATCCCACAGAATGACACTGCTTGGAATTAGACAACTTGTTATCTACAAAAAAAAAAACCCTAGATCCTTCTCAATTAAGGAAACCCCCAAGACACTGCCATTTAGTGTATAACTTGGCAGCATCCTGCATGGAACCTATAGTTCTGCACAATTTAGTATCATCAGTAGGGATGATAGTAGTAAAAAAAATATATATATAGTTAAAAAATGTTGCACTGCTTTAAAAAATTTCGGATTTTTTGCACATGGCAATTTTTTTTATTGTTTTGCGAATTTTTGTCGAAGCAAAATGGGTCAGATTTCCCCAATCATAATTCATCAGTACTCGTCACTTCTATGAGGTGTTTTGTAGCATACACCGATGATCATTTTATTTGCAACATTTTTCCAGCTGAAAGCTATATAAGGTTTCTACACCCTTCGCAGTGCTATCCTCTGTTGTTTCTATAGCACATGGCTTTAATTAAGGTTTAGTAACTATGTTAGCAATGGATTTAATTGTAGTAGCAGTAACTTTTATATCAATGGTAACTGTGGAAATAATAGGAACTATGATAGCAATGGTAACAATAGAAACTGTGTTAGCAACGGAAACAATAGTAACTATGGTAGCAATAGTAATTGATAGCACTGGCAACTATGGAAACAATAACAACTATGGTAACAATGGTAACATTGCAAACAACAGTAACTATGGTAGCAATGATAACTATGGAAATAATACTAACTATGGAAGCACTCATGACAATAGAAACAATAGTAACTATGGTAGCAATTGTAACTATGAAAAGAATAGTAACTATGAAAGCACTGGTGACTATGGAAAGAATAGTAACTGTGGTAGCACTGGTAACTATGGAAGCAATAATAACTATGGTAGCAATGGTAACTATGAAAACAATAGTAACTATGGTATCCATGGTAACCATGAAAACGATAGTAACTATGGTATCAATGGTAACTATGGAAACTATAGTAACGATGGTAGCGATAGAAACAATAGTAACTATGGTAGCAATGGTAACTTTGGAAATAATAGTAACTATGGTAGCAATGGAAACAATAGTAACTATGGTAGCAAGGGTAACTATGGAAACAATAGTAAATATAGTATCAATAGTAACTATGGAAACAATAGTAACTATGGTAGCAAGGGTAACTATGGAAACAATAGTAACTATGGTATCAATGGTAACTATGAAAACTATGGTATCAATGGTAACTATGGAAACAATAGAAACTATGATACTGATGGAAACAATAGTAACTATGGTAGCAAGGGTAACTATGGAAACAATAGTAACTATGTTAGCACCAGTGACAGCCAAAGTAAATTGCCACGGGGGGGGGCTGAGTGGGTTAGGGTAGGAGAAGTAATTAAGCAGATGCTGCAGCCTTACAATTAACCTTTCAACAGGTTGTGTGAAAGGTGTTTAATGATATCAAAGCTACATCCTTTAATAAATCATAAGGATTTAAGGTTTCAGAAAATACTCCTGTGTATTCTCACAGCCCTGTTTTTTTGCCATTTTTTTCTCAAATCAAGAAGAAACACTAACTCAATTTTTCATAAATCTGCCTCTAAAAGTAGAACAAAAGTCATAATCACTGCGGGGTGTCTAACAAACAAGCACCCCCCTCCCCCATGACTAAAATAAGTTAACTTCTACCCCAGAGCAAAGCAATATAGCATACCTCCCAACATATGAAAAATGGAAAGAGGGACAAAAAAATCTGCCCCATGTAGCGCAGTGAACATTTTTTGACCACGGCCATTTTATGGCCACACCCTAATTATCATGTCCATTTTACTAAATTTGGCAGGTTATGAAAGTCTGAACACATTTCTGGGAGTTTCAGGGCCATGTTTTATGTGTTATAACAGTTTTGCTAATGAAGGTGAAGTGCTAATCTTAGTTCTCTCAAGAGACCTGTTTAACTTAAATTGTTACAATTGTATCTTTGCTTATCTTAAATACAAATGTATCTAAACTCTGGACTGCGGGCTGAGCTGTCAAAATCGGGACTGTCCTGAAAACAAGACAGTTGGGAGACATGTTATAGGGAGCACCATGGAGGCCAAAGCTAATGTCCTTGCATGTACTGTACCTGCCATAAGCAGTATTGGAGTCTGCCATAAACAAAGTGTTTATCACAATGTGATGGCCAAAGACCAAACCAGATCAACAAAACCTTCATGGAAGCCAGATGGGGAAAAAGCAAAGGTATGCTAAATATAGTTTTATTAGCTACAATTTACAAAAGGGAAAATAAAAAATGGAGCCACATATGTTCACTGACTGACTAAATTCTGGAACAGCAATGTTGCTTGACTGTCTTAGACTGAAATGTATGAATGCACAGGGCTTATTTTGGGTCCATTGCACTATTTTGGTGGTGCCAACGCTTGTAAAATCACCTTCCATAGGGTTACATATAAATTGCATGGACGTTCCATGACCCGTACTTGCCTGAAATGTGCACTAAAGCTGTGCTGGTTCTTTCAGATGTTTGACATGGGAGATGGCAAGGGATGATTTCAGGCACTTTGACCCTCCACTGAACAAACATGGCAAGACCTGAAATCCAACCAGTGCTTCAAAAGACTTACTGAGCTCCTTCAACTGTTTTTTTTTATTATTTCCACATACGAAATTGGTCTTGTAGATTTAAAAAAAACAAAAAAAAAAACCAATAATGCAGCAAGCTTTCTTCTCTGATCATAAAAACATTACAATAAACTGAGACCATGGATATGCTAATAAAATGCCAGGTAAAGGTATGCAAGAAAGTATTTTAATATAAGACTAAATCAAATATTTCTGACATTAAATAGCAATGGAGTAGTCCATTTGCTTTAAAATAGCAGGTAGCAGAATGACTTAATCATCCGTTTAGAAATATTTCTGGCATATTTCTAGTATAAGTAGAAAACATGTCAGTTGCAGCACTTTTAGTAATCCTATTCCTGCCACCCACTGGCAAGGGAACAACTTAGATAAAATAAATGCAAGGCCTCTGCCAGTTGAAACCCACATTAGAACTGATTGATTTTGAAAGTTGTTTCTAATGTTATTTACGCCGGCATACTTTAATGCAGAATTGACTCTGGCCATGAGTGACATATTTTGTACCTTGGTTTATATGTAATATAGTGGTACGATCTGAAAGACAACCAGCTAGAATTATGACAGCAACTGCAACCAGCTCAACAGGAGCCCTCTAGCATTGACGTGAAGCACTAAATATGAGCAACCAGAACAGCCACTTGGTGTTGTGCCTAAATTAAATCCCTGCCTCGTAAACATTGCTATGACCTACGTAAAAAAATATCATCTTTCTGAAGCGATTTTTTAAAATGATCTGTCATTAAGACCCTCACCTTCGCTACAACCTCTGCAGAAAAAAAAAAAAGGAGATGCCTTTATACTATGATTTCACAATGCCGCTTCGACTATCCTAAATTACATCGTTTTGTTCACAGCAAAGCAAAACATCTTGATATTGTCAACAGATGGTATGTTATATATCCCCCATACAACTTTCAGGAGAACATCTCAATTTTCAGAAATAGGGCATTCATTTTTGTGGGTGACAGGTAATTATTCTCCATGATGGCTGCCTCAGACCTTGCCAGAACAAGAACTGCCACCCGTTTAATTGGTTTCTACAAGATGGATTTAACTGGTAAAAAAAGAGTCAAATTTGATTTTCATTTTCATGCAATGTATTTTAATTTGAGAAATAGATGTTATACTATCCGGAATGTTTGGTTGCTGTGCACCAGTTTCTCGTCAGCTTGACAATGTAATTTATTTTCTCTGTAACTTAGCTACTAAATTTAGACTTGCGGGAGAGCTGGGAAGTAGAATCCTTTTACATTATGTTCTCTTTTTATATCATTTGAACATTTTGTAAGCACCCGTCCTAACAATAACTGCAAAAATAAGCTTGCGGCATTCAAATGTACTCATTTTAAGAAAATAAATGTATAGTAACTTAGTAAGGCATTATCAATTTAGGGATTTAATTCATTTGTTTCACACAGAATTTTTTTTTAAAGGCTGTTAATAAATAGTCCTATTTGCCTTTTCATTGCTGGTTTGATAAGGTTCAACTTTTGTAATATCTTTTGTGGCTTTGGTTGTGTTTCAGAAAATATATATATATATATATATATATATATATATATATATACAGTATATATATATATATATATATATATATATATATATATATATATATATAGAGAGAGAGAGAGAGAGAGAGAGAGAGAGACAGAAAGGCTTTTTTACAAACATAACTGCACTTACTGCTGAGCAAAGATATGTGCAGATGTTGCCCATATTGACACTGTTCATTTAAGGTACAGATATGGGACCTGCTATCCAGAATGCTTGGGATCTGGGGTTTTCTGGATAAGGGATCTGTCCATAATTTACCTTAAGTCTACAAGAAAATCATGTAAACAGTAAATAAACCCAATAGGCTGGTTTTGCTTCCGAAAATGATTAATCATATATAACAGAGAAACGGAGATCATTTTTAAAAATTTGGATTATTTGGATAAATTGGAGACTATGGGAGACAGCCTTTCTGTAATTCAGAGCTTTCTGGATAACAGGTATCTGGATAATGGATCCCATACCTAGTTTTTTTGCACATCCCTATAGTTGAGCTCAGTGCTTGTGTGTCTGTCTGCCTCCTGTCCTAAATTGTATGTAAAGGCACCTATTGACCCACTGTGGGCAGCATCAATACAAGAAGCATATTTGCTTCTATAGGATCACATGGAAGTGTAATTTTGTTGCCAATCCATGGAAATGATGCCAATCCAGTTTTTATAAATTGCACTTGAGTATTGCCAAAAATTTACACAATTGCTCCCATTCATTCTGATGCATTAACTGCAATTGCATTAGAGGCAACTCTTTGCCACCACAGTAATGATGCTGGAATTGGGTAGAAACCATGTTGAATTGCATCTGAAATTATACTATAAGTGCCAAATAACAGTGGTAAGACCTCGCCTTGAGAAGGAATAAAGGCTATTAAAGTGTGGTTTTGTTTCTCTGATGGAAAAAAAGCTTCCAGGCATAATGTAACCATAGAGTCTGGAGAAAATACATTTTGACCTGAAGGAACAAAACTAGTTCTTCACTTTTGAGGGTGGTGATGCTGCTGAATGATCTGCTTGGTGGTTATTTTTGCATGTGTTCATATTCTTATATAAACAGAAGAAAACGTGTTTTATGCCCAGTAGCCTCTTAATCATGGGTTCATGAAGATGCCTGTATTTTAACTTTTTTTTAATAAATATCACTTTTCCTTTTATATATGTGGCCCTGTTGATTTCCTAGAGTGCCAGCTGGCCCATTTTTATCTGCATGGATATTCTTATATACCTGTAGTGCACCCATGGGTGACTAATGGAAATATACCCAGGCACCTTAAACTATGGGCAACTCGCTGCAAGTCCCAATAAAGATGTGATATTACCTTGGCCCTTCTCAATCAGGTGGATCCTGGATTGGTTGCTGGAACCCAGCTCAATCATCTTAAAATAACTGCAATAATTGCATGGAAGCGCTTATAAGCCTTGATGATTATATTGGCCATGGGAATAGAGAATTCTGACTGCTCTAAGATCGACTGGAAGGGATAACCTCAATTGTCACATATTTTCTCTTTATTTGATTAATTTTTCATCACTAATCTATGGCATTTTTATTTTACTGGAGTGCCAAATGCACATACAATTCCATATCTTTGTGATTTATACTAATGAAACAAAGTTGCCATCATTTTCAAGATAATTGCTTTATGATTTACATTGATTTACCAATGCATACAATCAAGCAGATTCAAGGAATACTGAAGTGCTCCTGCAGAAATATATTGCTCCAGCTCCAAAATGGAAAGAACAAATCAAAGTAACATCAACAACAAAAAGTGCAGGGCACCTGAAACTGAACCAAACAACCCCAGTCTTTAGTGAGGCAATACTGTGCAAAAGAGCAGCGTTATTGCCAGCCTAGAACTACTGATGGTATTGGGGTTATTGTTTCACACAACGCAGCCACTGTGAATGTCTGAATCCCACCATGAAAGCCCCAATTAACACATGCTTTTTTGAAACCCACTATGAACAGAATTTCATAATGTTATGCCATGTGTTATGCTGTATAACAAAGGCAGGATTGTGTGGCTATGTGGGTGGGGGATTGTTATTATGCATAAAACAGTTCTAGGCTGGAAATCCCTTTTATCATCGTCAGTGTCATAATCATTTATATAGTGCCGACAAGATATGCAGTGCTTTACCTTAGTTATAACTAACACATTAAGGTACATTGAATAAGCTTCATTAAACAGGTGGGTCTTTAAGGAGCGTTTGGAAAGAACGAGAAAGTCTGACAGCTCTAAGCAGAGAGTCTTGTAGATGAGAATGGGCAGAAGTGATGAGAAGAGAGACGAAGGTCAGAAGCAGAGCGAAGTTACCGTGAAGGAGTGTATTTGGAGATAAGAGATAAAAAATGTAGGGAGGGGCTTCATTGCTAAGGGCCTTGAATGTGAGTGTTAGTGATTTGAATATGATTCTAGAGGAGATTGGGAGCCAAGTGAAGGGACATGCAGAAGGGTGCAGCTGATTTAGAACAGATTGGAGTTGTGAACTTTAGAACCATTGGAAATGTTTAATGAACATACCTAGGTATTGGATCTGTTATCCAGAATGCTTGGGATCGGGGGTTTTCTGGATAAGGGATCTGTCCATAATTTGGATCTCCATACCTTATGTCTACCAGAAAATCATGTAAACATTACAAGGCTGGTTTTGCCTCTAATAAGGATTCATTAGGAATTATATTTAAAAAAAATTAATTATTTGGTTAAAATGGAATCTATGTGAGATGGCCTTCCCATAATGTGGAGCTTTCTGGATAACAGGTGTTCAGATAACAGATCCATACCTGTAGTGGAAAGTTGATTAGAATTCCATTTTCTTTCATTATGCAAAAACAATTTTGGGTGTAGGATCCCTTTAAATAAAAATACAATTATGTATGTGACAGACGTCACGCAGAGGTCTAAGACAGAGGTATCCAAACTATGGGGCTGGTGAAAACAATGAATAGAGGGTCATAATCTGTGATTAAGATGAAGGGTGTATGTTGTTTTGCCAATCATAGATGCCCTTATAACTATAACAAGGTGATTCAGAGTATCTGTCACCTTCTATGAGCTGAGGGACTTCAGTCTGAAGGACAATTTAGGCAAGTCTAAATTTTATTATTTATAGGAGCCATACCAAACACTGAGCAGAAAAGGAAGGGTTGAAAAACTTTGAGTTGCTTAGTTTGTGCTGGGAATAGTAGGGACATTCCAAGCTCTCAAAGGGCCAGATTTAATTCACTGTGAAAATGTTCTCTCATGGTTCATCACGTGAAAAGTAATTGACAAGATTTAATTTGAGGAGACAAAACTTATTTCCAAATTCAGTTCCAATTTTCTCCATAGACTTCAATAGGGTTTTCATGTGATAAACTGTTTTGATGTTTTTCTGCATTGAATTGCTTCCCAAATTGAATCTTATCCATGAGACCTTTTTTCACTGAATTGAATCTGGCCCATAGTATGAAATCTGAATAAAATACTTGCTAGCATTTGGCTTGCTCTAAATTCCAGTTACACGTAGGCAGAGCTCCAAGCCAGTATTCCCATATGTGTCATCTTGGGAGTGTCATGCTACAAATGTAACATTTCTGGGTTCAAGGTTGTGCATTATTGTGGGTGCAATAAAAGCTGCTATTTATATGTTGTTTAGTTCTCCTCTGTACATCCTTCCCACCCAGCTGCTCTTCTTTGTCCACAAGGTTGTCCTTTTCTTTCTCATTTTTCTCCTTCTTATCATTCTATTTTAACAGGACTTTAACAGGACATGTTTCCTTTCTTTTTGTTAAAGGTGACAAAGCTGGATTAGAAAGCTTCTTATTTCAGTGTGTTAAGAAATAATTTTTTTACATTACAATACAACTTCTCATAGACTCATACAAGGAATCAGACTGTAATTTATTCTGAAGAACACATTTGTCTCCCATTTCCATACCAACCAGGGAACTTACTTTGTGCCTTTCGTGGAGAAACTGTCGGAACAATCATGTAAGGAGAAATACTCAGCATATGTAGCACAACTTGCAGCAAAACATGACCTTTATCCCACTTGTTCTAAATATATCCAGCTATGCAGACAAGCATCCCTATCTGAAAAGTGTTGCTCGTGGTACCAAGTACAGTGCATCTGCAGAAAGCCAATCACATCTATGTAGAGCAGAGGTGAATAACATGTAGCCAAATAATATTCCGCAGGGTATCCAAATGTCAACACCAAATGCATATCATTTTTATTCACCTCTTCAAATGCAAAAGGGAATACAGCAAAGAAGATAATATGATCTCTGAAAGAAAATTGGATAACATCTGACATTTCAAATGTGAAATAAAACTCTGTATCCCTGGCAATGTGCGGCAATGTGGCTGAATAAAACAACAAAATGCACTTGGTAGTGCAAGGTCATAAGCCCAAGGCTTTCATACAGAATAGAGAATTAACAAGAAGTCTGTTATCCTTGTAAGTTTAGTAGTGGGAATGAGCAGGATGAGAATGGAAACATAAAGCACCGTGAAACATTCACTCACAATGGAGCTGAAGTGGAAGTTAAATGAGGTATATCACTACAAACCTATGTCATTTTAAAATATATTAAAGGGCTTGTTTGCCTTCCAAACACTTTTTTTCAGTTCAGTTGTTTTCAGACTTTCTTTTCTCATTTGCTTTACATCTTTTATTGTTTCCAAAATTGAAGTTTAAATGGGTGGTTCACCTTTAAGTTAGCTTTTAGTATCTTCTAGAATGACCAATTCTAAACAACTTTTCAATTGTCCTTAATTTTTTTTTTTTTTTATATAGTTTTTGAATGATTCACCTTTTTTTACTGACTCTTTCCAGTTTCAAATAGGGGGAGAGGGTCACTGACCCCATCTAAAAAACAAAGGCTACAAATGTATTGTTATGGCTCTAGTCTATTCAGGCCCTCTCCTATTCATATTCCAGTCTCATATTCAAATCTTTGCAAGGTTGCTAGGGTATTTCAGACCCTAGCAACTAGATTGCTGAAATTGAAAACGCACACTCTACTAAAAATCACTCCCTACATCATACTAAAATTTACTTTCAAGGTGAACCATTAGTGATGTGCAGGTCGGGTTTTTCCCAACTGTCAACTGACCCTAACCCGCCCTCCCTCAGCCCGCACCCTATTTCCGGGATTCTTTTATAGACCCGCACCCGACAGATGACGTCACAAAAGGAGCGGGGCGAGCAGGTGCAGTGTCTATAAAAGAAGAACACGGAAGTCGGAAACCGACACTGCAACGTGGCCACCTGTGAAGAGGAGTGCCAGGTCAGCCCGAACCCACAGGTATCGGGCCGGCCTGCACATCACTATGAACAACCCTTTTATGTTCCTGTCTCAGCTGATTTTCATGAAACTCGCGGATTGTGTTCAGCAGGGTCAAATGTATCAACTAATGTATCAACTAAATGTATGAATTTAAAACAGTTTACAGAGCTGGTGACCTCCCCCTCCAAGATTTAGAAAGACATAAGAAGATGATGAATGAAATGTTGCACTTCAATATTAGAAAAACAGTCACAAATAGAAATTAGAAAGTAACTGGAAAATGTATTTATTTATAGTGAACTATCTGAAACCAACTCAACTGAAAAAATTGTTGGAAGGAGAACAACCCCTTTAACCTGGCCACAAAACTGGCAAAGGAACATACATGACAATATATATATATATATATATATATATATATATTGAAGTATGTGTAACCAGGGGGTTAATGTATTTTAACTTAAATAACAAGTTATTGTGACACTGTAGATTTAAGGCATACTTACAATGTTTCAGCACTTTGAGAAAGGCCTTGGATAGGGCCGAAACGTCACATTGAAGTTCTGTAAATTAATGATTATTTTAATTTATAAGCCCTGAGAGTGTGGATTCTTCGTGAAGTATGGCGTAAATTGATGCTTCTGCACCCAGGCTCACAAATTGATTTTGATGAGAGTGCTGGTAGCCCTTTGGAATATATATATAAACTGAAAAATGTATTTTGACTAAAAAATACCCTGGAAATTTTTTTGTGGAAAATACAACTTGACCTTTGATCAATAACCCCTTAATGTTTTCATTTATTTGTGATACACCAAGTAATATCACTAAGTACAGGTTTGCTCCTTACCAGGCTGACAAGTTAAAAGAGGAAAAGAGCAGGACGGATAATTCTGAGCAACTTTTTCATTGGTCTTCATTATTTTTTTTTAAAGTTTTTTGATTATTTGCCTTTTTCTTTTCTTTCTTTTTCTTTCCAGCTTTCAAATAGGGGTCACTGATGCTATCTACAAACAAATGCTTTGAAAGGCTATTTTTTTTTTGTTTTTTCTACTTCTTACTACGGTACTTATCATTCTATTCAGGCCCTCTCCTGTGCATATTCCAGTCTCTTATTCAAATCAATGCATGGTTGCTAGGGTAATGTGGACCCTAGCACCCAGATTGCAGAAATTGCAAACGGCAGAGCTGCTGAATAAAAAGCTAAATAACACAAAAACCACAAACAATAAAACATGAAAACCAATAGTAAATTGTCTCAGAATATCACTTTCTAAATCATACTAAAATTTAAATAAAAGGTGAACAACCCCTTTAAGCAATGTAAAAGACAGCCTTACTGTTTGAAAATATCTATTTGGTTGTTTTTTTATTACATTACCCCATGTATGTCTTATCGGTAGTGTACAAACAGATATCAATTGCGCTTTCACCTTCTTTCTCAAGCTTGATGCCTTGGAGTTTGGTTTTGCCCTTTCATTTACTCCTCATTTTCAATCAATAATTAAATAACGTCGCTTTCATCCAGGGAATATTTTTGAAAAAAAAATATCACCTAAATCAGTCATCAAGTCATAAATTGACTACTGTACCCCTCAGTTAATTGGCCTTCCCTTTCCTGGAATGTCACCACTCCAGTGGATAATGAAACCAGGATCATATACATCACAAAGTTCTCCTCTGCTAATTTCTATACAGGTATAGAATCTGTTATCCAGAAACCCATTACCCAGAAAGCTCCAAATTATGGAATGTCCATCTCCCATCGACTCCATTTTATCCAAATAATCCGCATTTTTAAACATGATTTCCTTTTTCTCTGTAATAATAAAACAATGCCTTGTACTTGATCCAAACTAAGATATAATTAATCCTTATTGGAAGCAAAACCAGCCTATTGGGCCCGAGCATTCTGGATAACAGGTCCCATACCTATAGAAGCATCTGCTAACATTCAGGATAAAATGTATACTACGGACCTTGGAATTCAAAGAATTGCCCAACTTTGCCTCTGGTATTTACCATTCATTCATTCATTCATTCATTCATTCATGCATTCATTCATGCATTCATTCATGCATTCATTCATTATGCTCTTCTGACAATCTAGCCTTCAAAACCTCTGTCATTCCCTTTTAATATAAACATTTTGAGACTTGGCAAGAGCAGCACCTCTTCTCTGAAAATCCATTCAACGTTCCAACAGCCTTTCTCCTAATCTTTCAGCCTCCAACTGATGAAACATCAACAGGAGCTTACCCTCTAGCGCTCTTTCCATACTTTCACAATATGCTATAAACCACTGCTAACTGCTAAAGTATAACATCATATCTTACATTCTTGACTTGTGATGTATGCCCTCTTCTCATTTTAAATTGTAATACCTTTTTAAAATCAAATCTGTATCAGTTCATTTTTGCATGCATGTTTTGATGTATATATTCGCAGTACAGGTATGGGACCTGTTATCCAGAATGCTTGGGACCTGGGGTTTTCCAGATAATGGAGCTTTCTATAATTTGGATATTTCTACCTGAAGGCTACTAGAAAATAATTTAAATATTAAATAAACCCAATAGGATGGTTGTGCCTCCAATAAGGATGAACAATATCTTGGTTTGGATAAGTACAAGGTACTGTTTTATTATTATAGAGAAAAGGGAAATAGTTTTAAAAAATTTGGATTATTTGATTATAATGGAGTCTATGGGAGACAGCCTTTCTGTAATTCTTTTTGGAGAACGGGATAACGGGTGTCTGGATAATGGGTTTCCTGGTAACGGATTCTATACCTGTAAATACATCTGGGTTATCCAGCTGATATCACTTCAGTATCTCACCAAGAGCTGTAGGATTCACTAGTAATATTACTTCTGCCTGACTAATAGCACTTTTATCTCTTGTCATTTGTAATCTTGCCGAGAACAAAAAGTAGAAAAAAAGCCATAATTATGTTTGCTGATTTGCATATTTAATTATTAAAGTATACCAGGCACAGTCCTGACATGATTTATTTAACCTGATGCAAATGGTGCATATTAATTATGAAATGGAATGTTTGGTAAATAGGTTCTATAGAAACAGGTCTACAATTCAGTTGTTTTTACTGTATTGCAGATTATGCAGACCATGTTGTACTTGGCATGACAACTTGTTTTCTTTATATTGGATGGACAGTAGGAAGAGAGGGCTGCTGGAGTAATTGGGAAAGCAAAGAGAATGAAAGAAGTGTATATCCTGAAAGAAAAGTTACAGGTAAGAGATTTGTGCAAAAAATGAGTACTGCATGATTTTATTCTGTGCCACTGCAGTCCATGAAGGTTCCCAGTCCAATTAAGATAATGCCAAAAAGCAGGAGTTAATGAATGATTAATACATATTTAAACACAGGTTAGACAGTACAAAACAGTATTATCTGATATCTATTTAACCATTGCACATCATTATAAATAACATGAAGTTTATAATCTTTTAGTTTAGGACATTTTTAATATGAGTCTGTCTAATACAATGGTTCTCAGTGGAAAAGGTACATGATGATAATATTGCATGTCATGGTTTAATGTAAATGCTTTTTTTCTATAGACATAGATAGAAATAGGTACTTTCAAAACCTACTGTATCTGAGAAACTGTATCTATTGCAGATGAGACGTTTTTTGGTTTCCTCTTTTTCATAGGATAAGTAATGTTTTGGCCAATATAATTTGTGTGTGTTTTTTTAGGGGAATTTATTAAACATAGATCATCATTTACTTACACCCCAGCCATATGCCCACAGTCATTGCGGAAAAGCTGTTCTGACTTCATGATCAGACATGTTCAAGGCATTTTAAGATATAAGATTTTAGGTGGTAAAGCAAGAGAATCTCATAATCTGTAGTATTTTCCATGGTTTACTGAATTACTGCCAGAAACCACATAGGTAAACGTTTACAGAAAATCCTAAGTGGTAAAGTTAAAGGGGTTGTTCACTTTTATATTAACTTTTAGTATTATGTAGGGAATGAGCCAATTTGCAATTGTTTTTAATTTTTTTTAATATTTCTGTTTTTTGAGGTATTTAAATTTTTATTCAGCTTTTGCAATTTCAACAACCTGGTTGCTAGGATCCAAATGACCCTAGCAACATGCATTGATTTTAATGAGAGACTGGAATATAAATAAGGCAGGGCCTGAATAGAAAGATGAGTAATTTTTAGGTGCTCACAGATCTGCCGTACATTTGAATGATATGATAAGAGCTGCCGACTTGGCCCCTCCAAACTGATTAATGTACGGGGCCTCTCTATGGCCTGCCCAACTGATATCTGGCTAAAAAGCTGTTAGAAAATCCTATTGGGTGAGGACTATTGATGCGGTCCTCTCCTGCCAGACCACCTCCTCATTGGTTCATGTGCCCACAATTCAGGTGGCCAGGTAAAGATCTACTGTAGATCAGACTGTAGAAGGCTTGGATCTTCAGTTTAATAGTTCTGGCAGGTCTGAATACAGAAGGATATTAAAAATGTGTGATATAAAACCTGGGGCAGTCATTAAGGCACAGGAGTTTATATTCCCTTAGCACTCATATCTAAATACAAGGCAACCACGGACAAAAGTTATCTCACCCAAGTTTTAATTTCTTCACGTCTGTAGGTAAATGTATAGTAAATTAGTAAGCCTTCCTACCTTTAACTACATCTCTTCTGGGCATTCTAATGTTCAGAGTCTGTGACTTCTTGGACTCCTCTTACTGACCATTAAAACTTACACTTCCATTTACTGCTTTTAATATCAATGCAGAAGCTATCCTGAGTCACAGGCAGCTTTTAGCACTAACATATATACATCGTATAAAGAGAAAACTATGACGTTTTATTGATATGGTTTGTACAATATATGTCCGCAGATTATGGAAGATACAATTTCACTCATCTGCAGTGGACCATGTCACTTCTTTTGCAGAGCGCTGCGCAAATTGGGCTCCTCATTTTCTCCAGATACTTAACAGCAGCATTTAGTAATTGGTAGGTTAACATTCAGACCTGCTGCTAACACAGAGATGCAAATCTTTATTTAAAATGCATCTTAACAGTATGTGGTAAAGTAATTAAATACTAATGATATTTGCAAATGCAAGTTCCCATAGTAAGTGTGGTGTTTTTTTTCTTCTGAAATAAAACAATATAATTAACAGCACTGTGGTATTTACATTGTTCATTCAATAACTTTGCAGAAGTGGGGATTTTTTGCTTTTCTCTTTTTTTAACAATAACAAGGCAATGATATTCTGAGAAATGGCAACTCATGATGGGTAACAGTAACTTGGTCAAATAAATCTACATGACAGGTGCAGCGTAGAGCCTGCCACCCTTCCCCTTCCACTACTTAAACCCACACCCCTTAACCATTCCTCCCTAATTAATCTCCCAGACATGATACTTGGAAAAATAAGGCCACAGTTATTTATTTATTAACCATAATGCTTAACATGAATTAACATGTATAAAACTAGCAACTTGCAACAAAACCATATGTGTAACAAACATGTATGGTAACCATTAATCCTTATTCACCTTATTCAAACTGACCCTGAGTCCAAATGTAATGAATGGTTTTTGCCTCATTTCCCCCAAGCCCTAAACCAATGCTGACTACCTTCAGGTCTGGAACCATAGCATTCCAAGCTACTCACTCTCTTTGTCAAATACCCCTTTATCTTCCCTCGGTGCACAGAGTAAGTTACCACTGCCAACTGCAACAATAAAACAACCCACCTCATAGGGCAGAAGAGTGGGACATTGTGACTGGCTGATCCCCCTGACGTCTCAAGGTTGCTTAATGTCCTTTTGTGTTACCTTCCCTGGCCTTAGCCAAGCTGTCAGCTGTCAACATTTCATTTTTGTTTTGTCACATGCATGCGCATAACGTCTCCCAAGGCCACACATTCCACTCTGCGCATGTGCACATTGCTGTGCTGACGTGACTGAAATGTCCTGCATATGCACACACCGGATTTTTGCCCAAAAAACATTGAAAATTATGGAAATCATCAGAAATCGGAGGAATGCTTAAGCTCTGGAACATCCAGGAAATTCAAACCACTCAATAGTCAGAGGGACAGGCTGCCCTACTAACCCTGTCATGCTCTGCTTCCCTACACTGCATTCCTGGATCATTGGGCCCCATGACAGGATTGGGATTTGCAGTCTTGCACAGGGCAGCCATCAGGAGGGGACAGGGGGGAGAGTTGTAGGAGGCCCCGAGGGTAAGGGGGGCACGGCCACGCCACACTTACTTGATTAGCTGGGCCCCCCATCAGAGCTGCTAACTCCGGGATGGCATGGACGTTTAAAGAGGACCTGTCACTTTTCAAACATATGCATATACTGTTTGCAATTCGATTAAACAGACCAGCAGTTAAGAGAGAGATTTTAAAGTTGTACATAACCTTATTTATTCTTACTTCGAAAATAGCCTGACTGGAAAGCGCCATTTTGAATAAAGAGCAGTAAAATCTTCCGTCCTCGCTCCTCTGAGGCTGAAATCCCGCGCATGCGCACTGACCAGAAGATCCTTATCAGGAAGAAAGGAGCAGAGCAAGTAAAAGCATCTTGCGCCGTCTTCTACATTCCACAGCAATTAGCTGACACTAAACGAGTGAAAGCATCGCTGCTCTACTTCCGCATTCCCCAAGAATTACAAGAATCCAAAGACACTGTTTATCTTGGCTGTCGGGGGAAGGTCCGCTTCTGCCAGACAACTGCTTTATTGTTCGCTTCTTCTGTGCATCGTTCAGGGTTAATATAATTGCTTTGGGGCCAATGTTACTGTGGAGCAGCAGCTGGGGTAACAATTACTATGGTGTAGCTAGGATAACATAGTTATTGTGAGGCACAATTGGGTGAACATATTACTGTGGTGCAAAATTAAAGTAAACAAATTGCTGTGGGACACAACAGGGGTTACCATATTACTGTGGGGCACACTGGAGGTTACATAATTACTGAGGCGCACAACAAGGGTTTACACAATTTTGGGGCAGCATGGGGTTTGCACAAATACTGTGGGGCAGCATGGGGGGTAAAATAATTATTGTGGGGCACAACAGCGGTTAACAATTTTTTTGTAGTATTTGTAGAGCAATAGAAAGCAGATAATTTGTACTTGGGACTATAGGAGTGATTGAATATAATTGTTACGATTGCTAAGGGGAAGTACGTTTGCACAAAGGAACATCAGGAGCCAGTAAATATGTACTGCAGGGGGGACAATATATCAAATACAGGACAGCAGGGGGCAGCATAATGGTAGGTGTTGAGGGGGCAAAATATATGGACCACAAAAGTTGGATGCATAGAGGTACTCAGCAACTGCAGGAGGGGCAGCATGTGTGAACAGCTCCTGCCACGCATATAGGCACCATGGGACTGCAGTGGGTGATAGCATATAGGCACTTGGGGGACTGCATAGAGGGACAGCGCTATATATAGACCACAGGATTGCACGAGAGGGGAACGTATATATAGGAACTCATCTAGGGGGATAGGATGGCATATGGGGGCAGTATATAGGTATAGCACAAGTAGGAATGCCAGATACAGTATAGGCACTAGAGGACATCAGAGGGGATGTATATAGGCACCAGGGGGTAGTGGTATATATGGACCACAGGAATGCACAGAGCCCGGTGTAGGGGAATAGGATGGCATACAAGGGGACTATGCATGGAACGAATATAGGCACTAGTAAAATAAGGGGGTGGCGTATAGACACTACAGACCACATAGGGGGCAGCCGTATATATGGACTGCACGGGGGATGTGCATATGGGGGAAAGGACGGCATATGGTGGGGTGCATGTAGGTACAATGGTAAAGTAGGGAGGTGCATATAGACACAAGATGTCATATAGGCATTAGTGGTTATCAGAGCTGTAGCATATAGGCACTAGGGAAAAGTAGGGAAAGTGTATATAGGCAACAGGGGCTCGGATGTGGGACAGTATATAGGGACCACATGGATGTACGGGGGGCTCATATAGGGTGATAGGATGCCATACCTGGCCACATAAAGGGATTAGGGGACCATGCAGGGGATGCATACAGGCACTAGGAAAAAAATAGGAGGTGGCATATAGACTCTAGGAAAACAATATGGGGTGGCATATAGGAACAAGGGGACCACAAAGGGGCAACCATTTATATGGACCACAAGACTGCACAGGGGGATACATATGGGGAAAGGATGGCATATCAGGGTTGCATATAGGCTCTAGGGGACCACACGAGGGGCATTAAATATAGACCACAGGACTGTATGGGGGAGCATATAGGGGAATAGGATGACATACAAGGTCTGCATATAGGGATACTGGAAAAATAAGTATGCTATATATTGGCACTACGGGACTGCACAGGGGGCAGTGGTATATATGAACCACAGGACTGCACGGGAGACTGGGAGGGGGGCAGTATATATGGACCACAGGGCTGTATAGAAAGGGGAATAGGATGACATACAAGGGACAAATATAGTGGGATAGCACGGCATATGGGGGGTTCATATAGGCAGAAGGGAAAAGTAGGGGGTGGCATATAGGCACTAGGGGACTGCACGGGGCAGGGGTATATTTGGACTGCACAGGGGGATGCATATAGGTGCTAGGGAAAGGTATGTGTATTGGCTTATAGCAGTGATCCCCAACCAGTAGCTTGTGAGCAACATGTTGCTCTCCAACCCCTTGGATGTTGCTTCCAGTGTCCTCAAAGCACCTGCTTATTTTTGAATTCCAGGCTTGGAACCAGTCCACATAAGGGCTACCAAATATCCAGTCACAGCCCTTATTTGGCACCCCATGGGACTTTTTCATGCTTGTGTTGCTCCCCAACTCCTTTTACATTTGAATGTGGCTCATGGGTAAAAAAGTTTGGGGACCCCTGGCTTATAGGAACAAGGGGACAGCAGTGGGAAAGCATATAGGCACTAGCAAAAAGTAGGAAAGCCGCATGTACGCACTAGGAGCCAAACTGGGAGGGGGGCAGTATATAGAGACTAAAGGACTGTACAGGTGGTCCATATAGGGAGATAGAATGGCATACAAGGGAAACATAGAGTGGGATAGGATGGCATATGGGGAGTGTGTAGTTATATGGGAAAAGGACTGCACAGGGGTAGCTATGTACAGTATATGGACTACAGGACTGTCAGGGGGGCGTATATAGGTGCTAGGGATATGCTGGTAGGGTGGCATATAGGCACTAGGGGACATCAACATGAACACATACGTATAGCCAATAGGAGACCGCATGGGTGGGTGGTAAATATAGATCACAGGACTGTACGGGTGTTGCATATAGTGGGATAGGAAGGCATACAAGGGTTCATATAGGCACTATGTGACCAATCAATGGAGGGACATTACATATAGACCACAAGATTGTACAGGGGCGCATATAGAGGGATAGGATGGCATACAAGGGATGCATATAGGGGATTTGACAGCACATGGCGGTGCATGTATGCATAAGGAGACCACACAGTGGGCGGACACATAATGTCACACGGAAGCATAAAATTAGGGGGAGTGGCTTATAGGCACAAGGGGGCAGCAATGGAAAGCATATAAGCACTTGGGAAAAATTTTGTGTGTGTACCATATTGTCTAAAGGGTTTTATTAATATTATAAAAACATTTACAAATAGATACAGAGACCATGGAATGTGTGGAACCTTCTACATCATCTGATATTCCACTCTCAAGAGAAGGAAAGGTACATTTAAAAACAAAATTATATATGAAAGTGTAAATTGCGATTATATTGGCCACGTCATTAATTGAAATATGTGAAATTATTTAGCTGCTCTGTTCTTGCTTATATCAAAGTATTGTAGACAATATAAGGGGTCATCTCTGACCCGAGCGTGTGCAAGTGCAAAATCACTAAAAGCGCAAGAGCCTGGGCCTATTTTGTATTCCAGTTCTGGACTGGGTACCAGTTCTCTGCATTTGTATCAGCTGCTTGCCAAGCTGAAATACTTCTGGGAAGCAAAACACTCAGTAACATTGTTTTTTCAGTTACCCTAAAATAAATCGGGGATTATTCGACAATTCGTATGGATTGCATTTATGCCTATTTGCAATATCTGCCCATTTTTTCTTTTATTTTGGTCTTCGTATTTTACAGATGGCTTACATTGATGCTAAGGGCTAAGCATGGGGATGGTAAAGATGAACCATGCTTCCCTCAAAATCCTAGGAGGTCAGCTTCAGATCAGAATTCTGAAAACTCTGCAGTGCAACCCTCCCCTAGAATTGGCAACACTGACTGGTGCATATGTGACAACTGTGTGGCAATGCCAACCGATCTTGAATCAAAGTGCTGCAAAGAAATCGACAATATTATTAATGTCACGGATGAGGAATTTTCATGCATCTTACAACATCCCTTTTTTATGATTATTGCCAACACAGAGAAAGGATAGAAATAAACCTAAAAATGATCGGTCAGCAAAGGCATCCACCTAATGTCCGCGACCTTAACCTGTACCTTGTATTTTAAAAATATATTATATGATATTTGCCTTACGTAAGTCGTATCAATAGTATTAGGCTTTTGACTAAACACTACATTTCAAATTTAATGGGCATTAAGTCATCCTTCCAGAGGTTATTTTAAATTTCTTCACATTGCTCATGCTGAGTGGGATGTGAAGAGCAGTCACTTGCAAACAATAAGCCTTTTAACAATTTAAAGCTTGGTCAAGAATCTTTTTGTATGATTAAAGTCACAATTAATTGCTACTACATCATTTGAATTACAAACTTGTAATTATGGTCAAAGAGGTTTTTGAAACATTTACACATTGATCTAAATATTACACTCTTTAATAAACTTTATTAATAGTAAAATGTAAGATTTTTAAGACTGCTGGAAATCCATTGTGATTGTCCAGTTTAATAGCTATTAAGGGGTTGTTCACATTTGAGTTATGTTATGATGTAGAGAGTGATATTCTGAGACAATTTGCAATTGGTTTTCATTTTTTTATTATTTCAGTTATTTAGCTCTTTATTCACCAGCTCTCCATTTTGCAACTTTAGCAATCTGGTTGCTAGGGTCCAAAATACCATAGCAACCATGCATTGATTTACATAAGAGACTGGACTACGAATAGGAAAGGCCTGGTTAGAAAGATGAGTAATAAAAAGTAGCAATAACAATACATTTGTAGCCTTACAGAGCATTTGTTTTTTACATGGGGTCAGTGACCTCCATCTGAAAGCTGGAAAGAGTCAGAAGAAAAGGCAACCAATTAAAAAAAATAAAGAATGAAGACCAATTTAAAAGTTGCTTAGAATAGACCATTCTATAACATACTAAAAATTAAAGTGAAGATGGTACGACTTTACTAAAGGTGTTTATCTTTCACATTCTACATCAGTTTACAATTTCTGCTAATATCTTTAAAAATTCAAATTTCTACACACAGGTCATTAACAAAAAAATCAGTGTTTCACAGTTGATATACATGTATCAAAAACTACCTATATAAATTACAGTAGGGGTACAAAGGAGAAAGAAAGAAAAGAATGGGTAAAATTGGGCATTTTTTTACATTCAGTAACAGTTTTAATATTGATTGTATATAATTGTAGTCTATTAATTACATACTAAAAGTGATACAATATATAACAAAAACAATTGAGGGTAGTTAGGGAAGATGTGTGTTTAAAGGGGCGGTTCACCTTTGATATAACTTTTATTATGTTATAAAATGGACAATTCTAAGCAACTTTTCAATAGTCTTCACTATTTGTTTTTTAAAGTTTTTAAATTATTTGCCTTTTTCTTCTGACTGTTTCCAGTTTTCAAATGGAGGTCACTGACCCCTTCTAAAGAACAAGTGTTCTATAACACTACAAACGTATAGTTTTTGCTACTTTTTATTACTAATCTTTCTATTCGGGCCTCTCCTATTCATATTCCAGTCTCTTATTCAAATCAGTGCATAGTTACTAGGGTAATTTGGATCCTAGCAACCAGATTGCTGAAATTGCAAATTGGAGAGGCTCTGAATAAAAAGCTAAAAAACTCAAAAACCACAAGTAATAGAAAATTAAAACCGATTGTAAATTATCTCAGAACATCACTCTTTACATCATGCTAAAAGTTAGCTCAAAGGTGAACAACCCCTTTAAGTTATATAGTAGATAATGCACCCCCTACCGTAATTTATATAGATATTAGAAGTCACAGAGGAGTTACAGTCTGGCCCATAGGGAATTAGCTGGTCTGTAGATTATATAGTGGATAATGTACCCCCTACTGTAATTTATAAAGATATTATTAGACACTGAGGAGTTATGTGAAAAGCACGAGGCTGCACGAGTGCTTTTATACAGGTCACATAACTCCATGGTGACTAATAATATCTTTATAAATTACAGTCGGGGGTACATTATCCACTATGTACCCCCTACTGTACAGGTCACATAACTCCAAGTACAGTATGCATTATAATCTACAGTTTGCATGTCTAGTGTTTTACAGTGTCTGTGTGTGCAGAGTTTTACTGGCATTGCTTATGTGCTACAAAATTATACTTTTAAGGCTGATTACATTTTTTCCCTGTAGTTACTTTTTTGGGGATAAGTACCTGTTTTTGAATTCCATCAGCTATTTTCATTTTGCCTTGTTGCCTGCATTGAGTGACGTCATCAGTTGCAAAATAAAAGAAAGCTGAGGGGGGAAGGTGAATAAAGGAAGGTGACAGAATCCAGGAACAGAGTGATGAATAAAGGCGGAGTGAAACCGGAGATTGACTGTGTGAGGGCTGAGGGAGACAGGAATGGCATCATGGAGGGAGGAGCTCAAGGAGCGGACACGGAGGAGCAGGAAGTGAAAGATAAAATGGTGGATGGAAGGGGAGTGAGGGTGAGACAGAGAGGAACTATGTGAAAGGGAGGGAGTATGGAACGCATATTAGGACATTGTATGGGGAAATCCATCTCCTGTATGCGATCTGCTATGCTAGAGGAATGCAACGTCGCCTGCTTTTCCACTCACCCCTCCTCAAAGCAGATGTCACACCTCACTCCTCCCTTCTCAGCTGTCAGGTCCTGCTCCTCATTCCTCCCTCCTCAGCCATCCCACCTGGGTCCTCGTTCCTCACTTCTCCCTCCTCAGTCATCCGTCCTGGGTCCTAGCTTCTCCTTTCTCAGCTGTAACTTGAATTTGACTGCTGCAATTTAAAAACCTAAAACACCTATTGGCTAAAACAAATGGCAAGAACAAATAACTATAATCAGGGCGCAGGGCTGAATATGCGCACCCTATTGAGTGAGGAGAAAGTGATAACAACCGAGGAGGGAGATGCTAGAACCCAGGACGGATGGATGAGGAGTGAGGAATGAGGACCTAGGACTCATGACTGACGAGGGAGGAGTGAGAAGCGAGGACCCAGGACGGATGGCTGAAGAGGGAGGAGTGAGGTGTGACATCAGCCTCAGAGGATTGGTGAGTAAAAAAGCATGCCATGCTGCATTCCTCTTGCTTAGGACAGTGTATGCAGGACAATGATTTCCCCTGATGATGTCCTAAAATGCGTTCCATAAGGGAGACCAAACAGTCATTATGCGATGGGAGCCAGACAGAGCAGAGGGGAGGGGCTAGGTAGAGGGGGATCTGACACTGATTTAAACAAGCCATGGCTGTGAGACAGGAGGAGTGCACCGTGTTAAGAAAGAGCTGACCCATGGAATTAGACAGAAGCGGAACGCAGTGGAGGAAGAGAGCAGCGGCAAGTGATCTCTCTAGCTTATAAACGACGCGTACTGACGTAGGAACGTGCCGTTTATAAGTATAGAATTTACAGTTTGGTCCTATAGGAAAATGACCAAACTGTAGATTATAATAAATAAAGTACCCCTTGTTGTAAAATATGAGAATATTAGAAGTAACCTTGGAGTTCCATGACCTGTATAAAAACACTCGGCCTTCGGCCACATGCTTATATCATGGAACTCCTCGGTGACTTATAATGTCCTTATATTTTACAATAGGGGGTACTTAATTCACTATATAAACTGTGCGCTCTTACGTCAGAGCTCGCCGTATATAAAGTGTTCAGACAGCAGTTATCACTGCCTCACTCTCCTGCCTGTCCGTCTGACATCTGACTTCCTCCACTTCCTTCTCACTCGCTCCTCCTTTTCTAGTCTTCAGGGGGAATGTAATAAAAGTTGGTAAAGGAAAAATATTCGCAATGTGAAAAGTTATGCCTCTGTGTGAACATATTTGCCTTTGTGCGAATTTAATATAGCTTTGCGAACCCAGAAACTGTTTAGCGACCACTTCCGACAGTGGAAGAAGGTTTGCAAATTTTATAGTTAGCACCAGTGCGCAGTGAATGTAATATAACTTCTTACTGAAAAAGTTGTTACGTTTGCTCCAAAAGATTACGACACCTTCAAGCACTTCTTAAAAGTGCAATGCGCAATAAAAAAAATCGCAATTTAATAGTTTAACGAAGAGTATTTACATTGTCTTGTTCCGTCTGCCTCTCCCACCCACATCCCTCTCCGGTCTTGTGCCCTCTGCAACTCCGATTATACATTTGCGATAAAACTGTAATTTTTGCTCCCTCTGTCCCTCTCCAATCATCTCCGGTTTTGCCCCTCCCCTGCATCTTCCACCCTTCATGTCTCCTTTCCCCTTCTGCCACTAATTAACCTTTAGCAATATAACATGTATGGCCAGGATGCCACAGATGCCACATGAAAATATATCTACAGGGAGACACATTAATAAAATTAAAAACCACAATGAACCTGCATATAGAAACACTGTAGATTATAATGAAGAATGCACCCCCTACAGAAATTTATAAAGATATTAGTCACCTCGGAGTTATGTGACCTGTATAAAAACTATATGGTCACGTAACTCCTCCGTGATTTCTAATATGTATATAAATTACAATAGGGGGTGCATTATCCACTATATTATATTCTTTAGTGATGCTGAAATTATTTTCACTTTTCTAATGTGCTTTCAGTCTGGTAATTGCCCAGATTACACTGGGTCCTTATCTTGAATTTACTGGCACAAGCACAATTATTCACTTCTGCAGAGAAGGCCTGAGATAAAAAAAAAAGAAAACTAGACGCAAGCTTCTTCCCATAGGTTGTAGGACATTTTTAGGACTTCTCACCTATTGAACCTAATTTATCCACTTAGAATATTTTACTGTGCTATAGTATACTGCATAAAGAATTCCTATGTACTAATTACAGATTACTACGGAAAACAGCATACAAAGGTTTTTCAGCCTGGATTCATGGGTATCTAGGAAAAGGAGTTCGGAGACCTATTCCGTCCTGTGCTGTAAAGGTCATCAGGGACAAATTCCCAGATCCTGAGGAATTATATATGGGATTCCGCCAACACCAGGATTACCCTGCTGAATATATGGCCCTTGATTAAATATTTTGAAATCAAATGTGTTTTGCAACCTTATATTACTTGTTGACCAGTTATATTACAATATAAAAAATAACATACATATGTAAGAGTGAGAATCTTTTATTAATTTATATTTCAGCCTCCATCATCCACAAAAGAGCCGACCTGTCAAGCACCATTTTTTTATTCATTAAAACTCACTGTACTTACTTTTAAAAAATACACATTTCATAAAATATGAACATCAATACCAAAAAATAATAGGAGTATTTGTTTATTTTTAACATTAAATAAAAAAATAACATTAAACATTAACACCAAAACAGCATCTGTAAAAATAAAATTAAAAAATCCAGCATCTTGGTCCGGTTCATCAACAAAGGGGAAAAAAGTAAAGAACATCATATTATATATTTTATCTTAAATGGTGGTTCAACTTTAAGTTAACTTTTAGAATGTTAAAGAATGGTCAATTGTAAGAAACTTTCCAATTGGTCTTCATTATTTATTTGTTCTAGTTATTTAATTATTTGCTGCCTTCTTCTGACTCTTTCCAGCATTCAAATGGGGGTCACTGATCCCATTTAAAAAACAAATGCTCTGTAAAGCTAACATTTTACTGTTATTCCTACTTCTTATTACTCTTCCTCCTATTCAAACCCTCTCCTATTTGTATTCCAGTCTCTCATTAAAATCAATGCATGGTTGCTAGGGTAATTTAGAACCTAGCAACCAGATTGCTTAAAGGACCAGTAATTTTTTTTTTTAATTCGTTTTTACTTAAAGAAAAAAACCCCCACAAGGCAGTTTTTACTTTAATTGCGCAAAGTCTTTATTAAGAAATTACTTACTGATTCTCTGCTTGCGCTCCTCTTCAGAAACGGTGACAGGGCGACGATCCATTGTGCGGCGCACGATTTCTCCTCCCTGCCTTCTGTAGGAGATAGCCAGGGAGGAGAAATTGAGTGCTGCACAATGGATCGTTGCCATATCGCCTTTTCCGAAGCAGAGAATCGGTAAGTAATCTCTCAATAAAGACTTTGCACATTTAAAGTTAAAACTGCCTTGGTGTTTTTTTTTCATTAAAAATTAATTTTATAACAAAAAATTTTTTTTATGTTACTGGTCTTTTAAATTGCTAACTGGAGAGCTGCTGAATAAAAAGCTAAATAACTCAAAAACCACAAATATTAAAAAATGAAAACCAACCGCAAATTGTCTCTTTTCTTCATACCAAAAGTTAATTTAAAGATGAACAACTCCTTTAAACATGTTTTTTTTTTATTAATCTTATATATGCACATATTTAGGATTTAAAATCAGCTAATATAAGTCTGCAGTACAATGCTAATATTAGACATGCAGAAATAGTAAGCTATGACTATATCCAGCACCATCACAAATTCATGAGACTTTGAGTTTTGTACTCACAGTTAAACCTTTTTTTTCTCTTTTCCTAAACTGGGGGACACCGTCATCATGACAAAATAGTTCCTACAGCTGAAGAAAGGTTAAAGGGACTTATCCTCCTGTTCAGAGCTACATCCCCTGCTTGCTTTCCTCTATCTTTAGTTTAGATAACAGCACAGAGAAGAGGTGGCGCTCTGCACTCCAAATTTTGTAATCCAAGAGCCACAGCTACAATGTCTTAACCTATGAAAACCTTAGGAACAACATAAATCAAAAACATTAGGGGGCTGATTCACCAAGGGTCGAATATCGAGGGTTAATTAACCCTCGATATTCGACTGGGAATTAAAATCCTTCGACTTCGAATGAACGATTCGAAGGATTTTAATCCAACGATCGAAGGATTATCCTTCAACCAAAAAAATTTAGGCAAGCCTATGGGGACCTTCCCCATAGGCTAACATTGAGTTCCGTAGGTTTTAGATGGCGAACTAGGGGGTCGAAGTTTTTTCTTAAAGAGACAGTACTTCGACTATCAAATAGTCGAACGATTTTTAGTTTGAATCCTTCGATTCAAAGTCGTAGTCGAAGTAGCCCATTCGATGGTCGAAGTAGCCCAAAAAACACTTCAAAATTCGAAGTTTTTTTACTTCGAATCCTTCACTCGAAGTTAGTGAATCGGCCCCTAACTGTAGGGAGGGAATGCATGTGTCTCCCAATTTAGAAGAAGAGAAAAGGATGTAACAGTGAGTACCAAAGTCTCTTTATATCTTCCATGGATTGAAGAGAAACAGGCTCCACAGAGGAATCTTTCAAGAACCCATGAGGAAGGCTCCCAGAATAAAAGATGTCTAGGTAGAAAAAGCCTGTTGCACCCTACTCCTAAAATAGGCCTAAGCTGAGGCCTGTGTATGCACCATGTAAAATTAGAGTAGTTCTGCCTGGAACAAAAATGGTGGTGAACAGCCCCTTACAGCATACACTCTGAAAATGCCAACTTTAGGCCCTTCTTGCAGGATGAAAAGAGAGTCAGTCCTACGGATACTTTGGTTGCCTGAACATAATGCAAAACACAACCATACCACATTGAGATAAGGTATCTTCAGCTCAGTGGGATGATGGGGAACAAAAACAAGGTACTACAGTGTCCTAGTTTATGTGAAAAACATAGACAACCATGGAGAGGAAGTTTCAAACCAGCCATAGGATCCCTTTGTCAGTATGAAATACCAAGCATGGTGACCTGCAGGATAATGAAGAGCTCAGATACCTGTCCTGTGGAGGTGATTGCTACCAAAAAACCACCTTACAATTTAAAGATGCAGTTAGAATCGGAGCTCATCCAGGGATGTGTGTCCTCTCGTCCGGACGCTGTTCTCGCGGGCCTCTCCACAGTGTTACCGTTACTAGTAAAACGAAATACTTCCACATTCTTCAGCACTGTCTGAGACTCCAGGAGAGGACACTGTTGATTACAAAAGAGGATACCGTTGATTATCACAAATCAGCTTTATTTCAACACACTGTGTGGAACAATTATTGGGCAGGGGTGTGCTCAGACTGACGCATTTCTTGCCAAAACACTCAGTACTTCCTCAGAGTAAGTGCAGAGTGTTTTGGCAAGAAACGCGTCAGTCTGAGCGCAACTACTGCACAATAATTGTTCCACACAGTGTGTTGAAATAAAGCCGATTTTTGATAATCAGCGGTATCCTCTTTTGGAGTCTCGGACAGCGCTGAAGAATGTGGAAGTATTTCGTTTTGCTAGTAACGGTAACACTGTGGAGAGGCCCGCGAGAACAGCGTCCGGACGAGAGGACACACATCCCTGGATTAGCTCCGATTCTAACTGCATCTTTTCTAATACTTACAATTTAAAGTAGCCAGGTTGATGGAATTGATCAGTCTGAAGGATTAAAAGAACTGGGTTTAAATCCCAAGGAATCAAAAGCCTATAGAGAGGTGCCAGATGGGTTACTCCCTGCAAGGAGGTTGTCATGACAACTGTCCAGGGGTGGTTTGTAAAGGGATTACCCATTATGTAGCTATGAGGTTGAATCCACCACACTAAAATTCCAGCATTCCGTGTTGAACGGGAATGCTCTGATCCAATACAAGGTGATCTGAATCACTCTCTGGTGTCAAAACCATCATCCCCAGAACTCTCATGGCCAGTTGAAGTGGCACCCTCTATGTATGTAGGCAGGTGATCTTCATGGGTGTAAGTTGTGTGAAAGTGTGTATTTAAGTGTGTATAAATGTGCTGGTGTGCAAAATAAATAAGCAAAAAAAAGGAATCTTTACTAAAATCTGTGCAAAAGTGTATAAATGTATTTAAGTTTGTATAAGTGTGTAAATAAAGGCCACTTAACGTTCCTGGAGCAGGATGGCCAATCTGGTTGCTGGAGGGGTCCTGGAGGAGCGTGCCTGTGTTCGTACCCCACAAAATGCAGTCAATGTGTTGATTTTTCAATAGCTGAAGTGACCTACAGGACTACTTGTATGCGCTAACTTCATTTTGGGGCCTCTAAATGCCAGAAACTTTGGTAAACCTATGCACAGTGGGCATCAAACTGTTTGGTGGACCCCTGGCAATCAAATTTAGGATGGTTTTTCTTGGTACATAATGATATGTGGGCGATACAATGCTGGAAAGTTGAAGCTTTGAGGCAATTTTCCGATATTTCACCAAAATCGCCAATTTTAGGAAAGCCTTGCGACTTAGTAGTGTGGATCGAAAAGACATGGGTACACATTTTAGATTTGCCAGAATGTGTACTTTCTAAAAATATATGGTTGTTGTAGGTAAACCCATTTTTCTGTTTTTTTACCCCACAAAATGCAGTAAATGTGTTGATTTTTCAATAGCTCAATAGCTGAAGTGGCCTACAGGACTACTTGTATGCACTAACTTCATTTTGGGGCCTCTAAATTCCAGATACTTTGGTAATCGTATGCAAAATAGGCATCAAACTGTTTGAAGGACCCCATGCAATCATATTTAGGATGGTTTTTCTTTGTATGCAATGATATGTGGGTTAATATGATGCTGGAAATTTGAAGCTTTGAGGTAATTTTCAGGTATTTCACCAAAACCGCCAATTTTAGGAAAGCCTTGCGACTTAATAGTTTGGATCGAAAAGACATGGGTACACATTTTAGATTTGCCAGAATGTGTACTTTCTAAAAATATATGGTTGTTGTAGATAAACCCATTTTTCTGTTTTTTTACCCCACAAAATGCAGTAAATGTGTTGATTTTTCAATAGCTCAATAGCTGAAGTGGCCTACAGGACTACTTGTATGCACTAACTTCATTTGGGGGCCTCTAAATTCCAGATACTTTGGTAATCGTATGCAAAATAGGCATCAAACTGTTTGAAGGACCCCATGCAATCATATTTAGGATGGTTTTTCTTTGTATGCAATGATATGTGGGTTAATATGATGCTGGAAATTTGAAGCTTTGAGGTAATTTTCAGGTATTTCACCAAAACCGCCAATTTTAGGAAAGCCTCACGACTCAGTAGTTTGGGGTAGAAAGACATGGGTATCCATTTAAGATTCGACAGAATGTGTACTTTCCAAAAATGTATGGTTTTGGTTTTCCCCCGCAAAAATTGCAGTAAATGTGATGATGTTCTAGTAGCTGAAGTGAAGTCCTGGAAAATTTGTATGTGTTAACTTAATTTTGGGGTCTCTAAATGCCAGATACTTTGGTAATCTTATGCACAAAGGGCATCAAACTGTTTGGTGGACCTCTGGCATTCAGATTTGAGATATTGTTTTTTGGCACCTAACAGGGCCAGAACTAGGGGTAGGTAGAATAGACACATGCCTAAGGTGCAAACTGGGGGGGGGGGCGGCACTGGCACGCACTGCCTCTCCTACCTCCTAGTCCAGTCCCCACTCTGGCACATGAGCGATCATACCTTTCGCGGACACCTTTTGGTCACTACGACCAATCAGGCTGCCTAGGGCGTTTGGCCCGGCGCAGGTACCTAATACTGTGTGGGACATGTGGAGCAGCAAAGTAAAATCTTTCAAGTGATTTTTCAGAATTTTAGTAAATCTTTATAAAAACAGCTTTGTTGTGTGGTAGTTAGGAGTAGAGAGACATAGTTACCCATTCTGGTATCGGCAGAATGTGTATTTTTCAAAAATATATGTTTTTTCTGGAGTAAATTTACTGTTTAAGGATTATTTAGGCTTTGGAATCTAAGTATTGTGATTTTTGTGTTCTGCTTTCACAATTCGGTATTTTACTGCTGGGAGTTTTTGCTGTACAGAATCCGTAAATCTCCCTAAAACTATACATATCTGGTTTTGGCACGTTAGAGAGACATGAGGATTTCCAAATCAGTTTGATGTTTGTGCTTGCATTGAAATAAATCACATATTATTATTTTTTTTTTTTGGTATTTGAGCTATAAATCTTTTCACAGAGGTGGAAATACATCAAAGATTTAGAAAGTTCAGGTTGTAACGAAAAAACACTGTATACTTTTCCCAGGTAAACTAAAGGTTTCCCCTCAGAAAATGCCCCTAAATTGAGAAAACACAAAAAGTTCCAAAAACGTCTGACACGGAGTGCAAATGAAATTTGAAATTCTGCTGGAACGTAAAGGGTTAAAAAGGTTCTTTTCCCCCTTTGAGTTAACTTTTAGTATGATGTAGAGTGATATTCTGAGATAATTTGCAAATGGTTTTCATTTGTAGTTTTTGAGTTATTTAGCAGCTCTCCAGTTTGCAATTTTAGTAATCTGGTTGCTAGGTTCCAAAGTACCCTAGCAACCATGCACTGATTTCAATAAGAGATTGGAATATAAATAGTAGAGGTCTTACAGAGCATTTGTTTTTATAGATAGGGTCAATGATCCCCATTTGAAAGCTGGAAAGAGTCAGAAGAAGAAGGCAAATAATTCTAAAACTAAGAAAAAATTAAAGCCAATTGAAAAGTTGCTTAGAATTGGTCATTCTATAACACACTAAAACAACTTAAAGTTGAACCACTCCTTTAAGGCAAAGAGGAAATAAATTGCAGGGTGACTAATCTCCTTGTCTTTCAAGACCCTAAGAGAAAATGAAAGGAAGGACCATCTGAAAATAAAACACTAACATTATAAGATGGCATTTTCTCTGTCAAAAATAGTTTTTAGCATCAACAGAGAGGATAGGCATCTGCCTGTCAGCGCACATTTGCGTCACTTCATTTGCACACAAAATAAATAAAAGTGCATATATCTGTGGCTAAATCTGCTCTGCTCTGTCCACTGATGCAGGTGCTTTGCCTATTTGTGCATTGTAAGGGACGGATTTGAGGAAGCGGCGCCGGAGGCCCCATGGTCCCATCGCTGGGCGCTTTGCGCGCACCCCCTGTTGTGGCCACATGGTCACAGTCTTATACGTGAAACCCCCATGCGTATGTGAACATCTCAAACACCAGAGCATCCAGTGATCCTTAGGATGCGGCTGGGCGGATGCTGCCCCTAACATTTTTTCGCCCTAGGCCAGGGCATTTGTGGCCTTGCAACAAATTTGGGCGGGTGCATAGTAAAAACATCAGATGGTGAATAATGTTTTTCCCTGCTGACTTTTCTAGGAGTATGAATCAATCTAGCCATTATATTGCATTGTATTTTTAGTTTTCATCACATAGAAGGATATGTAGGTGTTCCCTAAGCAGTGTTACAGCAATGTGTGTTGCTCTCAGGTGGATCCTTTGCTGTCGGGGGTTAAAAGCATAGTCAAAAATGAAGAGGGGGGAGTAGAACCTCTGTAATAAAACCAGCAATACAAAAGGATAACATTGTGCAAGACAATGTCACAATGCCTTCTTCTCCTTTAAAGTACCATTATTTATGTCCTATAAATGAAAACACTGCTTTTCAGTAACCCTCAAAGCCTTTTTAACCTTCTGCGCTTCCCTGCCTCTTCACCTCGTAAGCCTCCCCCTCTACAATGTTAATATGGTACCAAGAAAATTCCTTTCCATAATTTAGAACTTCTATCTCCCTGCTTCTTTCCCCCACATAACTTATAATACGCAGGGGGAGCGGAGCCTTCAACTTTACAAACTAAAGCTCTGTTCCAAAAGGACAGGGAGGCGATGCAAAGAGGGTTCTGCGAGAAGGAAATGGATATAACTTATTTGTAAGGCACAGATGTGGATGCGAGGGGAAATCCTCCACTTTCAGTGAGCGGTATGTGGGAGGCTAAGTGAAGCGTTCAGAAAGCACAGGATGCGTCCGGGCTTGCAGCGGCGGGGGAACAAGGTACAGACTTTTATCAGCTTAATTAATGAGAGCTGGCCGAGGCATAGTAACCTGTCAAGGAGGCAAATAAAAATGTACGTTCTTAGCTACTTCTGCTGGGATTTGCTTTCTTCTTCTACGACCACTTCCTTTATTCTCCTCCCGCAGATTCAGATTAAAATGGCTGAGGTGAAATCTCACGAGATTTTGACTCACCATATTTTTTCCCATGAGGCTTTGCACACGACTTTCAGAAAGTCGGGACTTGTGGAGTCTCGTGCACACTTTTAAAACTCAGCAGTAGTTACATTTATTTGGAAAAAAATGGAGGTATGTGATTACTGTTAACTCTTCAATTACAGTTCTACTATCAGTAAAAAAGTGACAGGTTTCCTTTAAGGGGCCCTGGCCACCAATTTTCTTATAACGTGGGGGGGGGGCCCTGGCCACCAATTTTGGCCACCAATTTTTTTCTCATGTGGGGTCCTAGCCACCAATATTTTTTAATGGGGGGGCCCTGGCCACAAATGTTTTTTTATGGGGGACCCTGACCACCAATATCTTTTTATTTTTTATTAACATGTGGGAACCCTAGCCACCAAATCTTTTTTTGTTTTTTTACTGTGTGGTGGGGGGGGCGGACCTGTGGGGTGGGGAGGGCGGACCTGTAGGTAGGGCTTGCGGTGGGTGCAGCCCAGGGAATTTTGTCATATGGGGCCCTGTGATTTCTGATGGCGGTCCTGACTCTTGCATCTTGGAAAGTATCTGCGGCACTGGCATGCTCAGTGTGCTCTGAGCAGCAATTGAGAAACTGAGCTTAGGGGTCATCAAGCAGAATATGAGGTTGGTCTATAATATAAGCTGATGCTATAAGGCTGATTATTAAATTCTGATGCTAGTTGCACTGGTTTCTGTGCTGCCATGTAGTAATTATCTGTATTAATTACGAATCAGCCTTATATTGTAACATTTATTTTCTAGCCTACTTCTTTAGTTAAACTTTAGTTCTCCATTAAACGAACAAGTATTGTTGAAAAAGTATGTAGAGTCTATATTCTGCAATATTTCTGCAACACTAAATTCATCTTAGGAAATCTGTGACAAAATACATTTTATTAGGAATGCTGGTTCTTCCATCAACAACAGACAAAAATGTATTTGGCCCACAACTATCTATACACTCTCGGACAAATGTAATATTTGCATTAATAAGCACGATAAACATTGGAGTATCTCAAGGGCTGCAGATATGGAAGCTCCAAGCTTATCTTTTACTCATAATCAGACAAAGCTGCCTGGCTCTCTTGTCAAATTCATATGTTGAGTTATTTCTACAGTTGTTTCTATATTTCCATTGGGAGAGAAAACAAGGTTGCTAGCCTAGTGATGCTTTCTAAGCCAGTAACCTTTATAGAAGATTTAATCAGCAGCTCATGAGTAAACTATTGCATTTGCTTTTACCTTTGGGCTCTACAAATCTATTCTGTTGATTTTTGTCTGCTGTAATGATTAGCCATCTGGGAAACAGAAGTGATTGGCCTTGTAGTGGATCACAGCAGTAGGCAGTGAGCAGACTTCATGAAAACTGCAGAAGCGCATACAGCACAGATGTGCAGCTCATTTTCTTCTTTATGTCTGACCACATTAAAGTTTGTTGTACTTAAATAAAAGGCAAAACTTTTTGTGTCGCAGAGATTTTTTCAAAAATGTAATAGCATGGCTTAAGGTGTTTAATAAGTCATCATTTCATCATTTTCTAGTGACTACTACTGTATTTACCTGGCAATCTGTGAATTCTGGAAAATGCTGCTGAAAAATGCCATAAACAGTCAATATTTACTGGCCCTCTAGGGAGTTGTTTGGATCTCTGTGTACTTGAAAAGCATGAACCCATATTGAATCTCAATCCATACCTGCCTATAAGGAAAACTGCAGGGCTGTGGCCAATGCCAATAATGCTTTTTAGGTTTGGAATTTTTATTATCATTAAAGACATTCAACTTTAATTTTTTTGTAAATTCTCCCTTTTATAGGCATTAATATCAACATTTCGAAATGTTGACCCTTTGACTAGGTTAAAATGTATAGTTTATTGGAGATACAGAATATTTATTTCTGTGTAGAAATTTAGCCTTCCACTGTGGTTCTCTTTGTGTAGTGAGTGAGTAGTGAGTAAGTAGTGAGTTAAAGGAGAAGGAAATGCCTATTTATTCAAATTTCCCGGGGCAAGCACATGCGCAGTAGAATGAAATAGGCAAGCTCACATCTTCATTAAAGTTCGTGCAACTGTGCATGCACACCCACGCAAAGAAAGAAGAAGCCAGAAGCTCCATGGTGCTCGCTGGAAAAACCCCGGGATCAGTGCAGTGGCTGATAGGAGAACCAGCCTGGGTTTTCAGGTAAGTATATACAATCACTTGGGGGTGCCTAACTTTTGGTACATACCGCCTTTCCTTCTCCTTTAAACCCCTTTGTGTGTCCCAAACATTAAGCTTGTACAGTATAACAGGGAGTTCATTGAAGTTCATCTTGGAATGCTTTGTATACTGTGGATAGAACCCCAAAGTGAGTACTACACAAGACTGCTTGTCATTATAACAACAGTGGCTGTTAACCATTTAAGAACCACTAGTATCCTGATTATTATAAGTGTGAAACTGAACCGTCCCTCCAAATTACAGGGCCTGTCTGAGTAAAAGACTCCTGTGCAACCCATGCGTTGTGAACCTAATTAAAATAACTCTCTTTATCTGAGTTTTTGCTTATGGACAACATAAAACGATTCTACCCTAGAAAATGACTTTTCTCCTGGAATTTCAGGATCATGGCATCATCTTAATCTGAGTTTGTCTAAATCAAACCTTCAAGGGCCTGAATAGAAGTATGAGCAATCAAACATAGCAATAACAATACATTTGTAGTTTTAGAGAACACCTGAACCGGTTTGAAAGCTGGAAAGAGTCACAAAGATTCAGAAGAAGAAGGCAAATAATTCAAAAACTATATAAAAAATAAAATAACGAAGACCCATTAAAATGTTGCTTGGGATTGGCCATCCTATAACATACTAACAGTTAACTTAAAGGAGAACCACCACTTTAAAAGCAATATACTGTATGTATATATATATATATATATATATATATATATATACACAAAACAATATTCCTCTGCACTCAACCCATTATCAATATATTTAAGACAGAGACATTTTGTGCATACTGCTACTGAAAAATGCCTTACCCTTTAAACAAAACAGGGATTGTTTGTCCATATATTGCAATATATTTAAGATGGCCAACTACGTCAAAGTCATCCCATATCTAGCCAGACCTACGCTTAATTTTCATCTGATTCAATAAGAATTCTATTGCTTCATTATACATTTTACAAAGGGACAAAGTTTTAACTGCAACTTGGCTGCCCTTTTATTAGACACTATATATATATATATATATATATATATATATATATATATATATATATATATATATATATAGCTGATTATTTTGTGGTCACACCCTCATTGCACCCCCACCTAATGGTTTTAAAAAATAGTGGTGAGCACAACTTTCCCTTGTTTGTTATAGTTATACAGGAGCAGTGACCAGCTCCATGTTGTAGCTCCCACCCCTTCCAGCTATAGTCAGGTGATCCCACTGGTGTCTAATAAAAGGGCAGCCAAGTTTGGGAGTTTTACTTTGAAAGCAGCTAGTAAGTTGCAGGTAAAACTTAGTCCCTTTGTAAAATGTATAATTAAGCAATTGAATTCTTAATGAATCAGATGAAAATTAAGCGTAGGACTGGCCAGATATGGGATGACTTTGACGTAGTTGGCCAGCTTAAATATATTGCAATATATGGACAAACAATCCCTGTTTTGTTTAAAGGGTAAGGCATTTTTTAGTAGCAGTATGCACAAAATGTCTCTGTCTTAAATATATTGATAATGGGTTGAGTGCAGAGGACCTCTTGTAGTTGTGGTTTTAAAAAATAGTGGTGAGCACAACTTTCCCTTGTTTGTTATATATATAGCTGTTAACATTCTCTGCTGATTCCTGAAACAATGTTTCAAACCTGCAGGAAAACTGACTCTTTTTACACTGTACACTGGAATTATATTTACAAATAACTTTAAACCCACTAAAAATGTGTGATTAATGTATATTTCAAATTTACTTATAATTACATTTTCTTTCATTATGCAAAAGAAAAAAAATCAGTTATTGGGTGGAGAACTGCTTTACATATAGATGTCTCAACTGGGTGAGACCTTAGCATGGGGCACATAAGTAGTTGTGACTTGAGGCGCATCTATAAACTATATTTATCATATCTTGCCAAGCCGATCTTTCCGCAGATATCATACCCCTTGCTCCTTTGCCATAAACTGTTTTAGCCAAATTCCATTTTCATTGTGTTTGTTAATGAATGAATGGTGGCCATGCAACTCAAGCAAGTCAAAGTAGTTCAAGATACAGCCAGTAGATGTCACATTCCAGCTATACATCTGCAACAAGTCTGGAATTGGTCATTTGAATTCTCCCAATGTAGCATTCACTTTTACACTGGATGCTAATGTATGATTTAATTAAGCTTGTTATCTCGTTAAATAAGGAGAAAAGCACAAAGGTGGCCATTAACAAATGAATTATTTGGATAAACAGTAACCACTAAAAATCTAATAGTGTACGCAAAGGCTCCTGGTTGAATTAATTAGCCAGAATGGTCATTAACCTTTAAGTACTGTAGACTGTACAGATGCTACTGTACAGACACAGAAATATTAGAATTCCAGTGCTATAGATGCTACATCTCTGGATTACATGTAATCCTATAGAGAAAAGGCATTGTGTAGCAGCATGTGGTTCCAGTCTCAGCCACCCAGGAACTCAGTGGGTGTATTCAGTATAATTATTTACATCTGAGTTATTTTTAGATAATTTAGCAATAATAGACTTAGATTAAGTTGGATGATACAGTAAACAAATGTTATATAAATGTTAATTGCAGTGTTGCTTATTTATAAATTCAACATTCCATGCACTTAACTAACATTTCCTCCCCAACATGGATTTTAGTAAAACGTCCAAACCCCTGTTTACAGGAATTATAACAATCAACCAGTTTGGCTCTGGTAAATAAAAGGTGACTACAGAAATATTTTCCAAAAACACAGAGTTGAGAAAAATGTCTTAAAGAGTTGATTAAGCCAATTTTTAGTCTGGCCACACATCGAAAGATTCACCTGCTGACAAAGAAATCCTTGTTGCTACCCATATGGTATGCATGTATATAAATTTGTATTTATATAGAGCTCCTTTTGTACACAGCACTGTATTATGGGCCAAATAAGCTGCTTTTTGTCTACTGGGCCAATAATCACATCACATAAGGCCCCATGCAGAACTATGGGGAATGGGGAGATGGTCCATTTCCTTGACTTATATTTATGGAGCACATTGCTTCCTCCCTAACATGTTAGGGATCGATTGAAAGCGTTGGGATACAGTTTATTTTCAGGTAATATTTGTCTTTGGGGGAAGCTCTACCTCCAAGGAGCAGGACGACAAAAGTCATGATAATTGGAATGGTGGACAGGGTGGTAGATATGGCAAGCATTCTAGGTAGATACTCAGGGCGTTATTTATTAAAACTCAAATTTTTGTGGTCAGGCTGTTTGGGGCAAAAACTCCAAAATCCAAAAATTTGCCATCTCAAACCTTCCGAGGTCATGTGTAAGTTAATGGCAGATGTCTCTATCCCAATTTGAAGATAACGTGCTGTGTGCTGGGTTTAGCCCAGTAATCTGAAAAATTTGAGGTGAGAGATTCGGCAGAAAATTAAAGAGAAAATCATACGATTCGGAGTTTCATTCCATTTTATTGTGTTTTTCCATAATCCATTTTTTTTATGATAAGACAAAATCATGGATGGGAGTTTGGTCGACCTTTGTTTAATAAAGAAAATAGATATGTTTGGATTTTTGTAAATAACCCCCTTAGTGTCATAGAGGGGATTTGTTATTATTATTCTTTTATTTATATAGCACTTCATTCAGTAACAATTTATATAAATTATACAAGGAGCTTACAATCTAGTGGGGGAGGTTTTTTTTTAAATAACAAAAAGGATCCATAACAACAAAGTATAATAAAAAAAAATCATACCCACAAAAAGAAGAAGTTACATGTGAAAAACAAGAAGAATTAATTGGAAAACTATACCTTTACATGTTCAGGAAATATTATTCTATATTAATTAAATCAGATTTACCTAAGTACCTAACTACAATCATCATTATTAGAGGAATAGTAATATCTACAAGTTAAATCCAATAATAGATTGATGTGTTGAAATCAATGGGATTTATTTGGGCTGTATACACAGATAATGTATGACATGGCCGGCATAGGTAATTGGAAATTTTTAGCGTATTGACCCTTAAATCTTGCAAAAAACATAGTAGACAAATTATGAAATAATCCATCTGACAGTGAATGTTTGGGAAACAATGCTTTGGCAGCTGTACACATACTACATGGTTTTCCATGCCGAGTTGCCATTCAGAAAATGTGGGTAATTGTCATTTGACATCATTATTTTCATATTTTATAAAATATTGTCATTTCAAGCTAGAGGGAGAAATGAATATTGATAGTATTAAAAATAGCTTGTGTCAAGTGTCTGAAACAGCCTGGACGGTGATGTTATTCCATCTGTAGCTCTGTCAAGAAACAGAATGTTAATTACTTCAGACTATTCCTATAGGAAACATTCTGTCAGTCATTTGCTGCATGCAATGTAATGCAACGCTGCAGTTCTGTTAAACGGCTTCTTTTTCATCATTGCACACTTGTCTGTTTTAGCTCTTGTTTCTTCAAAAGGAAATAGCTTAAAAATAACATCTAATCAAAATGCCCCAAAAGTATAATTTTAAGTGAAGCTGCCATGCCACAGAGGAGTAAGTAACTGCGCAGGGTGTAGTAAAGTATAGTGTATATATAATGTAAGCTGTTGCTATATTGATACAAATAATGTTCTTTTCTGTGTGTTTTGCTTAAAGGCAGTGGTGTTTACTGGATTTTTCTGATTCTTGCAATTTTCCCATTTAGTTGTCAAGTGCTGGCATGGTTTCTAATGGAATATGCTGGTGCTTTTAAATACTTGTTAATAATAACGTGAAACTCCAGCATACTCCCATACATCTTTTCCTCTATATAATAAAGTATTGTACACTAATATAATCTGTATAATATGCTAACATGCTCATTGTGTTCTCATGAGAGTTTTACCTTCATGGCACACAAGGTGTAGACTCCACCAGCATTTTTCAGCTGCCAGTGAAACACCCAAATCTGACCAAGGAGTCTGCCATGAAAACCATACATCAACATTAGTGACATTATGGCTTATGGTATACTCACTGAAAAATGTGGGTGGAGTACCTGTCGAGTGTGCCGGGTGCTTTTATGCCCTGTAATATAGGAAAAGGCTCAGATTTAAAAAAAACAAAGCTGGAGGCTGCACAAGCCACTATTTCCATCAGAGGGCGCTGTTTTCTCAAAATCGAGTGCTCTTTGACAGTGATGCAGAAGAATCTGAATTCACCAAGTCATTGCCAACAGATTGGTAACAGTTTAATATTTAGTACAATTATAAGCAGAATTAAATGAGAATCGTTTGAGACATGTTTCATTATTGATTGTGACTAGAACAGTGAACACTAACAAACAAGGCAATAGCAGAAATATGAAGGGCACAATGTGTGACTGCACAATGGCAACTCCTCTCAATGATGCCAGCTGCCAATGAGGGAAACTGGCAGTTAGAAATTGAGAAATCTGGGTTTAGGCTGATGATATATTGAACGCCTTACAGCCATTCCCTGCTACCTCCTATTCAATTGAATTTTCCAGTGAAACAATGGCAGTGAATTCAAGCTGAGAAGGGAGGCAGCAGGCATCACATTTGGGTGCTTTTAAGCATATCAGCTTATGCCATATCAGCCTTAGAACAGTGCTATACAATTTTTACAACAGTGGATATGCATGTAAATGGCTGGAAGGACTAATATTACTATAACTCAAAAAGGGCCAAACACACACTTGAGAAGAAATTTATCTGTGTATAAGGGAGAATCAAATCTATTTGCTCCTTTAGCTTATTACCGATAAACTTCAGTGTCAGACTGAACCTTTTGGGTCCACCAGGGAACCTCATATCCAGGACACACCCTCAAAACGAATAAATATAGACAGCATAAAGGGGCTTATTTACTAAACCTGGTCGGGCTTTTTGAGGCAAAAACTCAAATTTTTCATTGGAAAAAAATCTAATTTTTTGAGATTTATTATACCCCAATGCTGCAAAAAGCCCGAATCGGAAAATCCGCCATCTCAGATCTGTTGAGGTCCTGTATAAGTCAATGGGAGAGAAACCAATCTCAATTTGAAGATATTGTGGTTTGCGTTGAGTTTAGCCCGAAAATTCGAAAAGCTATAGGTTTTCAGGCAAAACCCCAGAAAAATCAAGCAATTTGGGAAAAAGTCTGAATAAAAACAGACAATTCAAGTTTTTGCTCAATTTTATTGTGTTTATAAATATAGACAGCATAAAGGGGGTTATTTACTAAACCTGGTCGGGCTTTTTGAGGCAAAAACTCAAATTTTTCATTGGAAAAAAATCTAATTTTGTGAGATTTATTATACCCCAATGCTGCAAAAAGCCTGAATCCAAAAATCCGCCATCGCAGATCTGTTGAGGTCCTGTATAAGTCAATGGGAGAGAAACCAATCTCAATTTGAAGATATTGTGGTTTGCGTTGAGTTTAGCCCGAAAATCCGAAAAACTCTAGGTTTTCAGGCAAAAACCCGGAAAAATCAAGCAATTTGGGAAAAAGTCTGGAAAAAAACAGACGATTCAAGTTTTCGCTCAATTTTATTGTGTTTTTTTCACTGACCGATTAATTTGAGTTTTTTAATTAATAAATAAGGTCAAATCGGGGATGGGAGTTTGGTTGTGGTTTTTTTTTTTTTTTTTATAAAAATATGAGATAAATTCAGAGTTTAGTAATAACCATCAAAGTAGAGGTTATATATGCCTATGTTGGAAATAAAGATGGGCTGATGGGAATAGGAAATAAAGATGGGCTGATGGGAGTTACCTTAGCTGGAGTCCATTAGAGCCCAGACCCAATGGGATATCTTTTGAGCCAGTCTGACCCCAAATAACTTTATATTTCAAATCCATTTGCAAATTGAAATTAAAAAAAGATAGATTTATTTTTTTCAAAATTGATAATGACTAGAAAAATAAGAAACCTTAGAAAAGAGGATAGGGCAGTACTGGTACAGGTGTGGGGTGTGTTATCAAGAAATTTAAATCTGGACCTGTAAATATGATTTCCTTTTTCTCTGTAATAAAAAAATTGTACCTTGTACTTGATCCAAACTAAGATATAATGAAACATTATAGGAGGCAAAACAATCCTATTGGGTTTATTTAAGTATAGACTTAAAGGAGAAGGAAACTGTTCGTGCACTTGAGGGTGCCAAATGTTAGGCACCCCCAAGTGATTTTATTGACTTACCTGAAACCCCGGGAATAATAGATTATAGTATGTAAAGAAAAGAGAATAGGAGAATAGAGGTTGAGTGAGGAGCAGAAGAAAATAGTACTGACAGTGGACCCCTAGTTTGAAGTCTAAGGTTTTTTGGTGGGTCAGTGGTGTCCCAGTCCGACACTGGGTACAAGGTAAGGAAGGGACTCCTTTGCACCCTGCACAATCCCCTGTTCTCTAATTTACACATCTTTTAAAAAAGGGACACTTTTTTAAAATGAAGATGGACTAGAACTTTGATTTCTGACCCACTGAGTCAGTGACCGGCTAATGTTCTGCAGTATTGTGCTAGTACATACAGATGGTGGAGCCTTGCCCTGCACTGCCAGAGGGATAAGAGGATTCCTATAACATTGCTAATATAACTGTGATTTAAGGCAGAACTCTGATGAACAATAACGGGTTTTTGGCAGAGGAAAAAAATATCTAGTCAAGTTTTAAAATTAAAGTAATAGGCCATTTTTCATCAATAGGTACTTTAAAAAGGCATCTCTCTCTGGCAGAATACAAGGAGTGTTTGGCAAGTGCAAGCGCTGATCACTAACATATTGCCTGGGGATACTGTTTCAAGCCATTAACATACAGCTTATCCTGAATGACAGTGTCAAACATTGCATCTAAGTGTCAGGCACTCTGTGCATCAATATGTCCTTTTAGTCGCTGGAGCTTCCGAATGCTCAGTGGCCATGAAATGCCTGTGTTCTTTTAATTAGTATGTCTGAACAAGCTTGTTGCAGCCTGCAAGGGAAATGTGCAAATAGCATATCTCTCCTTACACTTTAATATATGGAGGTAGCATCAGGTTGCACACTCAGGCTTGCTGGTGCTGGGCTCGTGCACAGACAGTGAAGTGTCAGCAACTGGGTGTCATGTATGGGACCTCACAGGATTCCATCAATACACTTTGCACCAACCAGTTGCTTCATAAAGCAATGGCTTATTATTTTAATTCAAGAAGGTTGCACAGCCCATTGAATTTTTGTGGTTGCTGTTGATACACTCAGTGGCCGTATTAGCACATAGAAGCCAAGTACATTGTCCCCGTTTTAGGGAGCCTATACTCTGAGATGTGAATGTATCTGGATTCAGCTATTTTGTCACTAAATGCACAGTGCTAACTCTAAGGAGGGTTCTTTGCAAAAGTAAGGAATGATACATGTGGAGGTAACCTGTACATAGATACCTTTTAAAGGGGTTGTTCGCCTTTAAATTAACTTTTAGAATGATGAAGAGAGTGATATGTTGGGACAATGGGCAATTGGTTTTCATTTCTTATTGTTTGTGGTTTTTGAGTTATTTAGTTTATTATTCGGCAGCTCTCCAGTCTGCAATTTTTATTTGGTCCAAATTACACTAGCAACCATGCATTGATTTGAATAAGAGACTGGAATATGAATAGGAGAGGGTCTGAATAGAAAGATGAGTAATAAAAGCAGCAATAACAATAAATCTGTAGCCTTACAGAGCATTTGATATTAGATTGAGTCAGTGACCCCAATTTGAAAGCTGGAAATAGAAGAAAAAGGCAAATCATTCAAAAACTGTAAAAAAGAAACAATGAAGTCCAACTGAAAAAGGTTGCTTAGAATTAGTCATTCTATAACATGCTAAAAGTTCATTTAAAGGGATGGTTCACCTGTAAGTTAAATTTTAGTATGTTATAGAATGTTCAATTCTAAGCAACTTTTCAATTGGATTTCATTATTTACTTTTTATAGTTTTACAGCTATTTGCCTTTTTCTTCTGACTCTTTGCAGCTTTCAAATGGGCATCGCTGACCCCTTCTAAAAAACAAATGCTCTGTAAGGCTATACATTCATTGTTTTTGCTAATTTTTGTTACTCATCTTTTTATTCAGGCCTCTCCTATTTATATTCCAGTCTCTTATTCAAATCAGTGCATGGTTGCTAGGGGAATGTGGACCCTAGCAACAAGATGGCTGAAATTGCAAACTGGAGAGCTGCTGAATAAAAAGCTAAATAACTAAAAAACCACAAATAATAGAAAATGAAACCCAATTCCAAATTGTCTCAGACTATCCCTCTCTACATCATACTAACAGTTAGCTCAAAGGCAAACAACCCCTTTAAAGGTAAACCACACCTTTAATAAAAACAGTCTGTGTAATGTGTTGGAGGGGCTGAGGCAACATAGTTTTATTGTTGAACTTCAAATCACAGAATCCTTGGCGGACTTTGGTGGAAGCTGCAGGGTGCAGGTTTGGGCAGCCCTGGTAAAAAGGGCTAAAAACACCATGTTGCTATCCCGCAGTTAAAAGACACCAGTGGAAGTTATAGTTATTCGCTTTCCCAACTGCATGTCATTGCTGCTGTGCAACACTTGCTCCCCTAAGGACAGTTCTAGGGGGCTGAAACATTCCTTTGCCACATGATGACCCTTTGAGGGATAAAAGTGCTAAATGGCATGTTTCTGTGAATCAATTATACTGTGTAAGAATCCGGTAATGGTACTGGCAGTGTTGCATGAACGGCTGTATAAATAGGGATAACATTTTTCTTCTGCACTTGCTTTGGTATTTCCCAGATTAAGAAGTTATGCCGTCTGACAGTAAACTCCGCTTGAACATGTTCTAACAGATTTCTCAGCTCTTTTCTTTCATGTTTCCATCCCAACACCTGTCGTATACAAAGCTAGGGGTGGTCTAACCTCACTTCTCTATTGAGCTCATTATAGGATAAAAGAAAGGTATTGAGAGACTGGAAATGAACGTGAACTGGTGGGCAGGTGTGGGGCCCTTCAGTAAGACCACTGTGAAGTAAAGGTGCTGCACTTGAACTTCTGCAATGCCTCAGCCTGTGAAAGAATTTCCTTACTAATCAAACACAAACACTGAACAATTCCTGCTGCTATACAATAAAAGAAAGTAATATATGGAATAGGAGAATGAATTGCAGTACGCGCTGCTGTTTTTTTCTGTAACCTCTTGTATGTTCAATGTACATGCCTATTTATTGTACAGCACTGCAGAACATGTTAGCACTTTTTAAATACATGATAACAATAAATGGGTGAATGTGCACCTTAGTGATGTAGCCCGCTCGCTTACTCTGTTCTGAATGTGCAGCTTGCCACTACATGACTTAAAGGCTTATATAACAATGCAAGTGACACATGTAAAGTGCATATAAAGGCAAATGCTGCTGCTTTTTACCCAAAATGCTGATTTTTTTTCTCCAGAATTCCAGCATGCACTGCAGTTTGATCATGATGTACCAGTGCAGGAGCAGCTACAAGTGGGACAAGTACCCTAGAAGTAATACTCCTCAAGGCAGGTGTTAACTCCAAGGTTACCCATGGTATAATCTGAGCACCTGTGCAGTGAATGTAGCTGTAGATATAGCAACATAGTAACATAGGTTGAAAAAAGATACTTTTCCATGTTGAACTCAACCTTTTATGTTTAAGTGCAACCTGTCTAACTGCTAGTTGATCCAGAGGAAGGCAAAAAAAAACATCTGAAGCCTTGACATCCTTCTTGACTCTAAGATTTCAATTGGACCAGTCCCTGGATCAGTTTTGTACCAATACATATTTTCAGTAGCCCTCTATTTCCTCACTTGTAACCCCTTCTTAAAGTTATCTAAAATATCTGTTAGTACAATTTATTCAGGGAAAAAATAATAATCCTTGTAGGACAGGAGGTACAGTATTATAGAGTAAAATAGTGTAGCAGTGAGGATAATAGACTCTGGGAAGGGACTGTTGCTCTGGGAAAGAAGGTATAGTAGGGAGAGATGGTGCCTATAGTAACAGTGGGATAATAGTCTCTGGGAAGGGAGTGTGGCTGAGGGATAGCAGGTATAGTAGGGAGAGATGGTGTCTATAGTAACAGTGGGATAATAGTCTCTGGGAAGGGAGCGTGGCTGAGGGATAGCAGGTATAGTAGGGAGAGATGGTGTCTATAGTAACAGTGGGATAATAGTCTCTGGGAAGGGAATGTGACTGTGGGATAGCAGGTATAGTAGGGAGAGATGTGCCTATAGTAACAGTGGATGATAGTCTCTGGGAAGGGAGTGTTGCTGTGGGATAGCAGGTATAGTAGGGAGAGATGGTGTCTATAGTAACAGTGGGATAATAGTCTCTGGGAAGGGAGTGTGACTGTGGGATAGCAGGTATAGTAGGGAGAGATGGTGCCTATAGTAACAGTGGGATAATAGTCTCTGGGAAGGGAGTGTGGCTGAGGGATAGCAGGTATAGTAGGGAGAGATGTGCCTATAGTAACAGTGACATAATAGTCTCTGGGAAGGGAGTGTGGTTGTGGGATAGCAGGTATAGTAGGGAGAGATGGTGCCTATAGTAACAGTGGATAATAGTCTCTGGGAAGGGAGTGTGGCTGAGGGATAGCAGGTATAGTAGGGAGAGATGGTGCCTATAGTAACAGTGGATAATAGTCTCTGGGAAGGGAGTGTGGCTGAGGGATAGCAGGTATAGTAGGGAGAGATGGTGCCTATAGTAACAGTGGATAATAGTCTCTGGGAAGGGAGTGTGGCTGAGGGATAGCAGGTATAGTAGGGAGAGATGGTGCCTATAGTAACAGTGGGGATAATAGTCTCTGGGAAGGGAGTGTCGCTGAGGGATAGCAGTATAGCTGAGTAGCTGAGGGGATAACCAACTGGGAAGGGGCATTTGTTGTAAGGGTATTATAGGAAGAGCTTTTCATCTGTACTGACACCCTATGGCTGCTGGGGAGTGTCTCATATTCAATTTAACAATACACTTTTTAAACTGGTTATATTCTCAACTTTCAGGGACCCTAAAAAAAGATATTTTTGTGGGAGCAGTTACTTCTATGGGTCCCACTAACCTAAAAAAGGATGTCCAGCTGTTCTTATAATTTTACACCAGATTCCACCAAAACTAAGGGAATTCCCCAGGATTCTGCAGGATCTCATCCACAAAGCTGAAATGGTTCCCGGGTCATTGGCCCAATCTAATGAATGACCATTTCTTAATGTCTGTGAGGCCGAGACGCTGTGTGAACCAGAGAGCAATGAAAGCTGCCCAGAAACTGCATTAATAATAATAATAATAATATAGCGTAATTAAAGTGACCTCTTGTATAATAATATATTATCTTGTTGTCAATGTGTGTTTTACCACAGCCCCATTGCTATACATTGTAGGGCTACAGGATAACAGTACAGGGGCTCTTTGTTGTCAATGTCACCCCCGGGTCGGTGCAGGGGACAAGTTTCCCGCCTCGTCCATTGCTAAAAGCAGATCCCCTCAGCCCACTGTCTGCCCCGGGCCACATTCCCAGCAGGCGACTACATCTTCCACTGATGAACACTGACAGGACTCGGGTCTTCCTCTCCGCTAAAAACTGTCCCTGTGGGAGGATCTGAAACCCGAGACACCATCTTACACGATTGGACGTTTCCCCCCCAAAAAAATCCTCCCCTCCCAAGGAAGAAAGCTCAGTCTGTGAGGCTGCTTGGAAGGAATTAGAAACTTATTGGGGGGGAGGAGCCCGGTGCCTCCCATTCTGCACCTGACTGCTCAGCTATTTACAGCACTTTGGAAGGAGTCTTAGCACTGCCACTTGCGCTCAGCGGTGAATGGACTGGGCGAGCACAAGATGCTATAAGGATCAGCTGGCGGGCGAGGACGAAACCATAATCGCTCCTCCTGGGGACCGTTACTTTAAGGGACCGTTACTTGTGCGTCCCTCCCGCACTGAAAATGCCACGATCTTTTCTGGTCAAGAAACACTTCAACTCGGCCAAAAAGCCCAATTATGGGGAGTTGGACAACCATACAGGTAATGCCTTCATCATGCAGAACTCCCCTCTCTTCTTCTTCTTATTGTCTCTACCAGTATCACAACAATGGCACATACTGTGTATAGAACACTCATAGTGTGTATAGAACACTTAAACTGTGTGTGTATAGAACTCTTATACTGTGTGTGTATAGAACACTCATACTGTTTGTGTATAGAACTCTTATACTGTGTGTGTATGGAACACTTATACTGTGTGTGTATGGAACACTTATACTGTGTGTGTATGGAACACTTATACTGTGTGTGTATGGAACACTTATACTGTGTGTGTATAGAACACTCATAGTGTGTATAGAACACTTATACTGTGTGTGTATAGAACTCTTATACTGTGTGTGTATAGAACACTCATACTGTTTGTGTATAGAACTCTTATACTGTGTGTGTATGGGACACTTATACTGTGTGTGTATAGAACACTTATACTGTGTGTGTATAGAACTCTTATACTGTGTGTGTATAGAACACTCATACTGTTTGTGTATAGAACTCTTATACTGTGTGTGTATGGGACACTTATACTGTGTCTGTATAGAACACTTATACTGTGTGTGTATGGAACACTTATACTGTGTGTGTATAGAACACTTATACTGTGTCTGTATAGAACACTTATACTGTGTGTGTATGGAACACTTATACTGTGTGTGTATAGAACACTTATACTGTGTGTGTATAGAACTCTTATACTGTGTGTGTATAGAACACTCATACTGTTTGTGTATAGAACTCTTATACTGTGTGTGTATGGGACACTTATACTGTGTCTGTATAGAACACTTATACTGTGTGTGTATGGAACACTTATACTGTGTGTGTATAGAACACTTATACTGTGTGTGTATAGAACTCTTATACTGTGTGTGTATAGAACACTCATACTGTTTGTGTATAGAACTCTTATACTGTGTGTGTATGGGACACTTATACTGTGTCTGTATAGAACACTTATACTGTGTGTGTATGGAACACTCATACTGTGTGTGTATAGAACACTTATACTGTGTGTGTATGGAACACTTATACTGTGTGTGTATGGAACACTTATACTGTGGGTGTATAGAACACTTATACTGTGTGTGTATGGAACACTTATACTGTGTGTGTATGGAACACTTATACTGTGGGTGTATAGAACACTTATAATGTGTGTGTATAGAAGACTAATACTGTGTGTGTATGGAACACTAAGGCAGATCCCTATCCTGTGCCTCCCCAGTTCTTGCTGAATTACAACTCTTACCATTCTGTTGGTTGGGGTGTGATGCCGGCAGTGAATGAATGGGAATGTTTCCCACATTCATTTTCCAGCTGTTGTTGAAATGTATAAGTTACATACAGATTTGACTAGAACAGAGAGGGCATGTACACTGTGGCCCCTGTGTTCGAGTTGTTAGATATTATTTGTATATAATACAGCAGGGGACAGCTGGAGACACTGCAGGTTAGGTATCCTGGCTTTATGATACCAGATGGAGGTCCAACCTCCCTGCACCGACAGTCTCCCCTTTTTTAACTCCGGCTTTGATCTTGAGTGGGTGCTGGGGATAGAAGTTCATTCATTCTGTGAGATCTGGGAAAGCCTCCACAGTGTTACAATCATTGGGGTATGTGAAGTATTCATGTTGTGTGGCATTAGGTTATTATAAAGGGGACTCAGGGCTAATACTGCTGCTAGGGGCCACACCATGCTTGGGTACTAATAGGGGTACTGAGGGTGACATTTGCACTGATCTGCTCTCTGTGTGTTTTCTTTTCCCCAGTGATCATCTCCCCATTCCTATATGAGAGGTATCCTGTGTCTGTGCTACCCCAGCCTGACATCTACAGCTCAGTGGCCTACAGCCCAATCACTGTGTGGACAGGACTGCTTCACCCACCGCTGCCCAGTGATCTCTCCCCTCTCTCAGGATACCCTTCATCTTTAGGACGGGTCAGCCCCCCTCCACAATCTGACACATCGTCTAAAGACCATAGTGGCTCGGAGAGCCCCATCAGCGACGAGGAGGAGAGACTCCAAACCAAACTTTCCGACTCGCATGCGATAGAGGCTGAGAAGTTCCAGTGCAGCTTATGCAGCAAGACCTACTCTACTTTCTCTGGGTTGGCTAAGCACAAGCAGCTGCATTGCGACGCCCAGTCTCGGAAATCATTTAGCTGCAAGTACTGTGAAAAGGAGTATGTGAGCTTGGGCGCGCTAAAGATGCACATCAGGACACACACGTTACCCTGCGTATGTAAAATCTGCGGCAAAGCCTTTTCTAGACCGTGGCTACTACAAGGGCACATCCGCACTCACACTGGTAAGTGGGAGCCCTATGCATGGGCCGGGTGATGCTGCCTTCCACTAACCCTCTAGGTGACACAGTGCTTATAACCCATTCCCTCCGGCTGACACCCTAAAGTATTTAAACGTTGTATTATACATTGATGCAACCAATTTCCCAGCCTATGGCACTGTTGGTGTGATATTTGGACAGGTGGTAATTATTTTGTAGATGTTATATGGATGCTGAAGCCACCGCATGATGAGTTTTTCAGGTTTCCCCTTACCCAAAAAGCTGTCCATGCCTCTCCTTCATTCTATTTCAACTGCTGACTAAAACTCGCTTGTTGAATAGCTGCTTCTCATTCTTCTGCTGACGAAATCTATAGATAGAAAGGTAGTTTAGTTTAATAGAAATGTATGAGAAGTTTCAGTGCATGAAAGCCTAGCACTGAAACAATGAATAGCCATGGAATAGAGCTCTGTCAGGTTGAACTGAACTAAATAGATTGATGTATATGTATATGATTACATGTATGTTTTCAGGCAGCGTGTGTCCAATATCCAGCCCGTAAGCCTCCAGCTGCTCAAGTAGAGCTACCAGCATCCACTAGGGGACCTGTTGTTTAGAATACATGCTTAGCAACAGGTTAGAGATTCCAGAACTGCAAGTTTCATCATTATTTCAACAAATCAAAACAGCGATACAACTGGAATATCAGAGTAATAATCCATTAATGTGTTGATTTAGAATGTAACTGAGACACTGAAATAAGATGCCCAACATCTAGAGCAGAGCAACAAGTACGTGGCTCCTCTTCTTTGGCTGAGCCATAACTCCCAGCATCCTTGGCTGGTCAATAGCTGGAGGCTGAAGGTTCAAAACAAAATTAGTATAGATTATTTAGTATATATTTAGCTATATTTTTATGTTTGCTCTCAAACTGCTTATGGAAATCATATATTTAGTTAATGTTACTACAGCTGATGAACCAATCGCAATTTACCTTTATCCTTCCAGGAGAAAAGCCCTTCTCGTGTCCACACTGCAACAGAGCATTCGCAGACAGATCCAACTTAAGAGCCCACCTGCAGACCCATTCTGATGTGAAGAAATATCAATGCAAGAACTGTTCCAAAACCTTCTCTAGAATGTCACTCCTTCACAAGCATGAGGAATCTGGTTGCTGTGTAGCACATTAGATTGCAGTATGTTTACCAGGACTTAACACCTCCTGCAGGGTTTCTGGTGTAAAAGAATTCCAAACATATTTTTCTTACCTCTTTTTTTTTTCCTATGAAAAGGAAAGCCTATGCAAGATTTACCAAAACATCAGCATTTCAGGTTCGATTTGCAGTATGGATTACAAATAATAGAAACACATTTCCATATGGCAGCAAGGATCAATGAAATGGTCCTTAAATACGCCCTATTTCCTTGTTGCGTTTAAATCAGGCACATATGTAAAGAGCAATTCTTGCCTAGACAATCCAGCAACGATCCAAAGAACTTTCAGCCTCATTCTCAGGTGCTTTACGAAGCAGCTCAATGAATTTTTTTCTTCCTGAATTGATATGACTCTTAAACTATGCTAAACTAGCTAGGCTCCATTTGTGCCTTTTACACTCATTGCCTTCAGACATTCCTTGGTTTTATTTAAGACTTTTTAGGATTTTTTTTTTATAAAATTTTGTTCTCATGGGAATAAGTGCAACCAAGAAGGGTTTAAGGGAATGCGAAAATGTAGATCCTGAACTTTTCCTATGCACAAAAGAAAATGCAACTCATTTTCGGGATTCTCTACCCTTCACGTGCCTTTTTTTATAATAATTTGTAAAATATGTGAATATATTTTGAAATGTTTATATTTTTATATATGTGTGAGAATGTGATGTGTGAAAGGGAGAAGCAGTGTGTAGCTGCTTCTGGGATAACTTGAAATGATGTGCCAATTTGTTTTGCAGATGCTTTTTTTTTTTAAATAAAAACTTTGGATAAATTTTATTTTTCTATGTTTCTTTATACCAGGTAAAGAGTGTGATTTTGATGTTGACGTAAATAATGAGAGTACATAGCTAGAAATGCATTTGCCTGTGCTACAGCTAGCAGACGTTTATATTGTGAAAGAAGAAACTTGTGTTTTACAATTTAAGTTAGCCAATAAAAGGTATTACATATTCTGTATTTCAATGTGCAACTAGTTTATGAGTGACCACTCATAAACAATAAAATGGGAATCTACTAACATAGGGCATAAAGTATCATATGGGATTTATCTATTACACTTGGGTTCACCAACCTGAGGTTTTCCACCTGCTGCAGTGCAACAAATGCCAACATAAAGCCAAAGAATTATGGGAAATTCAGGGTAACAGCTTGAAAACAATATGCTTTATAATAAAAATATGCAACTTTGCACCAACCCTAGAGGGTGGGTATCATGATCAGTGGAGCATGGAATTTCATTGGATAGGCTTCTTTCCTATAACAGTATCCACCTAGGAGGTGCATCTGATTCACAAATATGGTTGGATAGACATTCTTCTAATTACCCATTTTAAAGCTTCCAACAATCTAGTATTTGCTTACAAAGATTGTGCTGAATATTGTGAAAATATTATGCAACGCTTTCCTTTTCTATTTGCATGCAGGGGCTTGCTTCCTATTAATCACGTGACTCTGCTCAGAATTATCCATCACCTCTTGGACTTTTGTTTGTTCCTGACATCTTAAAGGAGAAGGAAAGCTACAGAGGCATTTTATTGCCAATAGATTAGCTGCAATAGTGCAAGCTAAAATGCTATATTTATTCTGTAGAATGCTTTCCCATACCTGAGTAAACAGCTCTAGAAACTCTCTGTTTGTTTAGGATAGGAGCTGCAGTATTAATGTGGTGTGACATCACTTCCTGCCTGAGTCTCTCCCTGCTCTGGGCTCAGATTACAGTAGAGAAGGGGGGGGGGGGGGAAGAGGAGCAAACTGAGCATGCTCTTGCCCAGGGCAATGAGGTTTAAGCTGAAGGCAGGAAGTCTGATACAGAAGCCCATGAGTACACAATAGAAGGAAAGAAATGTGCTGTTTCTTTTGACAGGGGACTCAGAACAACATTAATTTGGGGCTTTATTGGTGTATTTATAGAGACCTTTCTGATAAGGCTTACTTAGTTTTAACCTTTCCTTCTCCTTTAATACTGTCTGTTCCTTCAAAAAATTGCTGCAATTCTAGTTGGATATATGCTTATTTCTATGTATAAGCACATTCATTTTACAGCGCTGTGCAATATTTTGGCGCTCTAAAAACATGTGTTAATAATAGTAATACATTCTATGAATGGATGTTTTCAGTATGGCCTGCTATATTCATTCATGGTGCAAGACAGCATTTGTACTCAAGACACAACAAAAACATAAGGGTAGTGTAATAAATGCACAACACCAGGTTTAGTAACCCACAGCAGCAGGTACATTGTAGGAGTTTTCTGGTCACCTGTTTGAAGACAAAAATCTGAAAGAATACTTTGGGTTACCACCAGACCAGCAAATGTTCTGCTTCTATTACACTGTCATGTTTTCAAGCTTCCATCTGTTAGCTGGTTGAGGAATGAGTTCTTGATTTAGCTTTTAAAGCTGCATTATTCCTTTGGGAGACAACCATAACTGACAGTCTGCATGTTATAACAATATGGCAGCATTCATACATCTGTTATGAAGCATGCTAATGTACATATGTCCCTGGTAATAACAAGTATAGGCCATAAAATGTAGATATGTAAGGATAGGTATGTTTTGCACAACTGTCATTGAGCTACAACTTTGCCTATCCCTGCAGAATATTGCCTATGTATCCTTGCCTAAAGAAAAATGGATGAAGAAAATGAATAAAAGCGACATCCTTGTCACCATGAATATCAGATCTGAATGCTTTAAAACTATTCTGTATATCTTGAAATGGGATGTACAACTGGCCCCCTGGCCAGATACAGTCATTCCAGGCATTTTATGGCCCTAAATCTGTTTATGGACTCCTTATACTTATGATGTCACCATTAAAATATAATTTGGCCCTGGAGGCAAGTAGCCTGTTAAAAACTGGACAACACTTGTCTGGAATAACTTGATCCCAATCTAACATCAGCATATTTTAGAATTAAATCATTTACTCTGCAGTATTACCCCATTGATTTATATTCGATTCAGGACTTGAAAAAAGTAGCATTTTGGGGTCAACCTCAAAAAACAGCAAATTCATCTGGTATGACCATCTGAGGGATGCACAAACATTTTAAATAAAGTGGGCAGATTATCTGATACGACCATGCAAAGGAGTCATACCAGTTCTTTGTAGGGAAGCACCCAAGCATCAGGCCTCCATGTACATTGCCTTCTGGATGTTAAAAAAGGACACTTCTGTGCTACTCTCCCATTGTGCCTGTAACTAAATCTTAAATTGAGATAGGACTGATTTTAAGGTAGGGAACAGAATGCATGCCCCTTGGCCTTAGCTTTCTATCTAGAAAGTAGATAGAGGGGGATCTATTGTATAACATCTTTTATATATATATATATATATTTGGAATATACAATTCAGAGTCCAATCTGTAACCCTCAAGATGTCATTAAAATAGAACTCCCAGCATCCATTCAACAGTCACAAGCTGTCTGAATAATGTTGAGATTTGTTGTTCAACCACAGTTGGAGGGTTGGAGAACATATGTCTCTGTTTTACTGCCAGGGTAGCTCCTTTTCTGTACCTATGGCCGTGAGCTGAGAATCTACATACAGTAGGTAATGACAAAGAAATACAGAAGCATGATATTTATATAACTAAGGAGTTTTTTGGCAACTGTCTGAGTTTTATGTTTATTAAAGTGCACTTTAGCACTGCATAAATGTCTTAATATACAATTACTCTCATCCCTGTCTAATTCCTAGCCTCCTATTATTTAATCTGAAATAGAATGGCACCTGATTTTTCCTGTGCAAATGGTGCATTTTTAGACATATATTGAGTATATAAGTGTATGATATCAGATTAAGCTCCATTTAAATGTTTTCTCAGTTTTAAAAAGATTGATCATGCCAACTTGTAATTTCCAGTATAATAACCTCTCAATAGACATTGTCGGAAATAGTTTCAGGTGTTTTTTACACCATGACTTGCCTTATTAAGGGTCATAATGGGATATAACAGTAAATCTGCCCTAGATGTACAACGCTGATACCTTAAGTTACACTAATGACTGCCTAAAACCTCCAGTGTTCCTATAACTGTGAATAGAGGGTCTATGAGTCTCTACTGTGGACATTGTTAGACTTCTTCCCTAGGGCACTTTAAGCCACAGGGCAGATGGATCTTCCCGTCAATGGTTAAACCAGTGGGATGATTAATTAATCTGTGTCTACCACTGACTGCTGCATTGATACTTACTCATGTAGACTGCCCCAGAGCACTTATGACTAATCAGCTTGTCACAATGATTAGGTCTCTTCAACACAGTCTCAAGTATGCGCCTAGCCTAAGGGTTCAGTCACCTCTTTATTGATCACATGCTCTGTGAGTCCCATGTTATAATCAGTGGGGTATTTATAAGCCTATAAAATCTAAAGCATATCATATTTAGCTATTACTAAAATGTAGTTTTCACATTGTTTAGTAGCTAAAAAGAATGTTTAAAAGATGTTTTTAAATATGATCAGCTTGTCCCTTAAAATAGTATTCTGGGATCTTTAATAGTGACCCCATATCTATGTAATATACATTGGGCTATCTAGTCTGCAGATTCTCTTTTCAACCGAATCATCATATTTTGTTTAATAGATTCAGCCTGAGTTGTTTTGCCCTTGATCATGAACCAAAATAAAACTCCAACATTGCATTTCACACTTCAGTGTCCTATACTGTTTCATCCTTGGTCATTATTGGCAAAAGTAAAAAATAGAAAATAATGCTTGCAATGCAAATAGGTGAACAATAATCAATGAAAACCTAAAAATGAACACAAGAGTTTTGTAGTCAGATTGTGAAGGCATCAGAGATACTTGAAATGTATCACGTGGTTACTCTGTTGACCCACACCTATATGCAATTCACTTTAAAGTCTTACACTTGTAAGGCCCCTTTACCTTACCAGCTGTGTCTTTACAAAAGCACTGTTCACTTACCTGCGTGAAAGTAAACACAATTCTGAATACAGCTAAGCAGGTTCCTGGCTTCTTGGTACCACTTATAACCTGCACCAGCTCAGTATTTAAACAGGTGCAATATTTAGAACACTGAGTTTGGAAATGCTAAATCTTTGCTGCATCTTTGTCAAAGGCAAGACCAGGGGCAGATGATATGTGTGATGAAAGATCACAAACTTATGTCTAATTTGAAGTCATTTACAGTTACTAGTATACATAGAACAATTTTAATATACAATATTGATAGAAAAATACACACAGGTAGAACAAGCAAAATAAATAAGTAAAATATACACAGAGATAAAGTTCTAGGTTGTAAGAGACACGGGAGGAATGAGGTCCATGCCCTTTAGAGCTTACAATCTAAGTGGGTGTATAACATATAGGAAATGATAAGATTATAACTAGACAACTAGTCTAAATTTTGTATATTGCAAGATATATTTGCATATAGGTCTATGATACAAACCAAATGTAAAGTGATATATATTAAAATCTGTTTTTAATATATTTTGCTTTGTGCCCATGGGTGTTCCTACTTCAGGAATGACTCCAAATTGCAGGCAAGAATGTTGACATGCATGAGACCCCCACTTGCAAGACCCTTACAGATCAGGCACAAGTTGCACCTACTATGCACAATTTGAACACTATTTCACAGCTGTGTCTGGCAGGGACAGCACCTGTTTTTTGTAGTGTGTACCTTTTTAATTTTAGTAAGTGAGCACTAAGTACCTAAAGAAACCGACCTTAGTGAGTTGAGTTGGGTGAACATGGTAGGGGTCCCACACTGTAGATTCTACTTGGGCAGAGAACTGTATAGCACTACGTAACATGTTGGTGCTAAATAAAGTATAATATATATTCAGTACAACACTTTTAGGTGATATCTGTAACAAGAGAAGGGGTATATAAGTTATATATAAATGAAACATAAATATAGTCCTATATGTAGAATATCGCTGGTGTAAAGTTTGATATAAACAGCACACTCTTACTAATTACGTAGGATAAGATTTTTTAAGAATAAGAAATACCCTGCTAGCCAAAATATCAAGTATTAAAGGTCAGTTAAAAGATCGTTTAACTACTCTAAGTTAAAGTCTAAGTGATTGTTAATAGTCTAAAACATATCTATAATCCAAATTTGTAACAGTAATTCTCATAACTTAGAATCAAATTAAAGTACAGTGCAATTAATCCAATTAATTAAATTTGATAGCTAGTTAAAAAGATCAATCAATTGTTTAATAAAGTGCTTATTACAACATAATTAATTATAATAAAAAACATAGAAATAAAATCATTAGAAATTCATCAACTAGCTTAAGCAGTAATAAGATTAAAGTGCAGTGCAATAAATATCAATAAATTACTTGTTCAATTAATAGTGAATCTAATTAATTAAAGTTGTTAACTATGAATTCCCATTATGTGACCAATGAATAGGATAAATTATTATTATTTATTTATTATTAACATGTATTTATATAGCGCCAACATATTGCTTATTGTAACCAATATGCTAAAATTCATAGAATATTTGCGAGAAATAGGAAAATACAGATGGTCGAGCTGTCCCGAAAGCTTACTGCCTAATAATTTTCTAGACCTGGGACACCACAAAAGTTGGAGAAGGCAGGGTAACCGGGACAGTGGTCTTGTAATCTACCTTGCCCTAATCTGTAGAGAGGCTAGACCTCTCCTGAAAACCACAAATCCATGGCCCCGTAGAATTGAAGGAAGTTTTGTAGAGATGGAGAGAAATTGAATAGAGCAAATGGTCACTTGACCCCCACCCACATATGACCCAGACCGGACTATAAGTTTCAAAAGGTTACAACAAAGTTAAAACCAACAGGAGCAGCAAATCGCCAACGCACGTTTCACTTGTTTTGATTTATCAATGCAAAAATGACGTAGGGATTTTTAAAACAAATCTTTAACACTTTGTATTAATTAAGTGCATTACTATTGTTTTGTGAAGAATAATTAGTTGATAAAAATCATAACCAAAAAGGGACAGATGAATGTGTTTGTTGGCTTATTGGTATTCCATGAATTCATGAATAACTTAGTAGAGACGAATGAAGGAATAAGTGCATATGTTGTTTCTATTCTAATGAGTTTTGGATTTAGAAAGTTTATGGGATGAGAATTGTAAGCACTTACTTTACCATTTGTTAACAGCTTGAGCTTTTTAATAGTTTTGCATTTAAAAATGCAACTTTATTGCAAAAAAAGAAAACAACTTTCAAACCCAAAGGCACTTCCCTGTTATGAGCTGACTTAGTATTCTCAGTATTTTTCTCCCCTAAAAACCCTTCAAAGATATTTCAAACATATACAGAGCAACAAATTATCCTACCTCTACTATTAGCTATATGATATCTCAGCGATAGTAGCAAGACATAAATAAAGAACCCTCACTTTGTGTGAATAAACATTGCAATTTTCCAACACTATGGTCTCTTCATAAATATGATGTTCTCCTTCAGAATCTTTTGTGCAAGCCAGGCATATCTCAGTACAGTTATTCAATAAGCCCATTTTTACTATTGGTGAAAATTTCTACTCATGCAGCAACCTATGGTAACCATCCAGACATTAGTGTTATCAAAATAAGTTGCTAACCAGTTTGCTATCGGATACTGCCCTGGTCAGTCGCCCTCCCCCAGGTATCCCTAGCACACACACACAGCACTTATTCACACAGTTGAAGAAATTGCAAATGTACAAAGATAGTAATCTGAAAGACAGCAGTGAAAGTTGTAATGAGAAAAGTGAAATAAACAAATGTAGTGCTAAATAAGCAGAGCAGGAAAAAGAAAAGTCAGGGGGTTGGTAATGGTGTGCAGAGATAAGGATCTGTCACTGTTATTTATAAGGAGCATTTACTGTTATTTAGATAATCCAAGACCCACTTGGGAAATCTTTTTATCATCCCGAGTTCAAAAGTCATTTCTTGAATGCTTTTGAAATTCCCTAAGTGTATCATAAAACATCTTGCTTCACTCTCAGGAATGCAGACTACAAGGTCTAATCTAAAAAAGTGTGACCAAGTATGCACTACTGGGGGGGGGGGGAATTTAGGAGAAATAAATACCTAAACAAAGAACCTTTCCAGGAAAACAATAGTCCTTCACATTCTGTGCTTGGACAACATGGCAGCTTAATAAAGACCCTTAACAATACAGGTCATCAGAAACTCAAAATAATGGCATTTTGTTATTCCCAGAAAAGGTGTCTAGATTCATCGTTACCACCACGTCGTCGTCATCATCATTAACTGTCAAATAGTAATATGTGTTAAATTGTATATAAGGGGAAAAAAGTTCTGTGCATCACTTTGAAAATAGGTTGCCAAAAAACACCTTTATCAAAATTACTTAATAAATATACGTATACTGTTATCTCTGTCATTGATTAGAACCCATAAACACCATTGGGCCAGTTTCAGGCAATAATATTGGATCTGGGTATCTCAGGGTAATTCTGAAGCAATGAACCTAGCCTGGTTAGTGTGAGATGGGCTTAACGTAGCCATTAAGGCCTTCATGTGCAAGACATGCAGCATAAAGCCTTCTGAAAATAGAAGGTATCAACTTGCCTCATTCCATATACATAGCACTGCCTTAATACCAAAAATGAAAGTTTAACTCTCACATAAGGCATTTTGGAACCGAGACATGCTAATCACTCTTTTATATCCCATTGGCCAACTATGCATCCAGAACTGCTGGTTTACAGTATAACACAGATACAGCCTTATAGTTCAGAGCCATATATCCAAACTTGCAGACAGCCTGTTTCGATCTTGTTAGATGTCATCAGTGCAAGATATTCAAACACAGCTTCCCAAATGAAGAAAATCGCCTGTGGGGAGTACTAGCGAGAGTACAAAAATTGAAAATTTCAGCACCTCCTCTCCTTTAATATGTTATTCCTGCTTGGTGGTGCAGAGCTCCCTAGACGTCAGCAAATGTCAATCACGTATGTAACAGAAAATGGAAGAGAGTCGCAGGACACCATATTTCTTGCAAGTGGGGAGCTTACCCCTTTTATTTATCACCACCACACAAAATATGGTGCTCCCCACCTGCAAGAAATATGGTGTCGCACGACTCTCTTCCATTTGCTGTTACAATATAGAGTACTAGCGAGATCCACTATAAGGGTCAGAAGTGAAAGCATCCTGTTTGACATTTGCCTGTATAACCATTGATCATATACAGTGAAGTAAGAGTTTAAGACTGGGAAGGTTTTAATTAATCAAATTCAGTTCAAATTAAATGAAACAATACAACATTTCAAATAACAGTCCAGTAATTGAAATTAGTGGGAACACTTACCGACCCAAATTAGACCTCAGTGTGCTGCACATCTGCCGCAATCCCATACAGCCAATCTTCTCATTGCCTATAGCAAAAAACGAAGCACCAAGGAGACTAATGTCCATCAATAAATAAAATACTATAATTTATTGAGCTCAATAAATGTTAGTATTTTTTATTGTTGGACATTAGTCTCCGTGGTGCTCTGTTTTTTGCTATACGCTATGAGAACATTTTGAACAAGTATTATTGGATATGTATATTTCTCAAATCTGTTCTTTGGTGATATATAGTGGTATATAAAATCCTTCCTGATCATATGACATATGTTTATAGAGCACTGGTGTCTGTCTCTGTTTCAGTCTTAAAGGGGTCGTTCACTTTTATGGGCACCTGTTGGGTGAAAATATTTTCCCTAACCAAAGTTGGGAGCTAATAGAGCCCACATTCCGTTTGGGGGTAATAGTAGTTTTTTTTTTTTTAAAAAAAAAATTGCTCATCCGCCAGCGCTAGGACACTTGCACCAGGCAGAAACTCCCAGTGTGAGCTGCCATGTTGTGCAAAGCACATTCACATAATGAGCCTCTGATGTCACGCACATGCACATAATGAGCAAGTTGCGGCATTCACTCATTCACTCACCCGGGGAAGGTGTCCTAGCGCTGGCTGGGGGCAAGTTTTAAAATAAAAACTACTGTGATCCCCAACCTGAGTGCATCCATCTATGGGAAAACTATTTTCTCCCAACAAGTGCCCTTTAAGTTAACTTTTAGTAAGTACAGAGTGTCTAATGCTAAGCAACTTTTCAACTGGCCTTTAGTTTTTTTCATTTTTTAAATAATTTGCCTTCTTCCTCTAACCCTTTCCAGCGTTTCAAATCGGGGTCACTGACCATCTAAAAAACAAATGCTCTGTAAAGCTACACATTTATTGTTATTGCTGCTATTTATTACTCATCTTTCTATTCAGATCCTCTCCTATTCATATTCCAGTCCCTCATTCAAATCAATGCATGGTTGCTAGGGTTATCTGGTCCTTAGCAACCAGATTGAAAGAAATTGGAGATCTGCTGAATAGAAAGTTAAATAGCTCAAAAATCACAAAAAAAAACGAAACCAATGCAAACTGTCTCAAAATATCACTCTCTCTGTCATCTGCCATACTGAAAGTTAATTTAAAGGTGAACAGCCCTTTTAAATATTCACTTTTTGGTTTTGGTTTGCACTAACAACGGTTTAGTAAAATCCCCCTCCTAAACCTACTTGAACAAAATTCTGCATGGCCTGTTCTTATTAAGTCATGCAACTAATTCTAAATTAAATTACATGAAAATCCTGATGACTTCACACCTTCTAAATTGTTTAGAAACCGCTCACGCATAATTGCTAATTGTCTGCTATGGTGTGAATAAACATTCAGAGAACAACTGTGTTTATTTACCCATTTATAAACAGTCAGTTGTGATGTATTTGTACTGCAGGTTATACAAGAAGCTGGTTGTGAAGACAATGGAAATTATTTTTGTTAATAAAATGTTCAAAAAGAGAGATAGACTCTTATGAGCTAGGCTCTTGAGCAGATCAGCTGAGGGGCATTCTCTGGCCCTAGAGTGTTGTAACTTCCCGGCAAGTAGAAGAACATGAGAAAAACAGAAATACAATTTTAGTACTTAAAATCAAATAATTTTCAGTAGGTAATGTTTACTAAGTTGCATTGTTGAAAATATTGTGTTGCATGGAAGCTAATAGGAGAGCACATTGACTATTTTTTACTTTAATGTTGTCTAAGGTGTATACCGTCCTGTATAATTATATCTAATAAGATAGCTCCATAAAACAGTCAGTGGGCTATGCAGTGCAGCCGACCCATGTGGATATTAGAGCCTCTGACCTAGCAGACAATCTATATGTATGTCTCATACAGACAGTGTCCCAGTCAGTCTTTGATTAAAAATGCCCCTGGCCTTCACATTTTGCCTAAAGTGCTAAAGCACAAAGAGAGAGCAAGTATGAGAGGAGGTATAATGCCACTGAATCCTGCTGACTGAGAAGTAATTGGTCAGCATGATGCCACTGTGACCATTAAGTGGAACAAATAACATTAAAGGATCTCAGTGCTGCGATTGTCTTCTCCTTGTGCATGATTCCATCAGTGCCTAAAAGGCTGACCTACTTCTAATAAATTAGCTGTTTTCTGTGCCTCTTTTATTGCCTTATGGGTTTTCTGCAGAATACAGGATCTGTTTGTTGACTGTGTTTAGTGAAAAACTCATGGTCTGGCTTGCATCACCATTTCAGATGACTAGATTTTATGGTCCATTTTTCTCTTTTATTCAGTTCTTCCGGTCTCGGAAAGTATAGATTTTAAATTTACGTTTACATCATAATACATATACTGTGTTTATATTCAGTCTATTTTGTAGATATATTTACACAGGGGAAACAAGATTTTAGGATTCTATGATAAAATATATAGAATAGGAAGTT